>NC_067152.1:19398595-19740262 GCF_903995435.1 Acomys russatus | reverse complement strand
AGCTTCCCCTTCCTTCCCATCTTCTCAGATCCCCCCACCTGCACCAGCCACCCAAACCCATGCCCTTTCTCTTTCTGCCTTACTAGAAAACAAGCAACTAAACAAAGAAATGAAAAAACAAACTAGAACAGAAAAAAAAAACAAATAAACAAACAAACAGACAAAAAAGACTACAAGAAACACATTCAGACTCAGACACACACACACACACACACACACACACACACACACACACCCCTTATAAAAACAAAATTAGAAACCATACTATATGAGCAAAAAAAAAAACCCCTGTAAATTTATAAATAAAATGCCAAGACAAAACATTATGAGGCAAAATCCTCCAAAACTGTCACTGAGTCATTTTGTGTCGGCCATCTACTGCTGGTCATGGGACCTGCCCGTAAGTGTGGCTTGTATATTGAGTTAGACTGATTATTTTTTCTTTGTGACTGGGTTCCAGCTGAAGATAGTTCCTTGTTCTTTATTAAAAGCAAGATGGTCCCATTTTATTCTTTAGGAAACATTCAATACCTCCCAGCAGACGGATGCCCTCATCCATCTCTAAATACACTGCATCTCACCTAAGGATAAGGAGAACCATTCGGCTCTATACATCTCTCAAGTCAAACTTAAGGACCAACTCCTGGAAGTCTTCCTTGCTGTCTTTTTCAGTAGTGGGTAGAACCCTAGCACTCGAAGGAGTCTCTTTAGTCTAGCCACCTGTCCTATGGGTACTCATGACACTTTTGTTCTTAGTCAAGTATGCATCACACTGTATATGATAGCCAGTATGTATATTTATTAAGTGCACTTCACTGGGATCTTGGAGGCAGTGACTGTACCAGGTTTAGTCTATCCAGAAGCTCTAGCATTGTTGCCTATGGACAAGCCTTCAGCTTTTATCTGCTTTGAGGAATTAGTAGATAAAATATTGTTTCTCTGGCTGGGCGGGTAGCGATTTACAGATTGTACATTTAGATATAAAGCAATGAAGAAAACACACAGATGTTTATTATTCTATGTCCTTTCCATAGCATCAGCATACGAGATGCTTAAGATGAAGGATTTAAGATGGGACTCTGCAAGTTTAGTACACAAGAAAACACCCACAGTCTACTTTAAGAAGAGTGAGGACAGATGGCTTCAGTGGCACTTTTCAAAGCAAAAGGCAGCGAAAGGCCTCCTGACTGCCTTGTTGAGTTTTTATCAGCTTTTCACTATGTCTTGGTACTGAGCAAACCAAATTAGCATCTATTCTCACTTTCATAGCAAGGAAGCTTCTTTCTAAGGGAATGAACTATTTCCTAAACATATTCAGAGTACTTGCTTATAAGAGAAAAAAAATACAACACTACACATCAATAAGTTAGCTGTCTTCTACCAGGACAACCACTGAGAATACCATGCTCATCCCAAGGGGGCTGCTTCTCAGTTATATTAATAAATCAAAATATCTACTTATGATGATTTATTTGTAGATCTTGATGTTGAAAGCTCATTTATCATTTGCAATGCACTTTGCCCATCTCCACAGATCATAAAAATTCATTGAATTATGCTTGTTCTCACGATATAATTTAATATCTTGTTTTTCAGCACCAGAATAAATCCCCCTGATAAGTATATAATTTCCCTATGTTATCTGTTAGTAGTCAATCACAAATAATGCAATTTATGCACTTATGGGCACACATGTATTTAAGAGTTAATGAAACAAATTTCTCATAGCATCATTTCTTAACTGGAACTCAATCCAAAAGACAGGAAGAAAACAACATAATCTATTTAGGAATCAAAATAACAAAAATGTCTCAGTTAATAAGAAAGCTTGTTGCATATTTCTGGAGTAAATGCAATATCTTGCTGATCCCACCCAAACCATAATTTATAACCAACACTGTGGAAGAGATGCGTGCATGTATTTTATTAGAAGTTAGCAAAATAGATTCTCAGCCCAGCTATTCTGTACTTCAAACAATAACAGAGTTATAAAATAATGCGACATTCAATATCTGGAATAAACATTCAAATTTTGTATTAAACAATATGCTACCAACTTAAATTATTGTTGTAGCATTGACTAGACAAAATTGTATAATTTAAAAATGAACAAGCATAATGTTTTTGCCCAAAAATATCACAGACAAATAAAATTCTATAGTAAAAACTCTTTTAGTATAAAATTATTAAAACACTAAATTGGTGTTATTTATTTTTACTTTAGTTTACTTTTTAAGATATATTAATGTATAATTTAATAAAAAATAAAATATAGTTATATCATTTCCCCTCTTCCCTTGCCTCTCTTCCACTCCACTTTTGTCCCTCCCTTGGTCTCCTCCAAAACTATGTCCTCTAATTCTTTAGCTGTTATTGCTTTACACACACACACACACACACACACACACTCAAATATATAAATACAAACTGCTCAGTCTCCTTAGTATGATTTCAGAGTTGGCCGTTTGGTATTGGATAACTAATTTGCCTTATCCCCGGGGAAGGCTATTTTTTTAATTTTTTATTTTTTTGCTTTCAGCATTTCTTAGTTGTCTGTAGTTATTTGTCAATTGATGAAGTCTCATGAGATTTTTTTTCCTTTCAACTTAATCTCTGAAGCAATTTTAAAAATACTTCTTAGATATCTCAAAGTCAGGTCAAGGCAAGATTTTTATTATTCTCATTCAAATCTTCATCTTTTCTTATAAAGCAAAACAAAGACTTTAACCCCCCCCAATAGTTTCAGATTCTTAAATGTGCTTTCTTTCTATAGCATTCCAGTCAGTTATTTTGAACCATGTAACTAAGAAACATTAGAATCTGGTCTATGATAACCCCATATTGTGGAGCCTCTCTGGCACGTCCTTCTCCCATAAAATGTAGCAAAGAGCAAGAGCAATATAGCTGTCCGGTCAGAACCCTAATAATTCTAAAAATATTCTAATGCAATCATTTATCAAACTAATAAAATTAAATTCTGTGTCCAAAATAAATGGCACACTTTGTTATCTCTGTACACTACCGCTGTAGCTGTGAATTTACTGGAACCGTAATTTTTTCCTATATTAGGCATTGATCTCTGGAAAAGAATTCTCTAAGTAGTGAGTAAATGTTCAATTTCCATGGCTCACTGAGATTAAAAAAAAAAAGGCAGAAGTATCATCGGAGACTCACACCAAAGGATTGCCCTCCCTACCATTTCACTCTGAATGTCCAGGCTTTGCCTCAGGATCAGCTTGGTCACCAAATACTGTGGCTTTTAGGGCTGATAGCACACATCATGCATGCGTCATCTGGGCCCGAGGAACTTTGGCTGGTTGAGACAATAGCTGTCAAGGACACTTCCTTAATGGACAGTTCCATACCAGATTTCCCTAGTATGGGGTAGCTAAGGTACAAGCTGCCGAGGCAATGGTAAACTTTCCCAAAAGATCCTCTTGCATCTGCCACTAACCCTTGGTTTAGAAGAAATTATTCTAATACATTGATCTCTAAGCTCTACTTAGGCATAGTTGCTAGAGACATGAGAGAGAAGAACAGGCTAGAAAAGGGCATACCATAAACCAGGCTGATGTCTAGCATTACAACATCGGGAAAGATTGGCCAATGAGGTAGGAAAGGAAAGAGTAAATACATTTAAATGGTCAGTGAAAAGAAAGATTCAAGTTACTTTTGCACAATGAGCAAATTTTTCAATTTATGCAGAATATCTTTGGTCTTAGAGATGATGTCAGCCCTTTCATTTACTGTCACCTGTCAAATAAGGAGAGGACCTAAGATGAGAAGATGCAGAAAGGCACATGCTACAGAATCTGACTTACAGCAAAAATGATGAGGGAGCCTTGTCTCTGCCATAGTGGACAGAAATAGCAGCTGAAACTATTTTGGCTTCCACCTAAACCCAAAGTGTTATGTAGACAAAGATTAGGGACAGTCCCCACAGATGGAATGATGACATCAAGATGCGCAATGCATTCTATTCTGCCAAGCAGTTGTAACAAAAAAGGATCCTGGGTAGGGTGACTGATGACTGAAAAAGAAGAAAAACTGGAATAAAAACACCTCACAAAAAAGGGATTGTCTTTGAACCTACCGCTATGTAAAAAACATGCAAACGGTGAAAGGTCCATTTCATCACGTTATGACATTTCAGTCTCTCCACTGCGGCAAACAGTATCTCAAAGTTGCTTTGGGTCCTTTCTGATCCAATGATCACACACACACACACACACACACACACACACACACACACACAGACACCATTTCTTGGGTTTGTAATGGCTTGCATAAATGCAATCATATGGTGTTATGCTGAAATGTGCTTTCCCATAGACTATCAGTTGAGATTTATCACTGTTGATATAACCAAATCTAGTTTATATATGTTAAACTCAGACATATATTCATACTTAAATGGCTATTGTAAAAATGTCATCTTTGGACTCTCCTGGGACTACAGGTTTTATACCAGTGGGAGATTAGAGTCTTTATTATATGAACTCTTTCCTTTCATACACATTGTCATACCTTCTTCTTTGGCCTTTTAAATATTCAATTCTGTGCAGATTTGGAGGGGCATTGTTGCTAAGGGCCTTTTACACATAGCCCCATACCTATAGGTTCTGTCTATTATTGTTATTAAATTATTACAGTTCAGTTTCTGTTTTGTTATGTTTGGATTTAAAAACACTGTCAAGTCTTCACATCAGTTTTATATACAATAACCATATTGAGCATTCTTCTAACAGTTGGCTGGAAATTATCATTCAAATTTTTCTATAGAGAGTGATAACTTATTTTAAAAGTGACGGTGTTTTTTTTACTTTCTAGTTATTCTATTGTTTGCTGCTTTTTATTGCTTGTTTATAGCTGGGATTATTAATAATAAACACCCATGTAGTGGCACCTAACATCTAATCAAATATCCTTAATGCACATGCTTTGTGTATTTTATCTAATAGCAAGGTTCCTGATAGAAAGTATTCAATTAAAGACATTTTACTTGACTCCCATATTGATAAGGATTTCATTGTGAATATGGTGATGCTGAAATTTTAAATATTTCCCTCTTGACGTTTTTGAAATTGAGATGGCCAATTTTTTTTTCTTTAATCAATATAGAGAAATCTGCTGTGGTATTTTTATATTGATAGTCCATTTTTATTTTTCCTGGTGTAGAATCTCTTCTAACTGATAAAGCATTTTATTTTTAATATCTTTTGCATTTAATTAACTGATACTTTATTTAAGGAATACATATATAGTTCAGATGATTGCTCACTCTTCTTTCTCATGATTTAATCTTAATTTGTGTCAAGAATAAATTAACCCCATAAAGTCAATTTCAATGATTTTCAAGTAGTTTGTCTTACATATAGATTATTACTTATTTTATTAAATAGTAAGCCTATTTAAATATATATTTTATAACAAAATATTTTCTTAACAGTTATTGGTTCACTTTTTATTATCAAGTCTTTTAAAGAAAATGGAATCATCTATCTATCTATCTATCTATCTATCTATCTATCTATCTATCTATCTTTTTTTTTTTGTTACAAAATTACCCATCTTCTAAAGTTTAAATTTTTGGGTTAAATAATGAATTCAAATAGGATCAATTTTCTCTGCTCTCTCCACAGTGACTATAGCTATATTACTCATGGTGTTTATGCAACTTCTCATTCTTTCATCACTCCAGCTTGTGCTCTTAAAACAACACAAACCAATTCATTTTGCGCATCGATGCTTTTGGTTTCACTGGTCATCTCCTGCACGTTTGTTTCCTGACTTAACTATGGTTTCTTTCTGGAGGGTTCCAAAAGAACACAACAAAATCAATGGTTAAGAACTGCAAATACTGTGGATGAGACCAAAATCACAGAGGACACTCAAAATAAGTTTTAAATGGAGAATGTTCTGAATCCATAAGTAGAGTAAAATGCTATAAGAATTATTTTTTATTGAAGAGATAAGGCTGTAGACAATAATTCTCAGAGAGTCAGGGCACAGAAGTGTCAAATGTGTGCTTGTCTTTTGTGGGAGCAGGGTAAGACACTAAATAATTTACACATTGGTTAAGTAAGTGTGTTAATAATTTAGACAACTGCTCCGTGTGAGCCTTTCTAATTTCACTTTTTACATTTTTTTTCTGTGATTGCAATGTGTCTGAAGCAGAAGAAGGTCTTAAAATACGAACTTAGGGTGTCATCTTGACTAGAAATCAGCAGCAGACATTACTGACTGTCTCACCCTTCAGTACCTCCCTTTCACTTAAGTTTTGAAAGATAATACCAGTCTCAAGTGCCATGTAGGCCTTTCACATACAGTAGTTCTTTGGAGTTCTTAAACTACAATAAGGGCACAGCTAAATTTAAACGTGAATACAATGGCTTTCCAAAATGATCTTCTTTCTCTTTAAAAAAAACCCTATTAATTAATTAATTAATTAATTAATTAATTAATTCACTTTACATCCCAATCGTAGAACCTTCCTCCTGTCCCATCCTGCCTCCCTCTTCCCCCCATCCTCCCTTCCTTACTCCTCAGAAAAGTGGAGACCCCAAACCCACACCAGCACATCAAATCCCATCAGGACTGAGCACATCCTCTTCTCCTATGGTCTGGTTGAGGCAGCCCTGCCAGGAGGAAGTGATCAAAAAAGAAGGTAACAGAGTCCATGTCAGAGATGGTCCTACTCCCCTCACTAGGGGACAAACACGAAGCCTGAGCTGCCCATCGGCTACCTCTGTGCATTACCCTTGGTTGGTGCTTCAGTCTCCACAAGGCCCTCTAGGCCCTGGTTAGTGGGCTCTGTTGGTCTTCTTGTAGAAATCCTGACACCTCCAAGTTGCCTCCCAACTTTTTCACAAGACACTCTATGCTTCTTCCAATGTTTGGTTGTTAGTCTTAGCATCTGTTTAGATCTGCTACTGGGCGGAGCCTCTCAGAGAACAGCTACAACAGGCTTGTCTCTGCAAGCATAGCAGAGTATACTTTAACAGTGTCCGAGGTTTGGTCTCAGGTTGGGCCAGGCATTGGTTGAACAGTCATTGCCTCAATTTCTGCTCTTTCTTTATCTCTGCACATCGTGTCGTCAGGATAAATGTTGAACTGAAGATTTTGTGGGTGGGCTGATGCTCCCCTCCTTCCACCAGGAGTCCCGTGTGGTTGGATGGTGTCCTGCTCGGTCCCCATGACCCTGCTACTAGGAGTCTCGTTTCTGCTTCCTTGTATTCCTTGCCTTCCCCTAAGCAGGGGCCCTCCTGCATGCTCAGCACGTCTGCTTTTACTGAATCGTGCACATTCTTTACCTCTTCTCCGGAAATTCTGATCCTGAGCACTATTCATTGAGCTGTAGAAGATGCTTTACACAGAATAGTCAACAGCTGTTTCATAGATGCAATAGGTAAAAGCATTTCGATTGTCCATCAGCACTAGCCTACCTCATGCACTACGAATGTAAAGTTCACTCCTCCAAGAAATCAGCAGTCCGCAAGTTCAAAGCCTTCTCTGTATTTACAATTAGAAATGATTTCCAACCTCTTTGAATTAAAAAACGATTCTTGCCAGTTAGCATATATTATAGTATTAAGTCTATATAATAATTAATATACAGTATGCATTATGTTATATATGATAATTAATATATGTATGGGTTCTTCAAGACAGGGTTTCTCTGTGTAGCTCTGGCTGTCCTGGAACTCACTCTATAGACTAGGCTGGCCTCAAAGACAAAGATCTTCCTGCCTCTGTCTCCCAAGTGCTGACATTAAAGGTGTGTACCAACACCACCACCTAGCTTTTTTCCAAATACAAATAGCTAAAACACTAAGAATGTAACATTTATATAATTCTTGATTGTTTCATGGTCCTTCATGTTGTAGGTAGTTCATTGTACATATGTTTAATAATGTAAGTGTGTATGCAAAAAATAAAAAATATTTAATAAAGAAATTTAAAATTTTATACGACAGTGATTTAAAACATTTTCTTTTTCTTTTCTTTTTTTTTTTTTTTAAACAGGAGAAGTATAAACTCTCCTATTTCAAAAGCAGTTCAAGCTTGTGGTACATATAGTGAAGCAGATTATAAATGTTTACTGAATTAATGTAAAAAATGTAATGTAAAGAAAAAAATTATTATTTTGAATATCTTTTATTGACTATTCTTTGACAAACTCACACAGGATACATACTATATTCATTTTCTGACCACTGAGCCAGACGCTCCCAAATCTTCACACTCCTATTATCTCCCTAATAGTTTTCTTTCTTACATTCACATGTTTTATTTTCCTTTGAGACTCACTGATTTTAGCTTGGATTGTTTGTGTTATGATGGCTTTGGAAGCATCCACCGGAGCCTGGTGGGTTCCTCAGTGGGTACACAACTGAAGACAATTATTGCTCCTTCCCTAGAATTTACCAGTAGCCAGTGGTTATTCATTGCTTCATTTTTATGTCCACTAGGATATTAAGGAGATTTCAGTACTCTAGTTTTAAAATCACATGAACTGGCCAGGCACAGTGACACACACCTTTAAGCCCAGCACTCGGGAAGCAGAGGCAGAAGATCACTGAGTCCCAGGACAGCCAGGGGCTATACAGAGAAACCATGTATTGAAAAGGAAAGCAAAGCTAAATAAATAAATAAATACATACATACATACATACATAAAATCACATGCATAGATATTAAATAGCCATTCTTCCTAGTGATAAACAACCCTCTGAGGGTGAGTCTGTATCATTTCCTGCGTAATCCTTAAGCTTCTGAGGTCCTCTAAAGCAATGGCCCATTATAACTTATAAAAGTATTTCTCTTCTGTGTTTTGAGATGCCAAAGTTTATAGAGAAAAGGAAAATTATGACTCAAAGTTCATATTTAAATTAATATGGTAACATAACTGGAAAGAGTTTGTTTTGCTTAAGATGCACTTACTAATATATTTTAAATTTAGAAAAAATGCAAGCTTGTGATGTTTCAATTAGATTAGCTAAATAAATATGATACAGTGTCCTAAATACAAAGTCTTAAATTCACTGTGTCCCCTAAAATATGGTATTGATACTTAAGTCTAATGGTTGAAGCATCAAGACAAGTTTCCATAAATTTGGTGGGGGAATGAAGGCTAACAGAGCCTAGAGTGAGTGAAATATCACATAATCACAAGCAGTGTTGCTGAAAGAGGAAGAGCCCAGCTACCTAGGGCAATTTCTTTTGTGGAAAAAAATGATTCTCCACTTTGGATCGACAGCAGCCAACATCTATGATGGGTAATTTGAGATCAAGCACTTCATGATAGAGGGTGAGATAAACAAGGCAATGTAAATCAGTAAGGGGTAGAGGCACAGTGAGGTTGAACTTGTCTTACAATGACACTGCCTCATTTACCATTTCAGGTACATGTATGACACAGTCTACATACATGAGCTTAATAATATCAGAGGTACAGTCCTCGTGCGTACATATAGATTGTCCAAAGTTATGTAATAGTCAACCTGCCAATAAGCATAAGAATCCATCTCCCATTCCTACCCCAAGAGTGGCGCTCTCTCTCTCTCTCTCTCTCTCTCTCTCTCTCTCTCTCTCTCTCTCTCTCTCTCTCTCCCTGGATAACAATTGAGTTGTAATCTGAATAAATTAATAAAATTAAAATAAAAAAAAGAATTTCAAAAAGGAATTAGGGGTCTGAAGGTCACATGCTTATTCAGTTTGCTTCCATTCTATGGCCTATATGCATCTACTCTCACTTTAAACATTATACTTTCACTACTACCGTGCACAAAGAACCTGGGCAGCCTGTTATGGGACACTTCCTTCCCGTAAAAACATAATAGAGTTCAAACTTCCTACCCTTGGTTGACCAACTACTAACTTAAAACATCACTTAGTCCTTCCAAGCTTTGCTATGTTTAATGGAAATATGACTTTGGCAATTTCAACCTTGCAGAGTATTGTGAGAGCTATAGAGACAATGTACATGGCTCCTAATAGCATATCCTACGGCTGTCATTTATATTATGCTTATGGCCAGCTGTCATGATTATTTATCATGGAATTGATGATGATGACGATGGAAAAAAAAAAAACCAGCCATATATCCTGGTCTCAAAGCTTCTAGGGAAAGCCCTAAACATAAGAACTTTTCATCCTCAGGTTCACAGGCATGACAGTATTCTCTGTTGCAAATACTTTGGGCAATTTCAAAAATTACATTCTCAATGGCTTAGACATTAATCTTTTATAGATAATCATGATAAAGTGGACTAGTCCATCATAAAAAGAAGATAATGCTAAATAATTCTATGCAGTTATATTAACCAATATATAAAACATGAGATTCTTTATTAAAGCAAATGAGAAAAAATATATTTAATTTGCCAAAGTACATTTCTCCTTCCTTTATACTTCACCATATATCAATGATCTGAAATGTGAAATAGTTGTTTTTCAGCTTTATAATGGAAAAAATAGGTGACACATGCAGTATAGATGCACCACGGGGCCTGTGTTTTAAGTGGCACAACCCATGGAGGCCTACAGGGTCCCGTGAGAAGGGACTGTTGCTTTGCGAAGAACAGAGATTATCTAGAAAATGGAGTATTTGCACCAATGGAGAAAAAGCTGCAACATCATGAGGGAAAGGGACCGAACCTCAAAAGGAAACAGGCCATTTGCCCAGACAACCACCTTGCTACTTGGGTTTAATGCTATCCATAGGAAAGAAGGCGGAACTACATGGCCCTCACTTACATACTTTGTCTGAACAAGTAATTACCAAACACACTGAATTTAGTACAAGTTAGTGCTTAGGCTCAGACCACACAGGACAGAAGGTGAGCACACAGCCATGGAAGGAAAGAGACTGCATTAACCAAACAAGGACATCTGACCAGGAGGTCATTTTTCTCCCGGCCCCAGCATACCATGACAGAAGCAGCAATTATTTCATAATAAAGTAATGCTATCTTGGTAGTTGCAAAGCACCATACTAGGAAACTCACTGCAGCTCCTCTTACAAAAACTATGAGTCTATTTCAGTTTTATAGATAAGAAAACTGAAAAACTGAAAATCAAATGTTTGTACTCTTTCTTGTAAACCTTCTAATTCTCACAAGAACCCAACAAGTTCAATGAAACTTTTCTTAGTTTCAGGCGACAAAACTGAATTTTGTAAAGAAGAAGTGATCTAACAATTGCCACTTTGCTTGTAGGTGGAACTAATATTTAAATATACATCTATGAATCCAGAGTTGTAGAATACAAAATCAGGTGTGTGTGTGTGTGTGTGCGCGCGCGCGTGTGCGTGTGCGTGCACACCCATGCACTTGGAAAATAGCACTGTCTCTTACTTTGGAAGGAGCCTCAAAATGGTGAGAGGTGCCTCCAGACCAGTTCAATTGACTATGTGCATAATCCAACATTCAATTTAATTTTTAGAAAGAAAAAAGCCTTTAGATGTCTTTATTCCTCTGTACTTATGGTACACATGTAAAAATACTCCAGGAGAAGCATATGACCCAAAATTGAAGTAAATTCCATATATTTGGTAATTATTTGTTAAAACGAAGGATGGGAGGGACGGCCATGGGAAGAGAAGGTTTATAGTCATGAGGGCTCACATTTAAAACAAGCATGGAGATGTCAAATAAAGAGCCTAACAATACCTTTCAAGGTCTTAGAAAACTCAACTTAGCCAAACCTCACAGAAATAAATGCAAAAGAGATTCAGTCACATCAGAAATAATGGAGTGGAAACTAAAGGAAGAATTAGTGAACAAAAGAATTGGTTTTGATAAAATAGGTGCGATTGACAAACCATTAGACAAACTAAGCAAAGAGACACAGATAATAAAATTAGACATAAAGGGAAGTTCTAGAGAAATAAAAAGGATCACTAAATATATATATTTTTATTAATTTATTCAGATTACATCTCAATTGTTATCCCCTTGCTTGTCTCTTCTAGTTCCTCCCTCCCTCTTACACCCCTCGCCTGGGTCTGTGACAGAAGGGGACCTCCTCCCCCACCATAAGGTCACAGCCTATCAAGTCTCATCTTGGTTGCCTTTCTATTTTTTCCCTGAGGACTACCAGGCCTCCCCACCGAGGGGAAGTGTCAAATATGGGGCACCAGAGTTCATGTCAGAGTCAGTACCCACTTACCACACAACTGTGGATAATGTCTTGTCCCTTGGCTAGATATGAGTAGGGCTTCAATATTTATTGCATGTATTGTCCTTGGTTGGTGAAGTATTTTGAGCAGACCCCCTTGAGTACGTTTATTCACCAAACCTGGAAAATCTACTTTAAAAATGGATAGTTTACACACACACACACACACACACACACACACACACACACACACACACACACACACACACCCCAATGTGCCATCAAGAGGATGAAACAACAAGTTAAACAGATTCACAGCAAGCAATGAGACAGAAGCAACAACCATCTCAAAGTAAAGAAAAATACAGGACCAGGCCAATTCACTGCCATGCTCTACCAATTCCTTAGAGAAGAGCTAACACCAATGCCCTTCAGACCATTCCATGAAACAGGAAGGGAAGAAACATTAATGATCTCATTGTATGAGGCCAATATTACACCAATGACCAAGCCTGGACACAAGATACACAAAAACCTCTAGATGAATTTTCATAATAAATACAGACACAAACATTTCTAGTACGATCTACTTGTAACCCAAATTCACAAACACATTAAATCATACACCGTTACCAAGTTTGTTTCATCTCATTAGTCTATATAACAAATCAGAGATAAGGCTTTTATAATCCATATCTCATCAGCTATTTCTTCTCAGAAATGGTATTATTTCCATGGTATTAAAGTTCTCCGTGTTAGAACATTTCTGAAAATCTAAAGGATGCTTAACAGACCCTCTCTCAGAAATGGACACATACACGGCCAGAACATGAAACATAGAACATCGATTCTTCACTGTTCCTGTGATGACCCGCACGGACCCAGCCACACATGTTTGGATCATGCTATAACTTGAAACGTTAACTTTTTGTTAAAATAAAGCAGAGATCTTGGGTATGAAGAGATTGAGGTTTAGCAAGGAAGTCTGTCAGCATTGGTACACACTAGGTGGGTGGGATGGACCTGGGAGGAGGACAGAAGGAGAAAGCATTTACTGAGAGAAGCATTGAAGCACCCCTTGTCATGGTCCACAATAAGAGTCACAGCAGGGACTTTTGGATACTGTGACACAAAGATGCTCAGAGCATGTCCATGCAGAGGACCTCCCGGTTAACCCTCCTCAGAATATGGAAACTCCTTCTGACTCTGAAGTGCTTAATTGGCACTATGTAATTAGGAGATGAAAAGAAAAGCTTGCCACTGCAGAGCAATCATCTACCATGTAATGAACTCTACTTTACAAATGCATGGCAGGGTCTGATATTACAGCTACCACACCATAAACAGGACATTGATTAGAAATAGCCACTTCTCACTCTCACCCCTGGATTCAGGCATTTTAGTGGATTTGAAAATGAGGGTCAGTTTTCTCAATGCCATTATTCTCTTTAATAATGAAGGTAATTTTGATTGCAAACATCATCATCCCCTCTTCCTAAGAATTCAGTGTAGCTATTTATTTTAAGATTCATTGATAATATTTTTGTGTGTTTTCTCTGAATTGGCCCTCATGTCAAAAGGCTCCTTTCCCTGTTCCAGCCACCTGCATACATACTGAGGAAATTTTGTTTTGTCTTATTTAATCAATTTCCATAAACAACTTTGAACAGATGAAAGCAATTTGAGGATTTTCTTACTGGGAACACTAGGGGCATATACGTCATAGAAACTTTGCTTAAATTGATGCATAGCATGCATACACAGGACTTCTCAGAAGGTAAGTACATAGTCTGACGGATTTACAATGCTAGCCCCCTTGTGTACTTACTCCCAAAATCTACGTCCTATATCAAGATGTAGGTCACAGCCAGTATCCAGAAGTCCCAGATAAAAGCAGGATAAATTAGAGGTATTTCATAATTATAAAAGTACAGTTTGATTTTCTAACATTGGAGGGTTCCCAATAGCATTTCTTTTGCACATTAATAATGTAATATCACTGAAGAAAACAGATGTTCAATCTTCTAAAACATTTGCTTTTGAGTTGTCATTGCTATGTTCTCCTATCTCCTACTCTAACTATAAACTGTCTTAGTTTTGTTAGGTTTTGCTATATTAACTTTAAGACCATGTCCTCAAGTGAGTACAACTTTAAAATTATTGTATTTTCCCAGTAGATCCAATATTTTATGAAAATATTGTTTTATCTATAGTAGTAATTGCTACTTTAATACATGGTTATTTGGCACTAAAATATTTTGGTTGTGTATGTTGCATGCCTTTTTGTTCACTATTTTAAATTTTTTATGAACTTTTATAAAAGTTGTTATTTTAACTGTTGATTTCATAAAGGGAACACTTGGCTTCCTAAAACTACATCCAAAGTAGCTTTTTCTTGTCGCTTTCTGAATGGTATTAGAATCTTAATATGCCTCAGTTCATCCTCCATTTTACATCATTGTTTTGAAGGTATGAAGGTATTTTAACTTTGCATATATTTTCATTTCAAATCCTTGGCACAGGCTGGTTAGCTAGACTAGTCATATTTTTCTGTTCCGGAGTCAAGGGAAGTGATCCAGGATGACACGCGGTGTTAATGAGTGGCTTTCATACCCATGGGCACAGGAAACACATGAGAATATGAACACACACCTGCATGCATGCACCATACAAACACACACACACAAACAGGTCAGTTTGTTATCTAACAGTGTCTTTGCCTTTATAATTAGTATTTTCACTTGGCATAAAATATCAGGATTTCTGTGATTCTAAACTTATAGCAGTTGTGGTTGTCTTCATAAAACCTACGTAAAACCAAGACAGTTAGCATTCTGTCATGCACTGGGGAAGGGGCTTACAAGGCCCAGCCCTAGACAAGAAGCTATTGGCAGTCACTGGCTACTGGGGTAGAGATATTCCATTAACTTCACAAATGTGCTCCTTGTATGATATTCTGTCCCTACTTGTTGACCCTGCATCTGTTCCCAGATGGAATATTTTTAAAAAGAGGATATGAATTAGTGGGGACTACAGAGTATCTAAAAGAAGATTGGAGATGGAAATAGAGGTTGGATATGATTTTAAAAAACGATTACATTGAATTCTCAAGAAACAAGCAAAAATCATCTTAAAATTTCATTCCATTTATTCTCCCTTCCATAATTTCCATTTTACTTTAGTTTTATTCAAGACCCGTGACTCCTTTGTGTTCTGTTAAACTTGCATTTCCCTGCTCTCTGTTCGGTTAGGCTGTGATATCTATAGGCGGGGTCTTCCTTGTCCTTTCTCTGATTAGGGTTATGCATTTCTTGGATCTGTGGGTTGTATACTTACTAGTTTTAGACGAGTCTGGCTTCTGTCTCACTCGCTATTAGTACTGCAGTCTGCATAGCACTTCTGTTTGGGCTCATGGATGCTTAGGGTTTTGTTAGCTTACTGCTCTATGATCCTTTCCCAGCTATTATAAAATTCTTTTATGCTTGCTATTTTCAGCAAAGGGATCATCCTGATAAGAGCCCATCCCCCACAGCCATCCTCAGTCAGGGTCTGAAAACACAATGTTCATATTTTCATTTAGTGAACTTTTTATGTTTTTATTTTTATATTTTTACATGTAAGATCTAATTTATGTAAGGAAGTAATAATCTCAGAGCTGCTGGCTTAGCTCAGGGCTCAGTGGCAAGTGTCTACCAAAGACCTGCATTTAATCTTGAGAACTGTAAAATAGATAGCAAATCTATTCAATAAAATGTAGAACTCTTCATGTCCTAGTGCCTTGATTCTTTAAGGAAGAGCACTAAGCCAATGTGACGTTTACTGTAAACTCGTGGGTGCTTAAGGGGGTAGGAGATCATAAACTGGGATCAGAGATGGCAAGGAGAAGAAGGCAAAAAGAGACAGAGGAAGGGGCTGGGGTCACCGAGAAACATAGGGGCACATCGAACATATACAGACACTTCCTCACCCACAGGGAAATCTCAGACTTCCTACCGAAACAGACAACTTCCTATCTTGAGGTTCTAGCTTTCTTAAAATGACAATAATCATGAACAATTATCTACAGGCTGGGAGTGATTGGAAACCATAAATATGCAAAGTTCTTAGAATAGTACCTAGTTCGTAGCAATTGCTTAATAAGGCAGTAACGGTGGTGATGGTGATGGTGATGATGATGACTGTGGTAGAGATGCTGATGATTATAATGATGATTGTGAAAAAAATGATTTTCATTATTATCAGGAGGAAGACACAGGATGTCAGAGTGGATGGCCTAGCATGTCACCAGGCTTTTTGTCCCTCCCTCCACTTTTCTCCCCCTTGTATCACTTTTTGCTTCTTTCTCTGTCTCTGTCTCCCCTTCCCTATGTATATGTGTGTGTGTGTGTGTGTGTGTGTGTGTGTGTGTGTGTGTGTGTGTGTGTGACATAAGACATAGGTATGGGTTTGACCCATTGTCCGTCATAACTAACAGTGTCATGGGGAGAATAAAACTAAGTCGCTCATTGTCACAGAGCTTGAAGAAGGACTCCATGATAGTGTTTATGGCTCAGAATGTTGCGATGATTTATAAACAGTGTCTCCAAAGAGAAACAGCACACTCAGGAGGGACATATTTCTCACTGTGGCTCATGTTAAAAAAAATATTGATAAGAGAAAACATGTTTCCTGAGGCTCATTCACTGGAATTGAACTTTTTCTCTTTTGCTTAACATACACTTCATTTTTAAGAATATAATTAAAAAAAAAATCTAACGAGAACGTGAACCAAATGGATAAGGCACCTTGCTGGGAATAGATTTAATCAGAACATCTGCCAATTCTGTTCACGTATACTCTTGTTTTCCTCATCTAATTTAAAATATTTTTGACTGTAGGAAAGTGAAACACACACAGACCACTCGTCTGTGCAGCAGGTAATAGACAACTGTTTCAAGGCAAGGGGTTCAACGCTTTCAAGCTGTAGATAAAGAGGTAGGGGATGCTAACAGGGAAGAAGTGGACTCCAAACAGGGAGATCCGAGAAGAAGTAAAAGTGGGAGAAACCAGGAATCTGGGGTAGAGTGAACTTTATTTATGCTTTTTGATACAGAAAGAAAATATAATATGTGGCTATATAAGTAAATATGTGTGTATTGTAGAGGAAACTATATTTTAGACTGAAGGGACAGTAACCATTCTTTTTTTTTTTTTTTTTTTTTTAGCTGACTGAGATGATGAATTGGGAGGATACTATAAATACTATAAATTTAGCCTCTATGCCACTGAACTAGACCCAGTGAAGTGTGAGGAAAGTCTTAGAAGTCTAAAGTGGGTTTTGGCTGTGTAAAGGAGAGTGATGGAGGTTAGGAAATCAATTGTAAGTGGGGGTTCCCCTTCATCATGAGGTGGTCCACCAACATGCATGTATGTTTAAATGACACTGGTCACCCAGTCACCTCTAAGCCCTATTGTTTCTCTTGTTGTCCTTTCCCACACCAACCCTGTCACTCTCTGCTTTATGGCGTCGACCACCATTCCCCTTTGCTAGCTGAGTTACCTCAATGATGTCATGCTTTTAAGCATTTTTGATCAACAAATCCAACCATATTCTGACAGCTCTCTAGTGCTATTTTCAATTTTTAAAACAGGACCCAACTTGACAGCAACCCTGCTGCGACTTGAGTTTCTTAAAATCCAAGCCAAGTGGGGTTGTAGTTCAGTGGTTGGATGCTGACCTACTAAGTGGAAGGGCCTGAGTTTGATGTCCATGCAAAAACAACAATCTCGAACCACACAGCATTGTCTGAGTTGCTCGACATGCCAAGGCTATAGCCGTTTATCATCTGTGAAATACCAGAGACCTAACTATGCCACATTTTTTGCTTTCGAAGACCAGCAAGGAACAGTATTCATACAAACCACAATGGCATATCAGTCACCTTGAACCTGAGTCTTCAAAAGGCATGTAAACTGTACCCCAGTCTCAAATATTTTAAGAAATATTTGCAACTTTGCAGCCATTTCAAACCCAAGTATAAAAATACCATGCGCCTGAAGTAAAAAGCAGACCTGTTCTATAATTCATTAGGTCATAAATAATGTGTATGTGTCTATCTTGTACTACATACTTAGACTCTTAGAGAAAAGGACTTCTCGGTAAGTCTAGAGATTTTTATGTCAAGTGGGGGTGCCTGCTCGTTTGTATGGTGTGCATATAGGTTTGTTGGGGTAGAGAGGAAGGACTTGATCTCTCGCCTCTAAAATTGAGTCTACCAAGGCTGATGCACAGGCTCTTGGGAGCAGAAGTTCCTGTCCACTGAGTAGTAAATTCCAGTTGCCCCCAATGATCACAGGGACAGGGTTTTGGTAATAATTTTGATGTCATTATTTCCTCCCCCCCGAAAGTGCATGGCTGATTCTGGCCTTTAAAAACAGATTTAAGAGGCTGCATTCGTCTTGACATTCCCAACCTTTTAAAGATCAGGCAGTGGGGGCCTGCTGACCTTTCAGTCTTAACGATGTGTTGCAAAACAGTTGGATAACATTAACGGAATGGAATGAGAAAGGGAGCAGGCCGAGGGGCAGCCCATAGAGAGGCAAGAGCACAAAAGTGTCTTCAGCTGGTAAAGGATACCTGCTTTGCTCCTAAGGGGATTGAGAGGCTGCAGGTGAGTGGGAGCAAAGACAGTACAGATTCGATCCCAGATCTTCTGTGATCCAAATACGTGGGTGTACATCAAGGCATGGGTCAAGAGGTAGAAATTAATAATTTGGTTGTGAGGAGTAATAGCTGTATCTAACTTGTTGACATGTGAACTCCTCAGTACATCGACTAATTAAATACTACAATGTAATTGCTATACTTTAGAAAACATATAATCTCACTGCCGTATATTGCCATATACAGAAAAATGACACTAGAATCTGTCACAAATAATATGAGGGATTCATATGATTCTCTGTACTCTGCTGGAATTCCCTCCGCTATATAACATTTGAAATATTTCCCATATCTTAAATATTGAAGGCGAAAAGCATTCTAATATGCCTCAGACAATTCCCTGGCCCTATTATATGCCCATTAAACAGGTGTACCTATCCCAGACCCTTGCAATTGTCTCAACAACTCTCAGGTCAAATGGTAAATATATTGATAGAAAAAAATGCAAACAATGAAATTAGATGCCTGGACCCTTCGTGGCCTTTGAGAATAGACTAACCCGGATCACATTTTCAGGACAACTGAGATTTAACAGAAGGCCCAGAATTGAAATTGGAATCACTCTGGAAAGATGTAAGAGCTACCACATGCAGAGCAAACATATATAATCTCCCACACACAGATAAAATGGATTAAGTTAAAAAACAGTGAGTGTTCTGCCTGCTAAAACCCGTGGCAGGTCATAACAACGCACAAACTGAGAGGTATAATTCTATGCTATCCCACAACCTTGGCAGCCCAGGGAATGCTTTAAAATGCAGACAGTGTTAAAAAAAAAAATACCACAGGGTATGTGATTTTTCTATTAAGCCTAATACAGTGAAAAGAACCACAATACTTATCAGGAACGGTAAGTTCATGTTTCCATGGCAACCAAACACTATCACTATCACTTTACTATTATTTTCATTTTACAAGGCACCTCTCTTGAAGGGCAATTTCTTTTATGCATGGGTGTACTTGATAGCTCACTGAACACGTCTAATCCACACGGCTTTTGCACCACTTTCTCATGCTGGAAACACAATGACTTATTGTAATTATCTCATGAAATTCAACTCTCAACTAAAACCTGAGGAGAAAGTAGTAATCAGCTCCCCTCCCCTCCTTTTTTTTTTTTTTTACTTCGGTCACAATTTCATGGTGTCTTCCTTGTGGCAGAGTGCTTATAAGGAAATGGTGTAGACTGCTGCACAGAAAAGGTGCCTTTCTTTTTCTCATGACTTAGAAATGTGGGTCAGAGTCAATTCAGGTCCCATGAGAAGAGAAAAAAAAAATGTTAAGTGATTGAAAACTTTCCTGCTGGAGTAAAAAACACTGGCTGGCTTGAAGTGAATGATAACCAAGGAGCAGTGGAAATCAAGCACTTCAGGTGACGGGATTAGTGTCCAGGAGATGATAGACTTGCATGGGGAAAAAATGGGTAGACATGAGTTGTCAAGAAACTAAACGAGCAAAACAAAACAAAACCCCCAAATGTTACTGTAGAAGTTAGCATCAGGGTCAGCATTGATTCATTATCCAAACAGGTTTGGAAGGGGAAGCCTACATAATTATCAAGAATGACTCACATAAACTATATTCTAGTTAGGATCAAAGTGCCTTGAGAAAGTATCAGAATGCATCTGGGAGCAAGGTGGGCAACTAGGAGATTCAGAGGCATTTGGTGGTTGGATCACAAAGGAAGAGACCCAAACAAACCATCAGATGTTCTTAAGTGGAGAAGTAAGAAAATATTCTGCATGTAATGAAACAACAAATACAAAGACACAAAGTAGTGAATGTGTATAGTGAAGTTCACATGCTATATACTCCCCAAGAAACAGCAATCCTAGTCTGAGAAAACGTAACCAATTGATAATATCAAAACTACCAGAGATATGCGTTAGATCCCAGAGAGGTTTACAACCAACATGAAGAGAAAAAAAAAATTAAAAAAATACCTTATTAAGTAAAGATGTATGTGCCCTGTACTTTCTGACATGAATTATCATGCATACTTATGAAGACACATAGAAGAATGTTCAGTACACGTTGTTTGACATAGTGAAAAGTTAGAAGCCATGGAAGTACTCATGAACAGCTGAGTAGAAAGGTAAATTGTGGAAAATCAATTTCTTGGATAGTATTTTATGGTCCTAGTTACTCAAACCCAATGTATGAATCAAAAGGAATAAACCTCACATATCTAATTAGCAGAAAAGAAAAATAAGTTGCAGATTAATAGGAATTACAGGTACCATACTAACAGCATGGATATAGAGTCACAGATTGGTCTCTCTCTCTCTCTCTCTCTCTCTCTCTCTCTCTCTCTCTCTCTCTCTCTCTGTGTGTGTGTGTGTGTGTGTGTGTGTGTGATTGTAAAATTATACGGTAAACAGCTTACACAAGTATTTTAAATAATGTTGCAATGAATGTAATGAGTGAAGATGATATTTTTATCGATCATACAAACACAACAGATAATATTTAGCCTTGAAAAAAAAAAAAGAGATCTGCCATTTTTTTTCACAGCACTGATTAAATTGGCAGATCCTATCCCGTGTGAAATAATCTATAAACAGGAAGGTAAGTATACTGCATGATCTCATAGTGTTGCGTGAGAGCCACACGCGCACACCAAACAGCCACAGCTCAGCCAGGCATTGTGGCACGTGCCGTAGTCTTGGCTCTTGAGGGGCTGAAGTAGGAGCATGGCCTGTCTGCAGCAGTTCGGAGCCATCCTGCACAATATTTGAGACTTTCTCTAAAAAAAAAAAAAAAAAAAAAAAAGGAAAGAAAGAAAGAAAGAAAAGAAAATTGCAACAACAGCAAGGTAAGTCTCTCTGAGAGATCTACTGCACAGCATAGCAATTACAGGTAACAATATCCTGGTACATAGCCAAATAGTCCTTCAGAAGACAGATGTGGTTCTGTGCCCTTCTACATACAGAATCCCTAACAATAATATCCAAAGCAGGGAGAGCTTTGGAGGGGATGGTTAAGCCACAGCAGGGATTGTGAAGGTGGCTGCGCTGATGTATATATAACTGACCTCAACACATATTTTAAAATCGTATTCGTGTGCATTTGTGGGTGTGTGCACACGCATATAGGTACTCCTGGAGGCCAGAAGAGGGTGTGAGCTCCCCTGCATCTGGGGTTACAGTCTGTATGGGTACTGGGAACTGAACTCTGATCCTCTCTTAGTGCAGCAAGAGACCCCAGCCACTCGCTCCCCCCCCCAATAAAGTGTTTTTTTCCTTTATAAACATTTTCCTATGTATTATGGAGAGAGAATTTCTCATAGTGGTTTGTTCTGAGTAGAAGAGGAAGAGGAATGGAAAATACAAAGACACTTTCAACTTCAGGAAACCGAGGTTTAGAAAGTAGAACTAATATGTATTACAGCATACAGGCAGGTGGTGAGGAATCCGTGCCCACCTGTTGCCAATGCACCATCAGTCGGAACACTCACATGGGGATCTCAACACCAGAAGGGACTTCACATTTTTTTTTTATGCCAGGTCATGGGGTGTGAAGAAAAACTTCTGTATAAAACCAGGACTTGAGTAAGATTGGGTCAGTGGGCCCTCAGGCCAGTTTATCAGCTCACTGTTCGGTCTCTGTCAAACATCTTCCATCAGACAATTACCAGGAACACTTGCCCATACAGGTTTGTGTCCCTCCCTCAGGGGTTCCTGACTTGGGAGATCCAGATGTGCATTTCTGACAGGTCCCCAGGTGCTGATTCTTCTAGGTAGGGTCTGATTTTGGAGGAAGCTTTGATGTAATCGAATTTTTCTTATTTTATTCTTCAAGAAAATGAAGACAGAGGTATTTCAGTTTGGGAACGTGAGGTCAATTAGCAGGTGAGAGAGCTGGAGTTTATTCACAGTCCTACTTAGTCTAAAACTGCATGTGAAGTTTCAATTGCGTCCTGGCTGCCCTGCTAGCCACTGGGTATAAAAAGATGAATAGGACGTGTTCCTTGCTTTCCAGGAGCTCGCAACCTGGTGGACGAAATAGATGATACAATTTTTAAGATTCCTGAGGGGATGGGAAACTATGTGATGGCTGAAAAGTATCTGCTTGCTGACTGGGGTGGCCTAAGGTGTTATAAAGGCTGGTCTGTCATAAGCAAGGAAAACAAGCAGGTGGGAGGGAGAAATTCCAGGCAAGGGGGACAGCTTGTGAGGAGCATGACCAAAAGGACATGGCGTCATGCCTAACTGTGGGAATGCTGGCTCTGCCCCTAGCTGGAAGCCTGGGCAGTCATTTCTCTCCCAAACCTCATTGTCTTCTTCCAAAACGAAGGGCATCAAAGAACCTGTGGTTAATACATGGATTGTAGGAAATAATGAGTGTGCAGAGAGATTTGGTGTAGTGCAGGAAACACAGTTTGCCTCTAATACGTAGTGGCCATTGCTTATTGTTATTACTCTTCTCTTAGCAGAGTCGCTCATCAGAGCATGATGCACTATGAAGTCATTAATGAACTGGAGTGTGAGATGCAGGTGTCTGACTTTGACAAGGCCAGACAGTATAGGGTGCTGTTCATGCTGCCTCCCCTCCCCTCTCCTCTCCTCCCTTCCCCTCTCCTCTCCTCCCTTCCCCTCTCCTCTCCTCTCTTCTCCTCTCCTCTCCTCCCTTCCCCTCTCCTCTCCTCTCTTCTCCTCTCCTCTCCTCCTTTCCCCTCTCCTCTCCTCCCTTCCCCTCTCCTCTCCTCTCTTCTCCTCTCCTCTCCTCCTTTCCCCTCTCCTCTCCTCCCTTCCCCTCTCCTCTCCTCTCCTCTCCTCCCCTCCCCTCTCCTCTCCTCTCCTCTCTTCTCCTCTCCTCTCCTCCCTTCCCCTCTCCTCTCCTCCCTTCCCCTCTCCTCTCCTCTCCTCTCTTCTCCTCTCCTCTCCTCCCTTCCCCTCTCCTCTCCTCCCTTCCCCTCTCCTCTCCTCTCTTCTCCTCTCCTCTCCTCCCTTCCCCTCTCCTCCTTTCCCCTCTCCTCTCCTCCCTTCCCCTCTCCTCTCCTCTCCTCTCCTCTCCTCTCCTCTCCTCCCTTTCCCTCTCCTCTCCTCTCCTCTCCTCCCTTCCCCTCTCCTCTCCTCTCCTATTTTCTCTTACTTTTTCTTTCCAACTTCCTTATTTCTCCTCCCCATTCTTTCCTTCCCTCCCTCCCTTTCTCCCTCCCTTTGTTTTGAGACAAGGTCACACTATTTAGCCAAAGGAAATCAACCTCAAACTTCTGACCTTCCTGATCTGTATCAGAAGCACTGAGATTATCAACAAACTTCATTTGTGGGATTCTGAGGCTAGAAGTCAGGGCAATTTCCTTCCTGCTTGGTGAGGACTAACAACTGAGCCACAAACACTGAGCAGGCCCAATGGTACCTTTTAATGCAAACACAATGAACATTTAGGAGAGTGTTTAAGGAGAAGAATGCCATTTTGCAGTCTGTCTTACAATGAAGGAAGAGAAAAGAAGCCAAGGAGAGGTAGAGCAGGCATCAAAGAAAACATGATGAGGTCAATTTTGGAAAGAGGTGAGGTATCTGTATAGGAATGTTTAGAATGTGGAAGAAAAATATTGCCTATGCAAATCATGAATCCTCCAGTTGGAAGTTGAATGAAAGAGAGCAAAATAAATCTCTCAGTGACATCATGCAGAGATAACAGATCACTGAGAAGAAATAGGGAAGGAAGGAGTCACTGAAAGGTGACCCAGTAGCTGAAAGAGAACCCCAGTTAGCAGATGTGGTCAACAGTACAGACTACCCCAGAGGTCAAATGGTTAAAGGACCACAGAATAACAGTTTTGCAACCAGCAGATTCAGTGACAAAATTGCTTTTTATTTGCTGCCATTCACTGCATATACTCCTCACTGAAATTCAGATTTTCATAGAAGGAGGTAAAAGGAACCAGGAGTTGGGTCAAGGAACAATTACCTCCAACCCCTGTCCCATAACCACGCAAAAACTCCTCTCTTGAAATCCTTAACAGCAATAGAGCTTTGCATATTTTATCTTAACCTCTCTTCAGGGCCTGTGTACTATCACTGGGGCTCTGTGGTCTACCATGAGCGTTCATCAATGGAGACTGCAGCAGTCGCTGCTCATAGTTAGTGTTTCCCAACATGCAGCAGAGTTTTTTTTGTGTGTGTCTTATATTTTGCTCATAATCTCTTTTTGCTTTGGGAAACTTACACCTGTTTTATTGTATAGGATTGTTTTAGTTGTTCTTTTGTTTTGTTTTGTTTTTGTTTTTCCATTATGAAATTTAGAAATTGTTCTTTCAAAGTCTTATAAGTTGTGAGGATATATTAATAGGAACATTCTACTCCGACTCTACAGTTCGATCCCTCAGTCATACCAGGCACTCCTACCTTGCACTCCCTCCACTGTCCTCTATTCAGGACTCCTCACAACGCTCCTCACAATCGATGCTCATTCACTTATTTACCTTTTCAATCTCTGATGGAACACATAGGTCTCAGTTGGTTCAGGCTCTATCAATGTTAAAAATCTAATATAAATCTATTTACATATTTTTCTACATGTAGACATCCTGTTAAACCAGCACCATTGTTGAAGATGTTGCCTTTTTTCCATTGTATGGCTTTAGCTCCTTTGACAAAAATCAAGTGTCCATAGGTATGTGGGTTTATTTATGGGTCTTTGATTTGATTCCATTGATCAACCCAGCCTATTTCTATGACAGTAACATGCTGTTTTTATTACTATTGCTCTGTAGTATAGTTTGAAGTCAAGGATGGAGAGATCTCTAGAAGTTTTTTTATTGTATAAGATTGTTTTAGTTGTTCTGTCTTTTTTGTTTTACCATTATGAAATTTAGAAATTGTTCTTTCAAAGTCTGTAAGTTGTGTTGGTATTTTGGTGGGGATTTTTTGTGTTGAATCTGTAGATTGCTTTTGGTAAAATGGCCATTTTTACTATGTTAATCCTACTGATCCATAAGCATGTAACATCTTTCCATCTTCTGGTATCTTCTTCAATTTCTGTATTCAGGACTTGAAGTCATACAAATCTTTGACTTGCTTGGTTAGAGTTGCACCAAGACATTTTAGATTATTTGTAGCTATTGTGAAGAGTGTAGTTACCCCATTTCTTTCCAAGACCATTTACCATTTGTATACAGGAGGGCTACTGATTTTTATTAAATTAATCTTGTATCCAGCCATTTTGCTGAAGGTGTTTATAAGCTGTATGAGTTCTCTGGTGGAATTTTGGGGGTCCATATTTATCACCCTGCAAAAACGTCCAAGTGGATCAAAGACCTCAACATAACAGCAGGCACACTAAATCTGTTAGAAGAAAAGGTAGGGAAGAGCCTTGAACTCATTGGCACAGGAGACAACTTCCTGAACAGAACACCAACAGCTCAGGCTCTAAGATTCACAATTAATAAATGGGACTTCTTGAAACTGAAAAGCTTCTATAAGGCCAAGGACACTGTCAATTAAATGAAATGACAGTCTATATATTGGGAAAAGATCTTTACCAATCTTACATCTGTCAAAGAGCTAATGTCCAAAATATAAAAAATAAAAATAAAAAAAGTAAACATCAACAAACAAAATAAGACATTTAAAAAATGGGAAAAGAGCTAAACAGAGAAATCTTGAATGGCCAAGAAGCACTGAAAGAAATGTTCAATCTCTTTAGTCATTAGGGAAATGCAAATAAAAATGACCCTGAGATTCCATCTTTAAAAAAATATATTTTATTAATTTATTCTTATTACATATCAATGGTTATCCCATCCCTTGTATCCTCCCATTCCTCCCTCCCACCCATTTTCCCCTTACTCCCCTCCCCTATGACTGTGACTGAGTGGGACTTCCTCTCCCTGTATATGCCTACAAGATGTGCAGAGATAAAGACAGAGCAGAGACTGAGGGAATGTCCAGTCAATGGATGGCCCAACCCAAGACACACCCTATGTGAAAGAACCAAGCTATGACACTATTAAGGATAGTCTGCTATGCTTGCAGAAAGGAGCCTAGCAGAACTGTCTTCTGAGAGGCTGCATCCAGCAGTGTCTTGAAACAGATGCTGAAACTAACAGCCAAAAGGTGGGTGAAGCATAGTGAAAAAGTGGGGATTGGGGGAGAAATGGACCTGGAAGTAACAGGAGTTCCACAAGAAGACCAACAGAGCCAACTGACCAGGGCCCAGAATGAGGCACAAAAGACCTTGGATGGACTGGACCCAGGCCCCCTGCAGGGATGTGGTCTATAGGGAGCTTGGGGCTTCATGTGGGTTTTCTATTGAGGGCAGTGGGGTCAGAGGGAGTGTTGTCTCTGCCATGGACTCTCTCGTAGGCTTTTTGGTTATGTAACCCTGGTGAGAATGCCTTGCTAGTCCATAGGGGAAGAGGGCAAGCTTGGTCCTGGTGTGACTTGATGAGCTGTGGTGTATGAGTGGGCGGGGCTCTTCTCTTTCAAGGAGTATAGGGCTGGGGTGTTGGGACAGGGATGTGAGGAAGGATGGAGATGCCACCATGATGTAAAGAATGTTTCTTATAAAATGAAATTTAAAAAAATGAGGAAAAAATCTAATAGAGTTACTGGAAGAAGGGTGGAAAAAAGTGTGAGGCAAATAATATTCTAAGATCATATAGAGAAAGTCAAGAATGCTCCCGATAAAGTAACGCACAGAGATTCAAGAGTCCTGTGAGGCAGACAGAACTGAGGTGTGAGGTAAGCAGGCAGTCAGGGGGCTCATAGGCCAGCACAGGATCCTTTTTTAAATTTTTTTTTTATTAATTTATTCTTGTTATATCTCAATGGTTATCCCATTCCTTGTATCCTCCCATTCTTCCCTCCCTCCCATTTTCCCCTTATTCCCCTCCCCTATGACTGTTCCTGAGGGGGATTTCCTCCCCCTGTATATGCTCATAGGGTATCAAGTCTCTTCTTGGTAACCTGCTGTCCTTCCTCTGAGTGCCACCAGGTCTCCCCCTCCAGAGGACATGGTCAAATATGAGGCACCAGAGTACGTGTGAAAGTTATGCCCCACTCTCCACTTAACTGTGGAGAATGTTCTGCCCATTGGCTAGATCTGGGTAGGGGTTTAAAGTTTATTGCCTGTATTGTCCTTGGCTGGTGCCTTAGTTTGAGTGGGACCCCTGAGCCCAAATCTGCCTATAATAATGTTCTAGTTGTAGGTTTCTAGGATCCCCTGGATCCTTCTACTTTTCTATTCTTCCATGCTTCTCTCATCTAGAATCCCAATAGGATGTCCTCCCCTCTGTCCCAGTTTCCTGGTCAGTGAAGGCTTTTGTGGGACATGCCCCTTGGGCTAGTGTGCAGATATAAGTGAGTATATACCATTTGAGTCTTTCTGCTTCTGGGTGAACTCACTCATTATGATCATTTCTAGCTCAATCCATTTATCCACAAATTTCGGGAATTCCTTGTTTTTAATGGATGAGTAGTATTCCATAGTGTATATGTACAAAGAATGTTCTTTATCCATTCTTCTACTGAGGGACACTTAGGCTGTTTCCATGTTCTGGCTATTATGAATAAGGCTGCTATGAACATGGTTGGGCAAATTTTCTTGTTGTGTGCTGGAGTATCTTCTGGGTATATTCCAAGGAGTGGAATAGCTGGGTCTTGAGGAAGCCCTATTCCCATTTTTCTGAGATAGCACCAGATAGATTTCCAAAGTGGCTGTCCTAGTTTGCATTCCCACCAGCAATGAAGGAGTGTTCCTCTCTCCCCACATCCTCGCCAGCATGCAGCACAGGATCCTTAAGCACACTTAAAGCACTGGCAACTTTATCATTACTGAGTGACTGGAGGCCACAGCAGCTTTGAGAGGCAACTAATTTGTTGTGCAAATCAAGGAGCAGGTATTAGTCGGTGTTGAAATGAATCGGATTCCTGTGGTACTCAGTTAGTCTGTGACACCACGTGGCTTTCATGTATAAACTGAGAACATCAGGGTAAAGGGAACTTTGAAAGAGATGAGAGCAGAGACGTGGCATCCTCTCACTGATGTAGGAACAAGGGCAACCGCCTTGCTGAAGCAGAAGGGGTAAACTCATGTGACAGTCAAGAGGGCATGTCAGATTCATGACTGTGTAGAAAGAACTATATAGGAAACACGACCCTGTTTTAGGTTTAATAAGACAGGTGTTGAAGAAGTTCTTCTTGCAGAAGTCTTTTGTAGAAGTCATTTGCATGCTTTTAGCCTTGAGGAAGCCCAAACTGACAGAGGAGAAGTAGCAGAAACATCTCGTCTCTTGACAGGATTGTTGTGAGCAATAAAACACCAACTTGAAGTATTTTACAAAAGAAAACAAAAGTACATATTTCCTAAGAGATATCAGTTGCAGGCCCATGAAATACTTCATTCTTGTACTCAGAAATATTTATCTTACAAAACTGTTACTTCTCATTTTCTTTCTGCCTTAGTTGTAATAATGTGATTGCAAGTAAGTCCATGGTATCATTTGGAGTCATGGAGATCCTTAATCATAATAATAACTAACTAACTAACTAATTGATTAATTTATTTATTAACTAATAACAAATGGAAATACCAAATAGTGTAGTAATTGATTTTTTTTTTTTTTGCAAAAGTAATGAAAGGCTTGTTTTTACCATATATCAATTCTGATCACATACAATAAAACTCCTTTGGTTAATCTCAGGTTTCTTTTTCTCAATTAAAAGATCAAAAAATGAAATTAAATGATTTTACGTCTTTTGCAATCCATGCATTTCTTAATTATTAACTATCTAGAAGTTGTCACGAGGAAAGGAATATACCTTAGTTATTTTGGCTTGTTTCAAATTGGTTCTTAGGAGTCTGGACACATCTTTATTTTCTTGTTCCAGGCTTGATTCTTGGAAACAAAATAGCACCAGAACATGTCCTCGGTCTGCAAGTGTTCCCACCACAGCAATGAGGTCCAGAAGGAGTGAGTTCTCAGTGCATTAGTTGGATTCTGCCCTCTCACTGTTGATAGGGATTATTTAAAAGCCTTTCTTTGCTCATAGCACCTTCTTATCAGCTGGGAGCTGACAGGGAATACCAGGTGGGAAGTGACCACTCCAATAGGGGCATTTGCTTTAACTTTGGAGACTGAAACTTACACTGATTAAAAGAAAACTATCTGAAACCAACAAGAAACCTCCTTCTGAGCCCAGACAGCTGGATGAGCCAATAGCTTCTCAAAGCTGGTGTCAGTCACTCCTGAATCAATGAGGTGGGGAATAAATGTGTTTTACATTACCTAGAAATTGAAAAAAAAAATGACAGAGACAGTTTGCTGCCTGAACAATCACCCAAAACTCTCTATGACATTGGAGCATCATCTTCAACCTTCTGTCCCAATATATCTGACAGTTACTTGTGAGGCAACACCTGTTGAGGATTTGCTTGCTCTGTCCTGGCAGAGCTTGGCTGTCAACTCCACCTGCATCCAAGCTTGCACATTTTTAGGCAGAATCCTGTCAGTGTCCAAAATGAGGACATTTTGAAGTTGCTGACCTGTACTTCCTGTTTATTCAGGTAATTAATTTTATTCCTGCCCGAGTCTCTGATGGGGTTGAAGACCAGATAGTTTAGTTTTACAATTAAGCTTAGTTGTTTAGGGGTTAAGATGTTTTTAGGTCTAGATAGATGTTTTATGTTGATAGAGATGAGATAGGATATAGATTTACATTCAGAATTTTAGACTCACCAAGATAGGAAAGATGTTTTCTTCAAAACTGCCAAATACAAATAGCCAAAACATTATGAATGTAACGTCTATGTAATCCCTGATTGTTTTGTGGTTCTTCTTGCTGTATGTAGTTTATTATATATGTGTGTGATAATATAAATGTATATCTAGAGAAAGAATTAATTAAAAAAGAAAAGTATTGCCTAGAAATTAAATCTCTCCACATTTGGGGAAAAAAGTTAATACAACTGTGAACTACAGTAATAGAAGAAGCCTAGTTTTCTTTCATGGCAAATAATTGACTCATTCAGTTTGTATTTAAACTGGAGTATTCATCTGTGGCAAGAACATACTAAGTGTAAAAGCAACACATTAGTTTATCCAAAGAATAATGGGTAGCACGGTGAGAGGGTCTAAAAGCCATGCGCTCTGTGCGTGTTTTAATCCAGATACAAATGGCTTAAGTGAGACCTCGTAACGGTTGTCAGTTATTTAGAGAAATACATTGTTTGTCTTCAGGAGAGCAGACTATACACATAGGAGGAAAATATCTTTGGTTGAATGGTTCAGGAAAGACTTTAAAGTGCAAGACCCTCTTGTATTAGTAGCAGCACTGAGTGGGATCCAATGTGTGTGAGAGGAGAGGGTGGCTGTACACTGTCAGAGAAGATGGTTGGGCTATTAGAAAGGTTTCTTTTATTGCATTAAGATTCAAGTGTTGAAAATTCTAGCAGTCATTCTGGGAAAACTGAAGTAAGACTGAAAAAACCATTGCCCCCACTGAAGAAAATATGTCTTTCAGTTCTCATCTGTAATTGTGAAGCTTCAATGCTAAGCCCAGCCAGGGCCTGCTCTTTGGGCTAGTACTTTCTCTGGTCATGTTTGTTTCATGTTATTGAGGACTTTTTTTCTATAGGTTCTTGGACCCTGGGTCCTTTTATATGAGAGAGATCTGCTTCCTGTCTTCCATTGAAAACTTTGTATCTACATCTCAAATACAGGGAAAGACTGAAGAAATATCCTCCTCAACAGAATGGGTGAAGATTACCCTTCTGATATAAGCAGTTAGATTGTTAGAACGGGTGTAGAAAACAGTGCTTCCAGACATGGGACAGCAGCTGTGCAGGGCAGTGGCCTCTGAAAGAAAGCCAGCCAGCTAGCAAAAGGACCTAATGAGTGACCCAGAGTATCGCCTGGACCACGTTTCCAGGCCAAGCACACACAGGGGAACCTGAACCGGAGACTGCTACTTCAAAGCCAGGAAAAGAAGAGTGCAAAGCAATGTTAACAGTTTCTGAGGCTCAACAACATCTGGGAGTAGCTTGTATGCCCAACAGCCTAATTAGAAGTGACAGTTGCAGAAAACATGAAACCTCAGGTAGAATCCGTGGAGGAGAATGGGCTCTAGAGCAAAGCTACATTGGTCTCAGGATTGAGACTTTTCTTGATCTACCTTAATAAAGAGAGACTTGGAGCCATATTGAGCAATCAGAATCAGATCCAGTTCTAGACAGGCGCGTGTAACACAATCCATCAATCAAAACAAACAAATATACAAACAAGTCCCCATTCTATCTTACATCACTTCGAGCGGAAAGGCATACAGAAAGGGGGAGACAACCTACGTCTTGGGGGCGGGAGAATCGATCAATGGAAACAAAGAAATAACGGAGCAAAGAGACTCTAAAACAGGTATGACAACTATTTCCTACATGTCCAAAGGGGATGAAATACAAGTGATATGTGAAGAGAAATGAAAACATTCTCCCACAGCTTTTTTTTTAAAGGTACGGTTGACAAAGATTTGCATATGTTAATGGCCACGCTGATTTGATATGCATATATATAGTAGATTATGAAATAATCACCACAATTCAGCTAAGTAACCCATCCACTACCAGTGCCTACAGCAGACTCTTGGTGAATTCTGAGTGTGCAAGACAGTATGGACTACAATCACTATGTCGGATGTTAAATATGTGGAATTCATTCAGATTTTACTGAACATTTGCATCCTTTGATCAGCGTGTCCGTTTCTACTCTTTCCTCTACAATTACCATTTACTCTCTGCTTCTGTGAACTTGGCTACCAAGAATTTTACATAAAAGTGGATATGATGAGACTTGATACCCTATGAGCATATACAGGGGGAGGAAATCCCCCTCAGGAACAGTCATAGGGGAGGGGAATAATGGGAAAATGGGAGGTGAGGGAGGAATGGGAGGATACAAGGGATGGGATAAACATTGAGATGTAACAAGAATAAATTAATAAAAAAAAAAGACAAAAAACAAAGTGGATATAATATAGCATTTGTCTTTCTGTGCTTGTTTTACTCTCTGAGAAAAATACTTTTTTTGGTTTATTCACTGCAAATGACAGGATTCTGCTGTTTATTACTCAACAGTATCTCACTGTATCCACACTTGTTAAATACACACTCATACACACACACACACATATTTATACATACATACACATGTTTTCATTATTTGCTCTTGGCATTTTATAGGTCTCTGGGAATTTTTTTCAGAGAAATGGAAATTTAAAAGGTTTACAAAAAGATCTAGATGTGAAAAATGATGTCTGACATGGAAAAATTGCTGCAGAGACTACCACGATGACTAAAATTAGTAATCTTGGGATTTAGGAGACTAAGGTTGGGGGGGGGGAGGGACCATAAGTTTAAGTAAGGTTGGGCTAAATAGAATGAGCCTATTAAAAAATGACTTTAGAAGAAAAAAAATCATGAAGCAGTTTCAGAAAAAAGCAGAAAATTTTAAACACACACACACACATTTAAAAATGGAAAATAAGTTCAATGACTAGATTCATTATAAAATAGTGAAAGACACACAACACCTGATGGAGCTAAAGCAGAAGAGCAGATACAGTAGAGAAGATTTTTGTCTAAGGTTTTTTTTCAAGGTTTACAAACAAACAAACAACAACAACAAAAAAAATCCCGTAAGAAGTTATATAAACTCCCAGCAGTTTAATACAACACTAATGTGGAGGTTCATTACCACGAAGCTGATGAAAAACAGAGACTAGGAAGAAAAATCTTACAAGTTGCCAGAGGGAGGAAGAAGGATATATGACAATCTACAAAGAATGACAGACAACGCTTTAAGATTGTGAAAGCCAGTCCTACAGAGACTCGCATAGCCATACTCCCTACACTCCAACTCTCAGCGACATTGCGTAGTCAGTCTCAGTGCTTCTCAGCAGGTGGATGGTTAAAGAGAACGGGGTGTGCATCCACAGTGGAGTCTGACTCAGTCATAAAGAAGGATGAATGAGATTATGTTATTTGCAGAAAGTGGAAATAGCTAGAGATCATCACGCTGAGCAAATAAGTAACTTCCAAAGTTAATAAATATTGTATGTTTGCTCTCAGAGACAGTAGGGAAGTAGATGAAAGTAAAATGGAATTATTATGAATGTCTAAGGGGCAAAGGCAGAAGAGGGTGAGAAAAGGAACAGTGAAAGTGATTATAATCAAAGTATATTATATCAGTGTATGGCAACATCGTAACAAAGCCCCTTATATTGTACAGTTATCACACGCCAATGAAATTATAATTAATAAGCTTAATACTAGCAGGATTATTTAAGTTAAAATTCCATGTGAAACAACATTACATATCAAAAAGAAAAAAAAAACAACCTTTCAATCTTGATTTTGTTACCAAGTAAAAATAATTTTGTTACCCCTCCCACAAAAAAATTAGGAATACAGAAATGGCTAAGGAGAGGCTTCTGGAGAAAAACCAATGCTGCAATATTCATTGTCATCAAAAGTATTTAAAGATTTGCGTCAGTCAGATGAAAGAGATTAGCCAAGGGATATTTACATCAATACATAGGGAAGCCACCAGAAATGCTAAATATGTAGGTAAACACAGAAGATAATCTCCTTTATTTTAAAGGGTCTCTGTCTCAAAGACAAAGTGTCCTTATGTAGATGAAGCTGACCTGAAACTTTCTATGTGATGTAGGAATTACACTCATGAGTCACCAAGCTTGGCTCGTTCATTTCTAATTTCTTTGAAAGACTGTTGGTGAGTCTGTGTGAGTGAAAAGTATACCAGGATTTAGAGCACACACAAGAGTGAAAGGTTTACCATCAATATCCCACAGCTAGGAGGAGGGAGATGGAAGCATACTTTTGTAAGTTCTCAGTAACAGTGTAGCTTTAAAATTACATCAATACCAATATGTTCCAGGCTCTTCCCCACTTTTTCCTCTAAGTGACTTAGTGTCTCTGGTTTCATGAGGCTGAGAAGCTTCTGTAAGGCAGGAGACACTGTCAAGAGAACAAAGCGACAGCCTACAGACTGGGAAAAGATCTTCACCAACCCTACATCTGACAAAGGTCTAATATCCAAAATATATAAAGAACTCAAGAAATTAAACACCACCAAACCAACCAAATAACCCAATTGAGAAATGGGGCTTGGAACTAAACAGAGAATTCTCAACAGAGGAATATCAAATGGCTGAGAAACACTTAAAGAAATGCTCAACCTCCTTAGTCATCAGGGAAATACAAATCAAAACAACTCTGAGATTCCATCTTACACCCATCAGAATGGCTAAGATCAAAAACTCAAGCGACACCACATGCTGGCGAGGATGTGGGGAGAGAGGAACACTCCTTCATTGCTGGTGGGAAAGCAAACTAGTACAGCCACTTTGGAAATCTATCTGGTGCTATCTCAGAAAAATGGGAATAAGGCTTCCTCAAGACCCAGCTATTCCACTCTTTGGAATATACCCAGAAGATGCTCCAGCACACAACAAGAAAATTTGCTCAACCTTGTTCATAGCAGCCTTATTCATAATAGCCATCAGTAGAAGAATGGATAAAGGAACTGTGGTGCATATACACTATGGAATACTACTCATCTATTAAAAACAAGGAATTCCCTAAATTTGTGGATAAATGGATTGAGCTAGAAATGATTATAATGAGTGAGTTAACCCAGAAGCAGAAAGACTCAAATGGTATATACTCACTTATATCTGCACACTAGCCCAAGGGGCATGTCCCATGAAAGCCTTCACTTACCAGGAAACTGGGACAGAGGGGAGGACATCCTATTGGGACTCTAGATGAGAGAAGCATGGGAGAATAGCAAAGTAGAAGGATCCAGAGGGTCCTAGAAATTTACACGTAGATCATTATGATAGGCAGATTTGGGCCCAGGGGTCCCGCTCAAACTAAGGCACCAGCCAAGGACAATACAGGCGGTAAACTTTAAGCTCCTACTCAGATCTAGTCAACGGTCAGAACATTCTCCACAGTTGAGTGGAGAGCGGGATATGACTTTCTCACGTACTCTGGTGCCTCACATTTGACCATGTCTCCTGAAGGGGGAGACCTGGTGGCACTCAGAGGAAGGACAGCAGGTTACCAATAAGAGACTTGATACCCTATGAGCATATACAGGTGGAGGAAATCCCCCTCAGGAACAGTCATAGGGGAGAGGAAAAATGGGAAAAAGGGGGGGGGGGAGGGAAGAATGGGAGGATACAAGGGATGGGATAACCATTGAGATGTAACAAGAATAAATTAATAAAAAAATTTAAAAAAATAAAATTACATCGATAAAAATGAATAAAAGTGAAAGGCAACACCCATGGATCAAGAATTATAACTGGAAGAAGTTTCAACACTTGTCTTCTAATGAATGACATATGGTATGGTTAATGATAAAACCTATTAATACATAAAATATTTCAGTAACACTTGCAACTAATGGGACACAAGTGGCATTTGAAAAACACTGCATCAAAGAGCAGCAGAGCACACGTTCTTCAAACACACAAGGTGTACTTTCTAAATATAGCATTCTGAGACCAAAACAAGCCACACTAAGTTCCACTAGATCAAATATGCACAAAGGAGGATTTCTTTTACCCAATCAGAACTGCACTAGAAATCAGTAACTGGAATATACATAGAATATATTTAAAATATTTTAAACTTTCACAGCATTCTTCTGATAATACACAGGTTAAAGGAGGGATTAAAAACAAGGAAAATGAGAACTAGATTGACTGAATGAAAATTAAATGACAACGTATTAAAAATGGATGAGCAGCTAAGTTGGTAAGCAGTGGGAAATGTGTGGTCTTGTGCTCTTAAAATTAAAAAAAGTTTTTAAAAAACCTCTACAAAGAATGTTTCTAGCTTCTACTTGATAAAAGTTTATCCCAAAAAGAAAAAAAGAGTGACCACAATACAGATGGAAAGTGTTGAGAGAGCACAGGATTAGTGTATATGATGTCCTAGTTTTCAACCCAGAACTACCCCCAAAAAATTAGAGGAGGGATTGAGGAGAAACCAATGAAATAGAAAACTGAAGGACAAAGAATCCATGATTCCAAGAATTGGTCCTGTGAGAAAGAAAATGTATCAACCTCTAGCCAGAGTGCAGCGAGAGACAGACAGATGGACAGAAGAGAGATGGACTCTATCACTGTGGGAGAGAGAGAGAGAGAGAGAGAGAGAGAGAGAGAGAGAGAGAGAGAGAGAGAGAGAGAGAGAGAGAGAGAGAGAACGTTATTGATAGTATGAGGGGGAAGTTGAATCTTTAGATACTACAAGTGTAAGTAAATATAGTGAATGACGATTTCTTAAGTTTCTTTTTATTTTTCTTTTCCTTTTGTGTTTGAAAAAATTTGGATGACTTTCCTTGGTGTAAATAAATTTAACAACATTGTTGAAAAGGCAAATCCATGGAAATGCATTCAACTAGAGTTTCCCATAGAAGAAAGTCATCTTCCCAATCAGGTATCTATTCAAGGAATCGAATTAACCGTTACAAATCTTCCTAAAGGAATTATCTATGTCTATGCGGTGGCTTGACTGTAAAATGTCCCTAATAGATGCACGTGCTTGAACACCGGTTCCTCAGCGGGCCTCATGAATTGTTAGGGAAAATTAGGGACCACGTAGGAGGTGGAGCCCTGCTGTAGGAAGCCTGTCACTGGGGACAGGACTTGAGGATTTATAGCCTGGGTCCGTTTTCTGTGTTCTAGACTGCCAGGCAGTCTCATGTTCCTGGCGCCATGTCCTCCCTGCCTTGATGGACTCTATTCCTATGGAACTGTAAGACAAAAAAGAATACTCTTTCCCCTCTAAGCTGCTTTTTTGTCAGGGTGTTTCATCATAGCAACAGAGCAGCTTGGGTCGCTTCACTAAGGAGTATCTGTTTACTCTCCTATAAAGGAGAAAAGAGGGGAGAATTCCTCCCCTTCAGCCTGTGATCTTAACTCAGCATCACCCGATAGCAAAACCAGACACGCGCCGTTATGTGTAAGACGATATCCTTTCTTAAACAGAAATAGCAGAGTTCTTAACAAAATATCAACAAGCACAATAAACGAAATCTCAAGAATGGTGTTTCTTGATCAAGAGGAGTTTGTACCAAAAAAATACAAGCTAGTTTGACATCTAAAATTTAGCCACTATAATCCACCACACTAATAGACTCAAAGCAAATTACTATGCGATCCTCTTAGTAGATGCCACAGTCCCCCTCTTAGCAATTAGTCGGGACAAGCAAGTGCATACTCCACGTGAACTCTGTATATAAACGTTCACAGCAGCTTCATTTCAGATGGGCAAAATCAGCTCAAAATAAACCAGCCACTCAAACATCCATCCACAAGGACTGTAGTATAGGTGCAGTCACTGTATGGCTACATAAAGAAACTGTATGTCGTTGCAGTCAGCAACATGGTACGAATGAGCCCTAGAGACATCATTTTAAGGGGAAAATGCTCCCCCAATACTACATACATCTGGCCTTATGGATATAAACATGTAGAAAATGCAAACCATATTGACAGAAAACAGACTAGTGATTTTCAGATGTCAAGAGGCAGGACCATTTTTTTTTTTTCACCTACAACTGGGTCCAGAGAAACTCAGAAACTTTACTTTATGAAAATTACATATAAATAAAAAGCGAACTTACAAGATTCTGAGATTTTTTTTTACATGCTATGTTTTGTATAGGCTCAGTACCAACTCTCAGAAATATCTCCTTACCAAAATTCTTAGTTTAAAATCAAATCCATATTTTAATAATATTTTCATGGCATCCTAACCATTAAAATATGCAGAGATGTACAGAAAAGTTTCCCATCATTTAGAGAAGAACACATTTTACATTTTGCAGTTTTCCTCCCGGGGTTTTGCTCATATAGTTATGAGAACATATAAAAGAAAATTGAATCATACTGTACATTTGATTTAACGTCTTGCCTTTATTACTAAAACTATAAAGTTAAAATATACAGTGTTTATTTTTCTGGCCAAATAACTCAAACTATCTTGGCTTGTAAGTATTGTAACCATCTAGTTCATAATTGCCTTTCCAACTTAATAAATTCTAGCTATATAATATGTGGTTTTCTTGTGCATTTAGGGGGGAGGATAATATGCATATGTGCATGTCTATGGTACATGCATGTGTGCTTGTGCGTGTGTGGGCTTCATATACATGCAGGCATGAATGGGTGACAGAGGTTGATCTCTGGTGTCTTTATTGCTTTCCACCTTATTTACTTATTATTTACTTAGTGACTGAGTGGTTGAATATTTGCATGTTGTAGGGACCACAGTGCCTTTCCCTGCTGAGTCAGTCATCTTGCCGTTCATCTTTCCCTTTGGATCAGGGTCTCTCCCTGACCCCAGAGCTAACCCAATCAGTAGGATTGGCCTTCCTGCACAGTGCATGTACTGACCTATCTGCCTCCCTAGTGCTGTGCAAAGCTGTTTGTGTGGTTATCACCGTGCCAAGTTATTTAAGTGGGTACTGGCATTTCAACTCAGAGCATCATGCCTGAATGGCAAGCTTTTTATGGGGTAAGCCATCTCCCTAGACCAGAAAATATGTTTTATAGTGAGTAAAAGCAGCAGTAAAATAAAACACTGAAAGGGTTCTATTCGTTCTGATTTAGATAAAAGCAAGTAAAATTTCAGACCATGGTTCTCACATAAGCTGATAATTCCCCACAATATCACCCAACATTTAAACAAAACAAAACAAAACAAAACAAAACAAAAAAACATTGACTTTGCTGATGCATCTGCAAGGGTCTACAGAGAAATAGCCTGAGAAAAATATCTGGTTCCAAGATCCTTCTATCTGCAGAAGGTTTAATCCTGTAACCAGTTCCTGGGCATCCTTGCTTTTAGTTTATGTTTGTGCAACAGATGTAATTAATTGCTCCCCCATGCGAATGCATTTGGGAGACGAATCACTCCACTGGAAAGATGAGAGAAAGGGCAGTGTTCTGCAGGAAGTGATGGGGTAAGAAAGCAGCAGAGAGGGAAGCCTGCATCTCTCTATTGAATGTATAAACACCAAAACCAGTGCTGTGCTACATCTTGAAGGAGACTGGAAGAGGTAACAAAGAGAACGTATTGTCTGATGGCCATCTCTAGTTATTTAGTGAAAGCTGTGAGCAGAGAAAATACAGCAGTGGTTAAGAGCACAGGGGTAAATCTGCTCTAAGGAATGTGTGTGTGTGTGTGTGTGTGTGTGTGTGTGTGTGTGTGTGTGTGTGTGTGAGAGAGAGAGAGAGAGAGAGAGAGAGAGAGAGAGAGAGAGAGAGAGAGAGAGAGAGAGAGCTTTGTTTACAATTACATTTCTAAATAGATACATCAAGTGGTTGTGCCAGTGTATAATGATTACTATGGAAAGATGAAGACATTGGCCACAGTGCTATCACTCACTCACCGGCAATACGTGGGTCATGGTACAATCAAGTTAAACGCATCTACCACATCCACCACTCACCACAGAATCCGTAAAGGCTAATTCTTTTCACTTACTGTTAATGCCCATCAAATGGTCATAAGAAAAGTAAATAAGTGTTCCCCCCCCCCCAAAGGAGGGGGGTAATCTAAAACACAAAATACTGCACTTCACATCCGGCAAAGTATAAGCACACGTGTCAGAGCTGCCCTCGCTCTTGGGCGCTCAGCTGGTGAGTGTAGCTGAGTTGTCTATATTTCTTCTTTGTGTTTCCGGGTTCTAAGTTCATACTCTATCTGAGAATCAGGCTGGTAAGAGCTATTCCAGAAAGATCCTGGAAAGGTCCCATCCACTTGATAAACAAAAGACACTCTGGAAGTCTTAGTAGTCAGCAAAGAAGACCAAGAGAGAAGATGATGGAGGCGACACCAGCCATTTCCTCAGAGTGACCTCAGGGTTTCTCAGTGTAATGACAAGGGATATGAAGTCGCCGTTTCTTTGTCCCTGACGCAGGCTATGACTGTAAGTGGTTCGCAGGTCACCCACTTCTGAACGCTTGGCAGCTGCCACGCTAGGATTCCCTAGGAGGGCAGGGGGTGGTGGGTGGGGGCAGGAGGGATCCGAGGACAGAAACCCGGCCTGGTGATGCAGATGGCATGATGGCCCCGTCACATTTTAATACAGTGTGCTTTTTTTCTGCTGACCTGGACATGAGTAAGTAAAGATAACCCTGCTCAGGAGACATAGCCCACTTCCCTTCCAGAGGGACGCTGGGGACCAAGCTGCCATCCGGATAGACATGGAGAGTGTCAGTGTGTCACATGGAGAGTGTCAGAGTGTAGGTGTTAGCCACAGCCTAGGTGAGCATCTCTAGGGGAGATCTGTCCACCGGGGGAGAGCCTCCATAGACACTCTTTGTTATCAACAGAGATGAATGTCTATCTGTCTCAGCTTTGTTTCTCATTAAATATTTACAGGAGGATTATCCCAAGATCGGGGATACAAGGCACTTTCCTCAACATAATAAAGGCTATATATAGCAAGCCAATAGCCAAAATCAAAGTAAATGGTGAGATACTCAAGGAAATTCCTCTAAAATCGGGAACAAGGCAAGGCTGCCCACTCTCTCCATATCTCTTCAATATAGTACTCGAAGTTCTAGCCAGAGCAATAAGACAACAAAAGGAGATCAAGGGTATCCAAATGGGAAAGGAGGAAGTCAAATTATCCCTATTTGCAGATGATATGATAGTGTACATAAGTGACCCTCAAAATTCCACCAGAGAACTCCTAAAGCTGATAAACACCTTCAGCAAATTGGCTGGATACAAAATTAACTCAAAAAAGTCTGTAGCCTTCCTATACACAAATGACAAGCTTGCAGAGGAAGAAATTAGGAAATAAATACATTTTTAAAAGACTCATAAATGCTCAGATTTGTCCTGCCAATGTGATGACCCTTGTTGTATATTCATAAGAATGGAAAGATTTACATAGTTAAAACAGACTTGACTCTTCTCACACCAAACCCTAATCTTCCATAATTCACCACCTCAGATGATGTCACTACTTGCCAAATTGTTGAAATACCAACTTAAAAGTCAATCTCAATTGTTGATCACCACCTTTGCTCTTATTTATCCAGGTCTAGATAACATTCTTGTTCATATGCATTTGATTACAGTTTTAAAAAATCTCATTTCCATGACCATTCTCCACTTTTAAACTTTTTATTAAGCAAGAAGCCTATTCAGAAGTATGTACATTTTCTTTTTATATTAAATATTTTTTTATTTTTTACATATACATTTATATTATTACACATATATGCAATAAACTACCTACAGCAAGAAAAACCACGAAACAATCAGGAATTATATAAACGTTACATTCTTAGTGTTTTGACTATTTGTATGTGGCAGCCTTAAAGAAAACATTTTTCCTATCTTGGTGTGTCTAAAATTCTGAATGTAAATCAATATCTAACATATCTCATCATTATCAACTTAAATATCTATCTAGACCTAAAAATATCTTAACCCCTGAACAACTAAGTTTAATTGTAAAACTTAACTATCTGGTATTCAACCCCATCAGAGACTTCAGAAGGAATAAAATTAATTACCTGAGCCGCTTCCCAAATGAGATGACAGAGGCAGTTTTCTACCTGAATAGTCAACCCAAACTCTACAATGTTGGAGCATCATATTCAGCCTTCTGGCCCAATATATCTGTCAGGCATATTTGTGAGGCAGGAACTATTGGAGACTTGCTTACCCTGTCTTGGCAGGATTTGTCTGCCTACTCTGCTTGCATCCAAGCTTGCCTGTTATGTTTTCAGAACAAAAGAACTCCACATTGACATTAGATCATCCCTGACAGGATTCATTCTCCTCAGCATGCTGGACACTGACATCCTGCATTCTTCATGTTCCAGCACTAAGTGTTTCAATTGCTGTTTCTCATCAGAAAAAGACAGCTTCCAGGACAGCTTCAAAGAAGGCTTCTAATCCCAATTGGTGCAACATTTCAGACTGTCCCACACAGGACTCTAAACAAGCCTGTAATTTCTCAACATTTAGAAACTGGACCACAAATGCTATTTCTAGCATGTTAAACCATTTTCACCAATTTTATTTGGGTCCCTACAAAGATATTATTCATCCCAAATCTTCCAGAAGAAACCTTAAGAGAACTATGCCCCATTTTTAAGGGAGGTCAGGTAGGTTTTTTTTTTTTTATTGCTTTCTTGAGCTATAGAGGTTTATTTTCAATGGGAGTTGGCTGTAAGTTATCATTGGTCTTATTTAGAGAGAAAACAATGGTTGGCTCAGGGATGTTTCTCTTTACTTTTATCTTCAATTCTTAGGGATGGAGATAGGGATTGAAAAGAAAGAGGGGGGGAATATAGAAATACATAGGAAAAATAAAACAAAAAGTAGATTAGTGAATCTACTCCTCAACTTACTGCCTCAATTGCCACTATCAAGGTTATTTTTCATTCACTGGTATGGAATTTTGTATATAGATGCAAAATAAGATTAATTTTAGATACAGGGGTATAGAATTCAAATTCAAGATTATTCTTCACACACACACTATATATACATATAAATGTGTGTATATATATATATATATATATATATATATATATATATATATATATATATATATATTTCTACTCTAATATGAGGTATTGTACCCATACAAGTCAATTATAATGCAAGGTTTAGTTCCAATACTTTGAAAGTGCTATTGCAGGCTCTTTAGGATAAATATGTTAATACAAGCTAATTGTAGTTGATCATATCATGGTCATATCAATATGTACATTTTCAGAAAAAAACTGCACCAGTTTTCCTTGTCAAATAACAAGGTCTTTTGTCTGAAGGAGCAACAGACAGCCAAAAACAACCAGACATATGAGGGAAACCAACTGCAGAAAACATTAACAAGGAGAAAACAACACATAAAATTCACTTGATAACTTTGTGTCTCTGTATGTGTGTACACACGCAAATAATTCAATTAGTATCTCTGCGTGTGAGTTCACAGGTGTTGGTGGGCCTCTTGCCTATGTGGACATATGTGTGGAGTCCAGAGGCTGAGACTGAGATGCCTTCCTCCATCACGTCTCCACCTTAATTTTTTGAGACAGCATCCTGTTACTGAGCCTGGAGCTTTCCTTTCAGTTTCACAGGCTAGTCAGCAGAGTCTGAAAGGAGCGTTTCCTGGATCTGCCTTCTCTGCAGCCTAGCACTGGGGTAACAGTGCACACCCCTCAGTCTGGCTTTCTTGTGGGTTCTGGAGATACAAACTCAGATCCTCATGCTTGCATTGCAGGCAGGCTTTCCCAGCTCCTCAGCTAGCATCCTTACGGGGATTCAGGGAAAGCAGCATGCCTCTAAAACAAGGAAATGGTCATTAAAATGACAAAACAAAGCAAGAACATTTTTATGTATTAAAATGAAGTCACACACACACACAAATGAATCTTGATGAAAGTCAGATCCCAGAATTTAGTAGGAAAAAAAAAAACAAAACAAAACAGAATCAGAAGTCATAAGAGGAAGGGAAGAATACTGGAATGAGGATAGAAACAAACAAACAAAAAGGATAAAGTAGAGACATATATCCCAAAACCTGTCCAGAATGATGTGAAAAAATAGATTAAAAAATTAAAGAAAAAAATGAAGAGAGCTGCCCTAGAGTGAATTGGATCTTATATTGTTCAATCAGTAATACCTAGTAAGTGTTTACACTTTTTTCTGGATATTTTTTTCTTAACATTGTAGACTAGTGGACCAATTAGAAAAAACAAACAAACAAACAAACAAACAAACAAACAAACTCCCCCAAACAAAAAAATATGTCCTAATAAAACATGAGATTTAGCCGTGCTAAACAACAACAACAACAATAAAAAAAATAATAATAATAAATTTTCTATTAATGTAGACACATCTCAGTGACATCTCTTAAACGTCCAGGGTAAGAATAATATTTTAAGTAAGCTAATTCTAAAAATAAAAATAAAATATTATCTTAAGATTAATTTTGGGTTGATATTTATTTTTAAAAGCATCATTTTTCTTATCTGGGACATTGATTTTTGAACTGATTGTGGAGTAATGCCAAAAAAAATCTGAAAAAAAATGGTAATTTTGAAGCTAGACAAACTATAATTTCAGTGTAAGGTCAATTAAAAAATTCTTATTGGGAACTCAACAGCCCAGAAATTTTATCTCCCATGTAGCCTTTTTTTCAATAAATAAAAAATAGATAAACAAACAAGCAAACAAACAAACACACACTATAACAACTCAAAAACACATAAAAACCTAGCTGTGGAGGTTCAAGTATTATAAAGCAGGTTCAAGCGTATACTACAAGAAGTTAGGAAGAATAGGAAAAATAAAAGTTATCTAGGAAACCAAACAAAAAAAAAAATAAACAGCAGTGTGACAGCTGAGTAACAGATGTAGAAACCTTAGTCTGCATAAGAACAGAGACGTGTAAGAATGCCTTTAGGAAAGTGCAGCTGCCATAACACAGAATGCATGATTTAAAAATCATGGGCATATACACACCATGATACTGATTGCTGGCATGTCACAGAGTAACATATTAGAAAAAAATAATATACTAACATAATCCATTGCAGATTTAGTTTCATACCAACAAGTAAAGCCATATTTTCTCCTGAATTAAGCATAGAAAAGATTTTTTTTTTAACCTTCTAGGAAAAACAAATGTAAGAAATATGTGTTCTAAATATAAAATAATGTAAAAGGAGCATGCTTCTGGTCTACAGGTGCGATGTTGGGGTATCTGGAGGGAAAAGGTGAGTCTTCAAGAGATAAGCAGCCCCACCTCAGATACATCTCAGTAGGGCTAGTAGGTGGCCTTGACCTCCCCCTGTGAAACTGAAGAGCTCATGTGAGAGGCAGAGCAGTCCACAAGTCTGGAATACAGGGTTGTAATTGGGAAGGCAGAGCAGTCCACAAGTCTGGAATACAGGGTTGTAATTGGGAAGGCAGAGCAGTTCACAAGTCTGGAATACAGGGTTGTAATTGGGAAGGCCCTGTAACTGGTGTTGGAAATGTTGCAATCCCACAAAGCAAGTGGCCACAAGGCTGTCACAAGTACTGAGAAGTCAAAGGAAGAAGTGCAAGTAAACCATTTTTTAAAATTTATTTATTTTTATTTTACATGCCTTGATGTTTTTCCTGCATGAATGCCTGTGTGGAGGTGTTAAATGCCCTGCAACTGGAGTTACAGACAGTTGTGACCTGTCATGTGGGTGCTGGGAAGTGAACCCAAGTCCTCTGGGAGAGCAACCAGTGCACTTAACCACTTAACCACTGAGTCATCTCTCCAGCAACCCCTCCAGTTTTTTTTAAAGATTTATTTATTCATTATTATGTGTACAGTGCTCTGCCTGTATGTACATCTGCAGGCCAGAAGAGGGCACCAGATCACAGTACAGATGGGTGTGAGCCACCATGTGGCTGCTGGGAATTGAACTCAGGACTTCTGGGAGAGTAGCCAGTGCTCTTAACCTCTGAGCCATCTCTCCAGCAACCCCTCCAGTTTTTAAAATTAGATGAGATGAGGGAGAACAGACACTGGAGGCAGCAAAGGAGTCCTCAGTTCTAGAAACGGTAGGCCTAGAAATGCGCACAGTTTTAGAAAGTAGAAAGAGGTGTCAAGAAGAAGAATCCTGAAGTCAGTGCTGAGATAGGCCCAAAGGCTGATACTACTTCCTACTTACCCTAAAAAGAGCATCAGTCAGCATGAATGTGGGAGGGCCTCTGTAGTAGGCTATTGCATCCACTGGCTGCATGTGCAGCAGGTGCAGCTGTGCTATAGCTTAGGTCTTTTTTCAGGTTTCTGGGAAGCTCTTGCACTGATTTTCACCACGGCTCAATGAGCCTTACCGTCTTAACAGCAGAGCCCGAGAGTCACCACCGTGTCATCAATGGCATTCGTTGATGGTGGCTCTTCTGGTGGAATCACAAGGCAGATTTAATTTGAATTTATCTGACAGCTAGCAACAATGAGTTCTTTAAAATTATTTATTGTCTATTTGCGTGTCTTCTTTTGAGGCCCATATGCTCGGATCATTAGCCCATTTATAGAATGGCAGGGTTTTTTTGGGGGGAGAGGGGAGTGTATTTTTGCAGTTCTTTCAGTATTGTGGATATCAACCCTTCGTCTAAATGACAGGTGGCAATGGTAGTCTCCCACCCCATAAGGCTGTCTTTCCATTTTGTTGATGGTTTATTTTGTTGCGAGAGAACCTTTTCATTCCATGACTCTCTCGTTTGTCAACTCTTGGGACTGGTTCCTATACTACGGGGGTTCATTTCAGAAACTCAGGGCCTGTACTTATGTTCTAAAGTAGTTCCTCTATGCTTACCTTCAGAAGCCAACGTGTTTCCGATTTTAATTTAATATCCAGGTTGAATTCATTAATTTCATACTTCCCTCCTCGTTCTTTGTCGATGTCATATATGTATTTACTATGTCATGATCATAGCCAACACTCACTCTCCCCCTCCATCTTGCCCTGGGTCCCCGCCAACATGTCTCCCTCCAACACGTTCCTTTCTTTCTTCTCTTCCTATAACTTACTGAGCCCACTGAGTGTTGACCCTATAAACATGGTTATGGGGCTCACCACTGGGGAATAGGGACCATATCATAGGCCACACCCTCAGGGAAACATTCTCTCTCTTCCCTGAACCAACCCTTCACTATGGATGGCTCCTCAGCTAAGGACGGAATCTAGAGAGTCCTTCTCTTACCCATGTTTCAATTAAAATTTACTTGATATTGCACAGATTGAATTGACTCTTGTTCAAGGTCAGAAATTTGTAACTATTTAATTTTTTTTTTTTTTTGTAAGAGAACATCGGGGTTTGCCAGCACTAGTTTGTTGAAAAGGCAGTCCCTCCCCCCCCACTCTTTTGACGTCCTGTCAGGTATCCACGGCTGCTTTTATTTATCTCTAGGCATCCTATTACAATCCACTGTTCTACACCTCTATTTTGGTGCCAGTATCATGCTGTCTCCATCACTGTGGCTCTTTACTATGGTTTGAGGAAAAGTAACGCGATGCCTCGGGCTTGCGCTTTCTGCTTAGAATTGCTTTGCCTGTCCACGATCCTTTTTGTGTTTCCACATGAAATTTAGAGTTGTTTTGTGTACTCCTGTGAAGATCGACATTGGAATTTTTATGGTGATTGCATTGAATCTGTAGACGGCTTTTAGTGCAGATGAAAGCATGGCACATATGTACAAAGAAAAATGAAAATTTGCCGGAAAGTTGATTGAATTGCAAAATATATTAAGCAAGGTAACTCAGGCTTCGAAAGACACATGCTGTTTTAAAAGAGAGCCGGGTCTGTTCCCTGAGGGAGAATAGCATTGGCAGAAGAACTTAGATATGGTATGTGAAGGCTATCATAGGGGCCTTAGAGTGGGTTGGTGAGGAGAAGGAAGCCTCCAACCCCAGCCATTATCACACAGCTGTGACATTGCACGCCAGGCTAGATTGAGAAAGGAAACTGGCTTACTTGTACTGTCAAATGTCCAAGGAAGAACACCCCACATTGGATAGTTGACACATAGAAGCTTTTGTTGCACAGCTTGCCTTTCTGAGAATGTTATAGAATGCTAGATTGCAGAGTACAAAAGCGTTGTCCTGGCGTGCCTTTGTAAAAGAAGTAAGAATCCTGCCTGGGGTTGCTGGTTTTGATTATCTTCCACCTGACATGTAGGCAAACCAGAGGTAAAGCATCCTGCTGGGTGCTCTGTAAACAACCACTTTGTCACACAACCACTCGGTAGGCGCTATTTGCCTACACCTCAGTGCACCTCAGTGCAGCTCAGCAAAGCTATGCTAGTGGCGTGTGGAGGAAACTTGGGCGTGCCTTTCAAATGAGCTTTGCAAAGAGAGGGCTGATGGAATTTTGTGTAGCTGGGAAGCCAGAGATCTGGAGACCTTCCACAGCCTAAAGGGAAAGTGAAAGTCATAAGGCCAGCACAGCTGTTTGACAAAGCTCCAGCAAAGCTGAGCTGAGTGATGCCAGCCCTGTGGTATGGTCCCCCACTTTTCGGCCTTGATCTCTATGTGTCTCACGCTCGGGGGGGGGGGCGGGGAGGCTATTATTATTTGTACAAATTGGGGATACTGGATTGATGGAAAATTTTTTATGACTCATTTATGGCCTCTTCCAAGAGTATTGCTTCTAAGCTTCCCCGGGAATGTCCTGACCATACTATCCCTCCTGCCTTTAGAGCAATGTCCTTATCTGGTCCCGTCTGAAGGTTTTCCTTATACCCTGGAGGCTGTGACTCAAATGATTATGTCAAGGACCTCCTTATGAGGTTCTGACTCAAAGATACCATTTGGCACATCTGCTCTGGATGCTCCTTACTCAGGAACAAGATAATCAAAACAAAGTAAACTTATAAAGGTAAACAATATTAGGTAGGCTAGAGAAGCTGGCAGGTCACATTAAAAGCCTCTTCCTTACAATGATGGGCAAAGAATGGTGTGGATAAATAATTAAAAAAATATAATATTAAGACCCTTCTTTCTTAGAAAAGGTTAACTCATACAGGGCCACTGTGTGTGACCAAGGAACAAAAAATACCAAGATTAGATATATAAATAAATTCTACAAATATATAAAATAGAAACATTGTATTATGGCAGAAATTGAATAATAACTGCAGCAACTTTGCCCTGAAGATTTTTCTTAGGCCTATTGACAATTTGTACTCTGACTATTAAAAGTTGCTAATACAGTGCTTGGGACATAACAATCTGCCCAGCTGGCTTGGAAATTTTCTCTCCGTCTACTGTCCTTGAACCCTCAAGAGTGACCAGCCTAAGAACGGGCTGTCATATTTTGATAAAATATGCCCTTGAAAGGTCACTATTGTTAAAAATTGCCTTATGGGGTTGATGAGGAAAAATGATTGTAAAAGATAATTTTGTTTTGTCACAGTTTGTCTATGATGACTAAACTTATGACCAGGCAGAAGTTAAAATGGGTGTTTGGGCACAAACATTCTATCCCTGCCTACTGCAATCTGTAAAGAAGCAGTCTGATTGCCAGTCAGTCAGCCTGTAAAACTCCTCCTGACCCCATGCCTGACACATTCCTCCCTTTCTTCCCTGGTGGCTCTTGCATCCTCCCTCATCCTCCCTTCTTCAAGCCCTTCTCCCATCCTGGGGCAGGACCTTGGCAGGGACCACACAATGGTTATGAACCCATTTAACTTGATTTACAGAAACCAAACATATTTGTTCCATGGCCATTAAGCAGCTTTTTTTTTTTTTTGGGGGTTTTCAGTGAGGAGAAAGGTACTAAGCTCAGGGATGAATATAAAGGCCATACCTAAAATATTTAACCTCAGAATATATACTTCAAGTATACTCTCTCTAAGCAAGATGACTATTTTCTGTAGTAACCCCACAAAAGGCGCTCACAACAAAATAATCATTGTTCTTGATCCGTCCTTAGTTTCAGAGCAATTTGAAAAGACTTCACTATTTAAGGTATTTATTCACAATATAATATTTTGTGTGTGAGTTGAAAGTTGCCAAAGAAAAATGTCCACTGCTTTGTGTTTTTTATGGTAGAAGGACAATCAAAACTCCAAATAGTTTCAGTGGATGATATCACTGAAATAATAAAAAGAATTCTCATTTTTTTTGTGTGTATATAGCTATAATAATATTTTTGTTCTGGTTGAATCAATTTACATCCTAAAATATAGCAGAATAGGGGTGTGAAATGAAAGCTGATCTCCTGCCAGTGACCGAATTGGAACCTTTAGGAAAGGGCATGCTCTGGGAACAAATCCACGTAGCTGTGTCTATGTGTTGGAGACTCACTGGCAACTGAGGGTTGCTCCAATTAGCTTCCAAAGAATAAACATGACTACTTAAGGAATAAGTAACAAAATGGTGCTAATTAAAGATTACACATATGTCACTTGAACTTAGCAGGTATACAGCAATGGCTTAGAATTTAGAACACCAAAAGACTTGATGAGAGGAAGAGACTTTTTTTTTTCACTAGAATGCTTAGAATTTCCAGCCCCTAAAGATACCAAAATAGCAGTCAAACTTTAATTAGGCTTCATTATTTTGATTCAATTTTTACAGGCCATGGACTGTTACGGCCAATAGCCAGCATAGACCATTATTACCTGCCTCTCTCAGTATATCAGAGCCTATAAGTCTCAAAGCTCCAGAAGTACATCTCAAAGAATTGATTAGCTAGGCTCACCAGCTTGGTTGGCCAGGCATTACACTGTGACACCAGAAAAGCTATATGTCTCAGAACAGGTGGGAAAGCCATCATACTGGCTGCTCTTTTCATTGCTGTGACAAAACGCCTGTCCAGAGTGATGGAAGGAAGGGTTTAGTTTGGCTTCCAGTTTAAGGTCATGTTCATCACGGCAAAGAAAGCATAGAGAGTAGATGCTTGAGGCAGGTGGTCACATTGTATCCACAACCAGGAAGTAGAGAGCAATGAATATTGGCACTAAGCTGACTCTCTCTCTCTCTCTCTCTCTCTCTCTCTCTCTCTTTCTGTCTAGAACCCAAGCCTACAGGATGTTGCCACCCACATTTGGAGTATGCCTTTGAGCCTCAATGAATTCAGTCTAGAAACTGTCTCACAAATATCACCAGAGGAGGTTTGCTCAGGTGATTCTTGGTTCTGTCAAGTTGACAATCAATGTCAACCATCACGACCACCATACAGGAGTACTCCTCACTTGAAGCTATGCACTGACCTAAACAAACTTTGTGCCAACATAAGCATGTAAGTATGTGCATACATTCATGTAAGTTATATCTCTATACGCAAAGTGTCTTTAGAATACATACTTAAGAAGCTCTCTGCATTAGAATGATGTTTTAGGAACTCAATATAGCGGTAAATCTGAGAAAGACTCTTCCCTTTTTATGTACATTGCTATGGCTGAGCTACAAAGTGTGTCTGAAAAGGCTCATGAATGAAGTCTCAATCCCCAGCCAGTAGTGGCACAGAGAAGTGATTGAATTGCGAATATACTAGCATCATCAATAGATTAATTCATTGATTAGTTCATTGATAAATAGGATGGTGACAGGTAGGCTCTTTGGTAAGAAGTAAGTCATTGTAAGAGTAATTCTCAAAGGTGATATGTCCCTGGTCCCCCGTCCCCCTCCTTTTCTCTCCTCTCTCCTCTTTCTCCTTTATGGCCCCCATGGGATGAACAGCTCTCTTCCTCTTTCATCTCCCCCCTCCCAATCCCTTCCTGCTCTCTTTCTCATCCTCTTTCTCTTCCCTCTTTCTTTTTCCCTCTTTCTTCCTCTCTCCCTCCCTCCTCTTTCTCTTCTTTCTGGCCATCCCGAGATGAGTAGCCTCCTTTGCTTAGTGTCATAAAGTTCTCTCAAACCACAGGCCTGTTGCAATCAGGAGATCAAGAACTACAACGTTTTAAACCATGACTCAAAATAGAACTTTTAAAAATTGCTTCTGCATTTTGACACATCAAAGACTGATAAAAACACATGGTAATAGTTATAAGCAACAGTTAACTATAGTATTCCATTTTTCATTCTCTAAAAACATGTAAAATACAGGTTGCTTTCAACCTTATTTCAGAAATAAGTGAAATGAAGTCATGAGCAGTTAGGTGGTCTCCAAACGCCATGGAGTTGGTACTTGACTCAGAGCTTAATTTAAGAATCCAACGCACTTCCTGTTACCCAGATCAGAAGTGACGTAACAATAGGACTCAAAATAGATGGAGTGATAAACAGAAATGCTTCCTACGTGCAGGGAATTTATCGTCGGCTCTTCAGTGGTAGTCCAGACCCCATTAGCTTTCATACTCCAGTACTGCTCATTTTCACCTTGTCTACCTGGCAGATGCCTTCACATTTGAAAAGTCCTGCCTCAGGAAAATCGTTCATCTGTGAATCCTTCTCAAGGACAGAATCAGCTGTTTTCTCCTTTATGTGCCAAGTCGATCTCATCACATACACTGCCTGCTTTCCATGTCTTATCAGGTTAAATCATATGTTTCTGAAGTCAGCCGTGAACTCTTAAGACCAGAGCTTCAATTTATTAGAATTTGTATTCCTAGTGTCTAGGAAGGTGTGTGTCACAGAGCAGGCTGACAGTACATTTTGAACAATAGGTATCCAATTTCGGTGGAGGGGAAAAACAAGACTGAAACTATTTGTAATTGGGGACTAGTCAGTGTAGCAGCATCACCTTTCCAGGCAGAGAAGAATGTGCCCATTAAGCTTTTGCTTCCGCTTAGAGATGAGAGATCAGAAATTGAGAGACAAGTATATCATTGACTCCACTTCAAAACACCATTATGCAAAACATAAAATTACCCTGTGATAAAAATCAATATTCTATTTCTTAACGCTGCTAGCATCTTCCACGATAATCATCATCAGAAAACAGAAAATATAAGAGACAGAATGAGTATTTGAAAGCCATGTTGTTTTATATGCGAGAAAATCAAGATCCCAAGAGACTAAACTGACTAACTTATGATTTCATGTTTGGTTCAGTGGGAAAGTCAAACCTATGAGCATTTTCTAATAGTCTTTGGTCTTTCTGTGATCTAAAGAAGGGACAGGGATATAGAAACACAAACAAATGGAAGGATCAACTTGGGGAGAGCGTACTATGTGCTTACCCACCCATTCCAAGTTCAAGAAGATATGGTGGGTAAAACAAGAGCTCAGTTCCTGACTACACTGACCACTTTCATAGACGTGCCATTTCTATGACTACACGCTATGCCATTGATTTTTGTCTGCTTGTTGTTAACTCCAGATGCTATCCTGCGAAGAAATGAAAGCACAATCATTCTCTTAAAAAGCAAACATCACATGTAGTTTTGAAGTAAAGAGAATTATTTCCTAAAGCTCTGCATCTGGTTGGAGAGATATTACAGACCAACAAAGAAGCTGTGTTCCGAGGCTGACACCACCACTTGCCCACTATACCACCATGGGCGAACATCTCATTTTGAAACCTCTCCTATTTGTTCATCAGGGAGGATACATGGATGAGATACAACCCTAGAAGTGATGATATAACCACTAAGAATATATACTGAAGATGACAGTCTTCCCATAAGAAACTTTCTGCCCACGGCGACAATCCCAGCTTATTTGTGAGCAAAGCATCAGGCATACTCAGACTGAAGGATACTCCATCAAGTGGTTATGTAGCACATGCAAAACTAACAGCAAGGAACAACAAAGAAACACTGATAGACTCTTATCACCCCCATGGGACTAAGGAGACATCACGGTGATGCAAACGGGTATCCCAAACTGGAAAATGCACTAGAAAAGGAAACGAATTACAAATATTGGGGTATCTAAAAGCAATCTGTAAATCAGATAGTTGCAAACCCAAGTTGGTTTCTAAGCTATGACAAAGGCATAGTATGTAATAATGTAGGATATGAAGGGTACATTGAAATTCCCAGCACTATCTTTGTAACATTCTATAAACGCAAAACTTACAAAATATATCTTTTTTAAAGATGAGAATTATAGAGGGATCCTCAAATGTAATAGATGACATTCAAATGCTGGATTATACCTGGAGATAAGATAGATTTCTACAAAATTTTGTGGGATTAATCTGGTAAAATACTTATTTATTTATTTATATCTATTTATTCGATCTGTTGTCCCATTTGTTTTTTCAATAAGAAATAAAGGGAACAAAACTATGTTCCATCAAATGGGTAGTATATTAATCACATACAGGTGTTCTGGGTGGGAAGGCACAGCACTGTAGAACAGTGTCAGCTCTTTAGACCTGCCTCTACCACTGCAAACTTAGTCACTTGTCTTCTCATCTGGAAAAAAGAATCGTAATGACCCAATGTGGTTTAGGTTGAAAGAAGTAAGTGACAGTTATAGAATTACATATGTGTGTTGTGTGAGATCAGTAATTGTGTTTCCATGATCTCTGGAGATGCTATACCTAGAGACAGAATAATTGACACCCTAAAGTATCCCCTGTCTAGTCCTCCTACTTGAATGTATTTATTATCTTAGCTAGCAAAAGATACTTTGAAGGTATGATTAGATTAAGATCTTGTGATTTGTAGATTGTTCCAAGGTTATGTAGATGGCCTGGATACAATTACAATTTTTTAAATTTGTTTCGAAACAGGGTATCACTAGGTAGTTCATCTAGTCTTGAAGTCAGGACCATCTTGCTTCAGTTTCCTGAGTGTTAGGACTACAGGTATATGCCACCAGCCCTAGCAAGAGCTCATATGTGAGAGGCAGAAGTTTCACAACTCAGTGTGATAGTCCATGGTGATAGGAACAGAGGGTAGAGTCATGCGATAAGAAAATGGGATACAGTGGACTAAAATAAGGTGGAAAGGGACACTACTTTCCTTCCTTTACTAGTTTTTTCCTCAAATAGTCTTCAGTAAAGAAAAGAATGGAATGTCCTTTCCAGAGGATATTAACTCCCAGCTCAAGATTTGAATATATTATTTTAGAACAATGTCTTCCACTTCATTTGTAAATGCCATCCTGCAATCAATATAGATTCTATTTTTTCATTTTTTGGAGAAATTTATACATAAATACGATTCATTTTGATCATATCCACCTCATATCCCCCAACATCTTCTGTGTCGCCATAAATCCCCCATCAAATTTATGGTGTGTGTGTGTGTGTGTGTGTGTGTGTGTGTGTTCTTCAGTAAGTCCAATTGCTGTTACCTATACACACGTGTGTACAGAGCAGATTACTCTGGGCATGGGCAACAAATCAGGGGGCTCCCTTTTGAAAAACAAGCTGACCCACCCTTCCTCAGAAATTGTCAACTGCCCACGACTCTGTGACTCTGTGAGTCTCTTCCCACCTGTGCTGAAATATTGACTGGTGTGGTCTTGTGCAGGCAACTAGAGCTATCGAGAGCTAACGGGTGCAACATTCCTGTCATTTCAGAAGATAATATTTTATAGCAGCCCTATATGCTGGTCGTTTTAGAAGCCAACTTTGTGGTCCTCAATGAGAGCCGTTTATGTTTGGGTAAATTCTGAGGTGGTCCCAGGATTCTCAGCTTCACTAACGCACACTGCGCTAGTCCGAACGGGAAGTTTTGATCTGATGGGGTTTTACCTTTTGTATTACGATATGCAGCAAAAGTAAAATCTACAGCCGTGAATAACATTCTCCATCAATTAACTGTGAGTTTATCCAAAAGAGCATTAGTGTGAATGGGTTTGATCTTCGACGAAGGAGCGCGTGGAACCCTCCACCGTTCCCAGGCAGAGATTCAAAGTGAGGGAGAGGGGGAGAGAGAGAGAGAGAGAGAGAGAGAGAGAGAGAGAGAGAGAGAGAGAGAGAGAGAGAGAGAGAGAGAGAGAGAGAGCTACCTTCCAGCGAGCTCTGAAGCAGCCCTCAACATAATAGGAGCAGCCCTCCTGAGCTAAGACCTCAGCCCCGGACCAGAGGTAATCTCTTCAGGCCCTTTATGAGCATGGATTTCGATGAGCATGAGTCAGACTGAGGCCTTGGACAGGGTGATCCTCCGAGAGGACCCTCGCTAAGCCATGCTCAGATTCTGACCCAAGGAATCCGTGAGAATAGTCACTATGTGCTCAGGAAGTAAGTGGTGACTGTTAGCATAGCAACAAGAACACTGCGGGCTCTGGGCTGTTTACTAAGGGAGGAATGAGAAGGTTTGTATGAACCAGGGGGCGGTTCTAGATCAGCAAGACCCTTGTGCTCTAGTTTGCTTTCCTGCTTAGGGTTGTTGGGAATAGGAGAGCTGTTTGTATGACTGGCGTCAAGCCTGGGAGTTTTTTTTTTTTTTTTTTTTTTTTTAAATCAAAGGGACCGGGCCCTTTGTGAAGCACAGTTAGTTAGACTTCAGCATGCAACCACAGGTGGTTGGAGATAATTACACGCATCTAATAGTCTTGAGACTTAAAGACTACCCAGCAAGGAAAATGCTGGAAAATGGTGTTCTGGGAGAGTTTCCTGTCCAAGATGAGTCACTTACAGTTGATTTTAGAGAGAGCAACATATGATGGCGCGGTGAGCTAATTAAACCTCTTAGCTTTTCACTGACAACAGTGACAAGTTCTTCTGTGGATCGCTCTGATGGCCAAGGACTCAGTTTTATAGATCTCATGGTGATTTCCACATCTTCAGGGAGAAGTAATGGCTCATAACTGCTTCTCTGTCCTCCAGTTAATCCCCAGCCCTCCGTTCATACATTAAGTGTGGTCTGTAAGCCTGTCCACGAGGCAGTGCCTAGCCACATCGACTATCAAAGTGCCTGGCCTCTGTCATTTTGCACTTGTCACAACTGATCTTTGTCCTGTTTCTCATGCATGGCTCGCCCGTGCTTGCCATCACACAGGCTTCTTTACCGCCTGGAACTGTTCTCTAAGCTCATTTATTAAACTGGTAGTGTCCTTTCTAACCTCTGGTTCTGGCCTTCTTGTGACTTTGCAGGCAAGCCTTCCCTGCCAATCTCCAAAGTATTTTTTACCAGTCTTTAAAACATACAGTGTTGGGCCAGCAAAATGGCTCCTCAGGTGAAACACTTGCTACGCAGGCCTGATAACCCCACTTTGAGCCTCAGAACCCACATAAAAGTGCGAGGCAAGAACTGAGTCCACAACACTCGTGCAGTGGCACCCACATGCCTGCACATAAGCCTTAGACACATAATAACATTGAGGAAACCGGTGGTTTCCCTCTGTATTATGCAGAGAGTTTGTATTATTATATCATTATCATCATCACCATCATCATCATTATTATTATTTAATTAATCACTTGAGGGACTGAGGAACATCTGTCTGGAGAGTCAGGCCTTTCTTTCTGTCTTTTTCTATCTTGTGTGTCTGTTCTTACCCAAGTCAATTGTCTAGTGCCTGTTGCAGGGAACGCCTGTGCTATATCCAGGTGGTACAGGTGGTGAGAGGAGAGAAGGACCCTACAACCCCTAAAAGGTGGGCTCTCCTTGGAATCTTCACTGTTCCTGCCTTAGCTCACATCACCTCTTTTTATTCGAAGCCTGCAACACTGTCAACTTCTCCTTTGGTTCTTCAGGGCCTTCAGGGTTAGAGTAATCAACTGGCACATCACTTCATGTTGAGGCTGCTGTGGCTCTCCAGTCTCTTGCCATCATATGGCAAGAATAGCTCCAGGGAGCCACACACCTTCCTGGCTTTCAGGCTTTCGGCTATCTTGCTTCTGTTTCTACAATGCCATTTCTCTTCCTCCCCTGTAGGATGCTACTGATCCTCAGGACAATGCCCCCCCTGGGATGTCTTCCTTGACTTCTCAGACTCGGAAACTTCCAGACACTATTGAGAGGAGTCCTGGAAACATTGTAAGATAGAATAGACTTATCTCTCTCCCTCTCTCTTTCTCTCACTGCCTCCAGTGATTGAGGTCAGGGTAAGCTCTTTAGAACCATATCTTGTGGCCAAGTGTAACTTTGCTGAAAGCAGGTCTGGGGAGAGCATTGTGGATCAATGTGACGAGGGGGATCAGGCTTTGTGACTGGGAGTGAGACTTAGCAGGTGACAGACTCTAAGAGGATTTTTTGCCTTCTTTAGAGCTTTATAATATTGGAAGAACACATAACCCATGAGTTGTGACTCACTTCAGAAGGGAAGCAAGCCCAGATTCTTTTGTTTTAGGCTAGAAGGAAGGAGACTGCCCTTGTCAACCTTAACCCATGGAACAGATACTGGGATGTCCAGTGACTATGTTACTTTTAGCAAGTGGCTCACCTACTACATTGAAAACATCAAAAGTTATGCAATAACGTTCCATGGTATAGTGTCTCCTCTAAAGGGAAGATGCTCATTTTTGTAATATAAGTAGAAAAATGGGTAGACAGTGTTTGGCACATATTCCAGAAGTATGTTAAAGACGTGTGTATTTATAACAAATTAAAAATCTGTTATATACATGTGATATATTTATAACACATCTTATTATATAATAATGGTAATCTAATGATACTAAACAATCTTCCTGCTAATTCCCCAACAGCATAATTAACCTAATGCTGTTTGCTTTCTTTGTGTGTTAACGTATATATTTTACTTATTCTGTTTTGTTATTTAATAGTTTCCTACATTTATACAATGGATTTTATTTGTTTTCGTTCCCCCGGTGCCCTGCTTCTCCTTTCCTCCTCTCATTGGAGTACTTATTTTCAACACCTCCCGCTCCCACTTTTATGTCTTCCTTTGTGTGTGGCTCTCTGAGTTTAACAAGGATTCCACGCCTCAGGGCGGGTGGGAGGTTAGTGAGTAGAGCCTGTGCAACTTATTCATGGCTACACCACTGAAGAAAATGGTACCCTCTCCTCTAACAACCTCCAACTGCCAACAGTTTGAGCCCATCACCATTGCATCATGGGTGGTGGAAGGACCCATAATCTTTATTATTTTTTTTAGAAGTTTGTCATCTGAAAAACTAAAACAAACCTGTTTCTGTCTGTTATCTTTGATGGAATGTAACCTCTACCATAGGTAGTTTTCCAAAATACCCCTTTGATTGGCCTTCCCCTTTCAGATGTGGTGTCTACGGCCCAATCCGGTGAACAAAAATACCTTACTGTGACTGCTCTCCTCACTAGTTCTACTTATATGATTTTTTGGAAGGCAGAATCTGCCACTTTTCAAAGACAACATAGAATTCTCGCTTCTTTGTCTATACTGTCAGACATTCCTTGAATTCTCATCCTTCTCCCTCGTGAGTAATACTGACATTGTCAAGCCTTCCCAGCATGCTTCTCTCCTTCTGCCTTCGACTACTGAACCTAGAAAAGTACTTTGAACAGAAAGTAACAGAGCGCCCAACACAAAGTGACTCAGTGAGTCAGAAGGTTATAATCTCACTGAGAAAGATTAGAGGTGCGGCAGTTTCATGGTTAATAAAACCTAAGGTAGTCTATAAAAGATGAGGGTTTGGGGCCAAGTGAGATGGATCAGCAGGTAAAATCACTCACAGACCTGACATTCTAAGCTCAATCCCCAGATGCTATGGTGGGACCAGCTTCTAAAATTTGTTCTTTGCCCTCCACATGTGCACCATATAGCATGTATGTGACCATGTATGTATGTGTGTGTGTCTGTCTCTCTGTCTGTATGCATGCATGTATGCATATCTCCCCCACTCACATACACACGCATGCATGCATGCACACACACATTTCACACGATATAACAATAAAATGGCTTAAATAATACATGGATATTTCTAGATTTCTATTCCACTGTCTTCAGTATGGCTTGTGGCTTTAGTATTCAAGCTTATTCAGCCGACTTCTTTTTACACTGTGCCAAGAAAGGAACCGCTACTCGTGTGTGTGTATTTGTGCGTGTATGTGTGTCTGTCTGTCTCTGTCTGTCTGTCTGTCTGTCTGTCTCTCTCTGTCTCTCTCTCTCTCTCTGTGCATCTGTCTGTCTGTCTGTCTCTCTCTCTCTCTGTGCATCTGTCTGTCTGTCTCTGTCTGTGTGTCTGTGTGTGTGTGTGTCTGTCTGTCTGTCTCTCTCTCTCTGTGTGTGTGTGTGTCTTGGTCAGTTGTTCAGAGTAAGTGGAATAGTGGAAGGAAGGATGAGGGAGGAGATAGGTGATAGATAGATAGACAGATAATCAGAATAAATCAGAATATATGAGTTTTAAAGATTGATTTTAAAAGTTGTTCTCACCTAGAAATAACTTCAACAGCAACACAGGGCATTTCTAACCAAATTTCTGGTAGCATACTCTAGCCAGTTTAGAAATTAGCCATTACAATGGTGCTGGTAAGAAAGAAGGGAATCACCATGGGTTGCTGTAGATATTAGCTTTTTGGAGAGTGAATAGTCAAAACAATTCTGGCTTTGCCTGCTCAGCAGAGCCTCCTGAGGGTGAGGCTAGTAAGTGGCATGTTTTGAGCTGGTCAACAAGAAATGCTGATACACAGCACGAAGGCAGAGTCACTGTTATCAGCCCCATGACAGCACTGGCTCTCTGGAGCCACATCTTTGCAGTCTGTCTCGTGCCTTAGATGGTGAGTGCAGTTTGAGTAAAAGCTGTCTATATGGCAGCTCTATTCATTAGTCCCGGGTAAGACGCTGTCGCATCAATGCCACCAAAGCTGACCTTGGTGGGGTATTCTGGCACCAAATTAACCCTTCTTGTGCCACTCCTGTGGCCTTTATATGTTTCCCTCCACCACAAGTTCTATAGCCACAGCTGGTTTGCAAACCAGGCTGGAAATGGAAGAAAAGTAAAAATCCTCAGTCAGCATCAGAGGAAGGCTAGAAATTCTTTCCCACGATTGCCCTAGAAGCATACAGCAAGTCAAACTGGGGTGACGGTTTGAATACTTATAAAGAGGATATAAAAACAAAACCAAAATCAAACAGTATAAGGCAAAGAGGCAGCACATTGCAGATGCCACACACTGCTATCTAAAGACAGTGCAATCACCTCAGGTGTGCTGTACAGAGGAAGGTTATTTAGAAATGAGGGACTCTCCTCAATTGATGAAAGCCCATACTCACGGGTACAAAGAATATAATGAGCAATATAACTTCTGAGCTATCATGAGCATAGAAAACAGTTTCTCTTGACAGAACGTACATATTTTATATCACGGAGAGAGATGTCCCCAACTCTAATATCAAATGACAGGTATCTTTACCTATTTAAATAGACATAGTACCTGTAACTTACATAATTGTTACTAGAAATCTGGCTGCTTCTGCACGAATTGAATTCAGCTTCTGTGCACCCTGGGCTAAAAGGACAATGTGCCATATGCCATAGTGTATTTGTGAAGTTAGGAATGCTGATCTCTGGGGATCTCTGGCAGCAAGCTGGCTTTTTTTCTGAGTCACCCCACTGTCCTTTACCAGGGGTGTCTTTTTCCAATGAAAACGCTCCAGAAACACTTATTGTCCCTTGACAGAAATGAAAACAGAAAAGCTTAAAGGAATTTTACAAGTTCCTTCTCTTTGTACAGATTATATGAAGAACTCTACAGAAGAAATAGAAAAGTAAAAAGGCAAAGCAGTCAAGAATGAATTGGATAACCCAGGGCACTGTGCATTTTACCTGTCACCAAGTTCAGAACTCCGCAGCTGGTTCTTCTGATCTTCTGATCTGAGCACTAGGGATGAGTGGGGACCATAGACTGATGCTCTAGAGAGCTTCCTTTCTGTCTCTCTCTCTCTCTCTCTCACATCCAGTAAGTTAAAATATCTGTGGGATATGTCACCCATCCATGCCTTTCTTCCTTTACACTTTTGCCCTTTCCTTTGCTTCTGGTCCTTCTGATGTCTTGCAGGATGGCCTATGGTTATTAGTTAATACCAGGTTATTAGTTCTGTCTATCATGTCAAGAATAGGACCAGTGCAAGTAAGGGCAGTGGGAGAGACAGTGCCCTCTGCTCTCCTGCTCAACTAAAGTCACAGTGTGTTTCTAGCTTGTGCCTGCCTTTGGTTCTCAGTCCACTGACTGCATGCTGACAGTATCCCCACATGACCTGTTATTTTTACGTGGCCTGAGTCTTGAGCATAGATGCTACTGCTGTGACGTCAGTGGCAGCAAGCATCCCAGCAAGCTTCACTGCTGTGGTCAGTTTGTTCAGACTTCCTGTTTCATTGATGTGGAGAATAGTCCTTCCTCGCTTAACCAAGTGTGGGCAAACAGCTTCTGCCCTCAGTCTTCTATCCCTCTCCCTGAAGGAGAAACTTAGGATTGCAGGCTTACACAGGAAAACGATGCATTCTGTTTAAGTTGCTGCTCACACAACAAACCTCTTAATGTAATATTTTTTTCCAGTGCTTAAGTTAGACTATGCTGACTTTCACCATACATTTCAGGCCATGTAGCAAACTTGACATTGTAGAAATAACATTGGCATGCATCCAAATTCTGTTGTTGTTGTTGTTGCTTTACTAGTACACACGTAAAATGTGCTGTGTGATAAAGCGATGAATGGGGTTTGAGTGTTTCTGTGTCTTTAAAATATTTAAGGAATATGATCCTTCTAAAATAGACAACATAAATATGAACGTACCTGGAACAAAGCTTCCCTGGACCACCTCCTTGTATGCCCACCAGCCTTCATGGATTTTTGGTGAATTCTGTTGAGCTAAAGGAGAAGCAAACAAAAAGATAGATTAAGATAGAACATAGGAACCACATTTAGGCTGTTAAGCAAAAATAGTAAATATCCATGACATCACTTTTTCTTAAGAACCGCCCCCTTCAAAAGTACCACCAGCGTGTACATTTCTTGTCATAGTCATTTGGATATTAAAGAAACATTTAAAAGACTTTTTCATACAGTATATTTTGACTATATTCTTTCCTTTTCCCAACTCCCCAGATCCTACACACCTCTCTACCCATCCAACTTAATGTTCTCTTAATGAAAACAATCAACAAGAAAGCCAACAACAACAACCCTTCCCCAACTCAGTATGGGTGCTTCCCAAAGCTGCACACTCAGTTGAAGGTGATATAACCTCCCTCGAACCCAGGAAGACCCATCTACCTAGGTCAAGGACATGGGAGTGGCTGTGCTTTTCTGCTGGAAACTCCTTATAGACTCTCAAGGCATTTGGACATTTTTTAATGGCAGTAAAGAGACATTGATTATGTGTTGGCTTATTTAGATACTTTCTCCTTGACTTCTACTCTCTCTCTCTCTCTCTCTCTGTCTCTCTCTCTCAAATGTGCATATAAATCTCAAAGAGAGTGTAAAACAGTGCCCTTCTTTTTATTTAACTATACTCATGTTTTAGTTCTCAGTTATATTGAAGTATCAGGAGATGCAACCAAACTTATAATTTGTTTGGAATAAACCAAACATTAAGCCTCTCTATTTATTGTCTTAGTTTTATCCAACCTCCCTTTTCAAATCTCAACTTTACTTTGCATGACAAAGAATGGGCACAGGGCATTGGGCTTGAAAACAAGGTTTTGTGTAGACAAGGGACTTGTTAAATCCCTCTGGATTCCTGATGCATTTGTAATGTTTTTATCTGCCTATGAGACTGGATCCCTTGCATCTGATAGCACCATGGATGAAAGATAGTTACTGACGTAAGACAAATAAAAGAGAAATCTAATCTGAAACTGACCATGGGGTTGGGAACTTTAGAAACATATAGAAGAGTGACACATAACTGACTTGAATGTCATCAGCTACAAGTTGCTCAGCAAGAATCTAGGGAATAGATGCAGCGACACGCATTGGATTTCTTGGCCCTCTGAATTCCAGTGTGGCACAGGATCCAGATGTTTCCATAGCACTCAAAGTTTCTGAAGGCATCACCAGCTCCACAAACCAGATCAGTAAACACTAAGTTGTAAGTGGACTGACAAAAAGCCATACCTCTGTGCTAGAGAAAAATGAATCAAAATTCGGAAAGCCTTTTGATGTGACGCCCCCTCCCCTGAGCAATGGCACTATATGAATGACAGATGTTTCCCTCTCTTCCTCAATACATTGAAGGGCACTGCCACAGAAGCAAGAGGAGATTCCAAAGGGTTAGTAATTCATGACATGAATGGAGATGATATATAATGCAGTCAAGACTAATGGCTTTTTTTTTCTTTTTTCTCTTTTTTTTTTCTTTTTTCTTTTCTCTTTTTCTTTTTTTTCTGAAACACTTAGCTGGGTGCAGATTAAATATAATTCATAGATAATACAACCTATCAAAACAGATCAAAACTAAATCTTGATATTTTATTAAATGAAATTTTATTTGGACTCTGCTGGTCCTGTAGCCAGCCTGGAAAAAGCATGCATTTCTACAAGCTTGAAAGCATTAGACCAGAACTTCATCTTTCAGCTTTGCATCAGAGGTAATCAGGAAAGTTTTCCTTCTCCCAGAGAAGAATTTCTCAGTCTTATCAAAACCCAGGGGTGCTTTATCCTATCAGGAATGTTGAGGATTTAAATAAAAAAACAGAGCTGCCTTTCTTTACTCTGAGAGCCAGCTATTGGGCATTGTCTAGGGTGGCTTTCTTCATTTCAATAAGGACCCAGGAGAGGATTTGACAATTGGTGTTTTATATGTCACTTTACCAAGCTACTTAACAAAATTGTTTTAATTTATGTACACGGCTGAATGTATGACACCTACGTGTTTGACCATGGAGGCCACAGAGAGCATTAGAGCCATAGAGCTGGAGTCACAGGCTACTGGATGTTTGTGCTGGGAGCTGATCTCAGATCCTCTGGAAAAACAGCCACCACTCTTAACCACCAAGGCATCTCTCCAACTCTAGCTGCAGTATAGTTGTTTTTCCTTTTAGCAACAACAAAAAAATTGTTTGAGATGCTACATTTTTATCATGTCTTTGTCCCTCTCCTAACTCCCCACTGATGTCTTCCAGCTCCCTACCAACTTTATGTCCTTCATCTCTCTCTTTGAAAAAAAAAAAAAAGCATAAAAAGTGAAAAGGAAAGCAAGACAAACAAAAACAAGTAAGTCAAAACAAAAACCACAGAGACACAGAACTGGATAATGTGGGGAGAGAGAGAAAGAGAGAGAGAGAGAGAGAGAGAGAGAGGAGAGAGAGAGAGAGAGAGAGAGAGAGAGAGAGAGAGAGAGAGAGAGAGAGAGAGAGAGAGAGAGAGACACTTTGGAGCACTCAGTCCTACGTGACATGTCTTCAGTAAATCCCTCCCTTTAAGGCCGAGGGATCTATGAGGAAGTGGAAAGATTGTAACAGCCAGAAGGTACAGATGACTCCAAGGAAACAGTGTCTTCTGGATAGAACAGGGTTGATGACAGAAACAAACAAACAACAACAATAACAGTCCACAAAAACAAAAACATGGAGTTCATTTCGCCTTGGCCAGTCATTGAGCACGGAGCCTGCTATGGAGTTGTGGTTGGTATCTGTAGTGGCACTCCAGTTGAGAAAACGGGTTTTCCCTTTGCCAACAGGTACCAAGTGCAAATAGTTTCTTGAGTAGGCTGTCACCCTCTATTCACTTCCCCCTCTCAGCGCTGAGACCCCATCTGCATAAACCTGTGCAAGTTTCGTGCATGCTGCAAACATTTCTGTCAATTCTTATATGCATCAAGCCTGCTGTTTCCTTGGAGTCATCTGTAACTTCTGGCTGTTACAATCTTTTCACCTTCTCTTCCTTATAGACTCCCCAAGCCTTGAGGAGAGAGAGAGTGGCTGCAGACATCTCATTTAGACCTAAGTGCTCCAAAGTCCCCCTCTCTGCACATTATCCAGTTGTGTGTGTCTGTTTTAATTCCCATCCTCCTGCAAGAAGAAACTTCTGTACTAAGGATTTGCTGAGGTACTGATGTGAGCCCCAACCTAGTGTAGACTCCTCCAACTTTGTATTATAGTATTTCCACATGTTTCAAAAGCTCAACACAAAACTTTAACTATAGCGTAATCAAGAAATTAAAGAAATACAACTTATCATAATACTGGTTCAGTGTGTAAAAGCGTGCACATAGTATTCTACAGAGCAGAGATTAGGAAACTAGCTCTTATTAGGAAGACATGTCTCAGTGCCTATTTGTGTAGGACTCAAGAGCCAAGAATGACTTTGCATTTTTAAGTGGTTGAAAGAAATTAACAATAGCATTTACATGTGATGTGAAAATTACATAAAATTTAAGCTTCAGTGTTACAAATCATTCTGGCTTCTCACTGCGTTCATTTGCGTACACAGTACCCACCAGTTCCTTTCTTTGGCAGCAACATGTCTGAAAACGCTTCAAGAGAAGCCATTTGGCTCATAAACCCTAAATGTTTCGTCTATTATTCCTTATTTTAAAAATAAAGTCGTGGCTGTTAATTTACACACATAAAATTCAAAAGAGAAAACCAACGTAATGAATGTAGCATTCTAACTGCAATTATAACTCTATAAGAAAATTACAGCAAGCACAGTTTATAATAAAGTGCTGTGTGTTTCAACATGCGTACAGCTGGGCATGATACCCTTGGAACATAAAATGAAGAAACTGGATGCTGAACTGTAACAAGTACAAATAAGGTTGTAGCATTGTGTGGGAGGTTTCAGAATCATGGCCTCACCGACAGAGGTGATTTTCCAAAGTAATGAAGAAGACCACATCCTCTTTAGGAAGCATTTGTATCACTAAAGAATAGGAGTTGCTAAACCATTTCTGTAAGGGATAGTTCACCTGCAAAGCGGAGCCTGTTGTTTTAGGAAAAAAAAAAAAAAAAAAAAAAAAAAAAAAAAAAAAAAAAAAAAACATTTTCCCACTCACTTAAATGTCTGCTGAGACATGGGATCATTTATCACTATTTGGAACTGTCTAAGGTACTAGAGAGCACACGGCAGCTATGCTACCACCACCCGCCTTTGTTGAAGCTAATTGCACCTCTTTCATTATAACACTCTCAAGAGCCCTCATTAATTTCCAAAATATTTCTCTACGAATGGTGACACCCTGTTGACAGTCTCTGACCTACGGGGCTATTTATAACATTATTTGCGTCTGCTAAATGAGCTACAGTGAAGTATTATATTGAATGCTAAGCAGAGAACAATGTTTTATCTAAGTAGATGAAAGAGACACAGCTTATGAAAGGAGAGGATGGCAGCCAATACCCACACACATCCACAATCAGGAAGCTAGACCCTCTAAGGGATAACAGGAGGATGGTGGAAAAGAAGCCGTCCCCGGGGGAGGGTGACTGAAGTAAGGAATTAAACTTTCAGCAGAAGTAAAAAAATAAAACAGAGACACAGGCAAAGGAAGTAGAAGAAGAGGTGTCCGGAGGCTCAGCGCAGAGTGACAGTGCTTAGCTCCAACAGAGTGCCATGCCAAGGGCCCTGGGACCAAAGGCAAAGAGAGAGAGAGGACCTCTGAACATATGAACTATACCTGAGCATTACATAATCTAGTAAGAAAAATGAGGTGATGGAGGGAGCAGTGCAAGGGACAAAAGCCATGTAACAGCAGATAAATTGGGGTGGGGGGAATAATAATGATAAACTCATCACTGAAGAATAATTCAATCCAGCCAGAAAGGCATCGTGAGACTCACATACCACACAGGTACCATAAACAGCCTCTCCCCTTCTTGGCATTGCACTGGAGCAGTGTTAAGAAGTCAAATGAAAAACTCTGCTGAGTGAGTGGCTAAGGCACTTTGGAGACAAAAGGTCTTTCCTGCATAGCCCACCCTGGGAATGGAGGGCAGTGTGAGGGAACTGTATTCTGAGGTCTGACCTGTAAAATCCCTCTGGCTAGTAGGTAAAAGCTTTGAGTCAGAACTCCACGGAGAGCCCCATGAAGTAGAAGACTGATCCGAGCTACAGACTCACTGAGTCTCACTGAGCTACAGCAGTGGGGAGAAGCCATGTGGCAGCCCTAGCACAATCTAGTCCCGCTACAACAATGTAAGGAGTTCCATTGGAAGAATACAGTGGGGTAAAAAAATTCTAACCAATGACCCAATTATGAATTTATAAGTCCCTGTGTAGACACACAAGAAACATGAAAACTCCAAGGAGGTATGACTCCTCTTAAAAAAAAAAAAAAAGACACCATCAATATGAGTGAATTCAATGAAATCCCAGGTAACGGTATTCTGAAAAATGATGAGAATAATTTGAAAATAAGCAACAAGAACATGAATAAATTCTTGAATGAACTCACAGGATGTGAAAGGTCAATTCAGTAAAGAGGGAGAAATATTGAAAAAAATCTACCTGAAAATTTGAAACAGAAACTCTTAATAAGGCATTGAAGAGAAGGCTTGGTAGGTAGGAGTGCCTGCTGAGCAAACATGAGGATCTGAGGTCTGATCCCAGGATACACATAAGAAGCAGGGCATGATGGCACACATGCCTGTACCCTTTGTGCTGTGTCGAGCAGAAGTCGAAAAATAGCTGCTAATTAGTGGCTAACATAGAGAATCTGTCTCAATAGAATAGCGTGGTTATGAAACCTTTAGTTGACTTAAAAGAATCTGAAATACTGAAGACATAGGAAAAGATACCTACCTGGACACAGGAATAAAAACTAAGACATCAACAACAGAAGATTAAGAAGAAACTAAATATTAGAAACACAAAGTGATAGGCATGAATCTATACCTTTCAATAATTACTCTGGATGTCAATGGCCTCAACTCTGATTAACAAAGACAGAGACTAGCAGATCAGAATAAGACACAGTCCCCATCTATTTGTTGGGTGTAAGAAACACACTTTATTGGCCAAGACAAATACAGCAGTAAGAGGAAAGGATGGAAAAGAAAAACATACCAAGTAAATGGAGTTTGAAAGCAAGCAGGTATACCCAATACCCGAGAAAGTAGGCTTCAGACAAAAATGAATCAGAAGTGATAATGAAGGTCATTTTATATTGATTAAAGTAGCCACTCACCAAGAAGATGTAGCATGGCTGGAGAGATCGCTCAGTCGTTAAAGGCTAAGTAAGGCACATCACCAAACAGACAAGAAAATGTAGTAGACAGGTAAGATTGCTTAACAGGTAAAAGCAATTGCCACCCAACCTAATGATCTGAGTTCGATACCTGAAACCCACACAGTAGAGGAAGAGAACTGACTCCCAACATCCTCTCATCTCTACATGAGATGCACATGATGAAGAGTGCATCTCTCTACACCAAAGCCATAATGCACATGTAGACACAAAACTGTATAAAGACCCATCATCTCGACTACAAGCAATTATAACAGGAAAAGTACAATAGACATGATGTGAGCATCATGGAGGTCAGAAGGGTATCGCCACGAGTTTCTTCTCTTCTTCCACCATTTGGGTTCCAGAGAGCAAACTCAGATTGTCAGGCTTAGTAGACACAGGTGCCTTTACCCCTAGAGTCATTTTATAAGCCTGGAAGCCATGTTTGACATGCATTTTGAAGGACAAAACTCAACCTTCAAAAATCAATTATCTAGAGTAGATTTCATCTGATGTCCATCAGCTACTATATATAATATATAATAAATATATGTAAATTATATGGTATAGCTCTATTTTATGTATGTATACATGTATGTATGTATGTGTGTATGTATGTATGTATCTGTCTCTCTGTCTTATCTATCTGTCTGTCTGTCTGTCTGTCTGTCTATCCATCCATCTATCTATCTATCTATCTATCTATCCATCCATCCATCTATCTATCATCTATCTATCCATCTATCTATCTACTTACCTACCTATCTATCTATAGATTGATAATATGCTCATACTGGCTGGCAATTTGGAAAGACGAGGTGCACATTTAAAAGGCACCTGATTTAAAGTTCTGCTCCCTGCCACAAGGGGCTTATTTTAGATGAAACACCTACGGAAGGGCAGGATTCCCATTTAACGCCTGCTGTCAGATGCTGGCAGTCATCTTGTTGTTTGCATCTGATTTCCTGCCAGTGGAGGGCTGATTGAAAATTCCTCAGAGCAAACAGGTGAACAGAGAGCGTCGATGGCTCCTACAGCGTCTCTGCGCCTCTTTGCATTCTCTTGGCTTAATGTGTAACCAAGCCCTGGGACAAATCCAGGTGTCTAATAAGAAAAAAATTTTTTTCCTGACAATAAAAGCTGCCACCACTGTCAGATGAGATATTCACAGTCAGGGAAAAAACATTTCAATTTTGGTCACCCTTTCTTTTGTTTGTTTGCTGCTTCTTTGTGGCGGTTTGAACTTGGGGATTTAAATAGAAAACCCAGACTCTCTGAATTTTAGAAGAAATGGAATGATCACTGATCTTATTCCCTTTTGCACAGATAGAAGAAATTGAGAAGCAAACCTCTTTACTTTTAAAAAGTAGATTTTCCTATTATAGGCATAGAGTCGATGTTTTCAGCTTCAAAAACCATATTTACTCTGTCTCAATTGTTAAATTGACCACTATAGTATAAGAGTAGGGCAGGTAATATGCAAATACATGCACAAGGCCTTGTGCCAATAACAAAATCTACAGGCTATCGTTTTCTGACACATGCTTTAAACCTAGAAAATATTTCTCCTGAGCATATATTTTCACTCCTTACTTTACATTTAGAAGCCACATTAAAAATAAAAGAAGGAAAACCAGAAAATTACAGATATATAACTAATGCATAGGGTATTTAATTAACATGCACTGTGGAATATATCTATGATACTAAATATTTTCCAGACTTCTAAAATTTGTCACTAGATTCTATATTGCATTCAATATGTCACCATTCCTACCTTGTGATTGTTGGAATAAAACAACAAATTTGGCAGAAATTTCCAATAGTGTCCGAACAATCCCATACTGTGTGTTCCACGCCTGTCAAAAGGAAGCTGGGATTCTTTCCTTGTCCTCTTCTATTCCTCCCATAAGTGGACAGTGCATGTTTCTGGATGACTCTGGGGAATCTCACACATCTCCATGGACAAAATAATTCCATTTTCACATAGCAAAGATTTCATATCATCGTTTGAGATTAGCTCTCACAATCCCTCTCTCTTGTTAGCTGTCAAACAAATCAAGCAGCTTAGCTCACTTAGATTCAGGGGAAAAAAAAGAGAACTGAAAACAATGTCCATGTGGAAATTATGGTGGTTGGTCTCTTGACAATATTCAGGGCCCAAAGGCAACATCCATTAGTGGACAGGCAATGTGACGAAGGACATGGTCCATGAGAGAAGAGAACGGAAATAATGTTTCAGCATGAAAAATGACATGCTAGTGAAACTCCACCATCAGTCAAAACATACCCACATGCCTTAAGCATGTACACTGGAGAGAATAATTTTCACGCCCACCCCTGGGAAAGCAGCAGATCATAAGTACCCTTCATGGTTCATGTTGAGAAATGATGGAGCCAATGCATGGAGAAAACATTAAGAAGGCATGCTACCATGACTGCTTGGCTTGGTTATAACGTGATAGCAATTCATTTGTCTGAGAAACCTCATTACTCCATCCAAAGAGGTTACTTAAGGAAGGACAGTTGACCAGGACAGCACAATGTGTTAGAAAAAAAAATTCTTCTGAATTGTATGCATGATGTAAAGTTCCATATTCCAACACATCACTTTTTCTCTTTAATGGGTATTGTACCTTCTATGTGGGGAGCAGGAGTGCTGGGTAGGGCGTAGCTCACTACAGGACACAGCTGCCTGTCTCAGCACACTTCAGGGTACCCTATGGACTCGCAAGAATGATTTCCTTTCTTTACATCTTCACTTTCATACTGCCACAGCGGGCCTCACTCTTCTTTATTATATCTTATTATCCTTTTAAGTGTAGAGAACCTTACTCAAAATTTCATCTGCTTCTATGTCAGTCTTCCATGCTAAACTATAACTTACTTAGGACACTGAAGTACTTGATTTTTATAGTCCAATTAGTAATGCAAATCTTGGTGCATTATAGGTAAAACATAGGCGGATCCGTAATAAACAGTAAAATACAAACATTGCATATTATGCAATCTTAGAGTCCAACCCGCATGATCCCTGGGTGATTGAAGTCCATCCAAAGACGGTTGGTGTGATGCCTATATTTGTACCAGAGGGAATGTAGACAAAAGTGTTTTCAAATTAGTTGACAGGCCCATACCCTCTTGACAGATGGAAAAGCACCAGGAGCTGACAGTCTGCCTGGGGAAATGAAAGCCAGGGCAAACCCACTTGTATTTACACAGCGTGTTTCATTTAACAGTGCAAGGGAAATGCCATATATGGACTGTTTATGTTTTTTAACCATTCCTTATTTTTCTTTGAATTTGAAAGACAAGTATACAACTCATTATTTTTTTTTTCCCTTCACATTCAGAAACCTCACCTCTGTCCATAAAAATGCGACGGGACACTCAGAGCATTCAGGACTGCTACTGAGAGTGACAAAGCAGCTGCTCCACACAGAGAGAAAAGACATGACCTAGAATCACCTTGCATGCTGGGTAAGTCTCAAGCCAGATGATGTCAATATTATATTTGTGTTGGGTAGGTAAGAGGGGGAAAAGGAGTCAGTGCAGGACAGCCTGCATGAGATCATGGTTAGCAGGACCAAAGGTATCTAGAGTCGAAAATCAATGAGAGAATCCCTAATGTGGCTGGCTATTAACCTGAATTCTAAAATTTATTCATTTGTTTTTAAGAAACACAGAAGTGGGAAGTATGAGTGGGTCATAAAGATGCGAAGAAATATTCTTCTTGGAATGTACAATGGAGCTAGCAAAATGGTGCTGGCAGCTTCCACATGGGTGGTGTTGGTGACTATAGTGACTATGACCTGCTCATGAGCTGCATAAAGGATGATCAGGTCAATCCTCAAAGGCAACCATGACTTCCCCTTCTCTCTCTCTCTCTCTCTCTCTCTCTCTCTCTCTCTCTCTCTTTTCTGGGGTGGGGGCAGGCCTGGTTGTTAATATTAGTTGCTATGTGGCTAAGGAGACAGATAGACACAGACTTTGTTAAGTGAAGTTGAGTGTTCTATTCAAGAGGGCAGTGGCCAGGCATAGGAAGATACCAGGTCAGCTGTGGAATGAGATGAGCACTCTGAAGAGTTAACTTGAGACACGCCGGTAGTTCTTTGACTCACAGATGGTTTTTAAAGCCACAAGTTTGAATAAAGTCGCCCAGAAGAAGGTAAAAAAAATCTGTGCAGGGTCCAAAAGGACACTCTGACGGGAGCTCTGAGGTGTCCAAGATTTAGAAGTAGTGTAGAGGGGAAAAAAATTCTTCAAAGTGACACAGGAAAAGATGCCAGTAGGAAAGAAGGGAAAAGTAAATGTGAGAAAAAGTCAGTGTAGAATATCATTTATTGTGTCTATTTTTCTTTCTCTCTTCTCTCCCTAGATCTCCCAAAAGATTTCTCTTTTTGCCCCCTTTCTGTCCCCATCTCCCTATGCATGTATACTCACATTTGTATTTTAAAACAGTTTTATATTTATAGAAAAATTACAGGTATAGTATATCTGTAATAAATATTTTATAAAAATTCCTACTATTTTCATCTTGTCTTAGTATGTTATGTTTATTATATCAATGAATCAATATTAATTCATTTTACTAGATAAAATGTGTATTTTATTTGCAACTCATGTTTGTAACCTACTGTCCTTTTTCTGGCCCAGGATCCCCTATTGTGCTTATCCGACATATCTTCTAGGCTGGAAATGGCTGCAATAATCTAATTAACTTTAAATACTTTAAATTTGTACTACTTGCCCATTGGTCTAATTGAATTAGACTTTAAAAAAACACTAAAGGTTATGTCTTGTATACTACAATAATAGGCATAATAGGTGCACTATTGTCAAGTAAAAAAATTTGTTTAATAAACTCAAGAGAGAGGTGAAGACATGGAAAAAAACATTAGAAATGTTCTACCAGGCTTAGAGGAACACCTACACTTAGCCTTCTCCACTCCCCCATTTGCTGAGTTAATTTTCATGATAGACTATCTTTAGAGCTTAATAATATGTAAGTCAAACAATAACATTAGTGGATTACAAAAGAAAATGGACAAAATGATGATCTCTAATCCATTTAATTGCAGGAAGATGACTATGATTTTCTTTCCCACGTCTTTTGCAAACATTTCTTCTTCAGCAGCTCACCTATTCTTATTTTTAATGTGTCATAATAGCTCTTTTGTCATTGGCCAATTTTCCTTTCTGATCAGTCATTAGATTGCTCTAGTCATGTAATTAACTTCAATTCATGATTAATTTCTTTTGTTCTTCCTGTTTTAGAGTCTTTCTTTAAAACAATGGTTCCAATGTGAGCGGACATAAGTCTCTACTACCTAAAATATGAGCCATTCAACTTGTAAAAGAAATGATGTAACCGTAATTGACCAAAAGAGAGTTTAGGACCCTCCAAGGACCTTTGTGACATTTATGAATACATGTACAGTCACCAAGGAAACATTGGGAATAGTACCTGAGACTAGAAACAAGAAAATAGCTGGGTTCACAAAACTTATGCAGCGAGGCAGTGCCCTTTGCTAGAACAAAGCCTGAGAAAACCCAGTCCCGAATGGGAAAGCAGACACAGGGACTTACTGGAATCAGTCAGCCCAGGTGGGATATAAGGCTATTTGCAAGTCTTGTGCAGTTTTTATTTTACTATTATTAACTTTTTAATCTTTGCATGTTCTGCCTGCTCAACACTTCTTTGGCTTTTGTGCAGGTTACGATCCACTTAGAACATGCTGAGCGGGCATTGTATGGCAGGTGACATCACACTCTTCTACATAAAGAAGGAGTTGAGTTAGGAGCATGTATTGGGAAGCCAACCTAGGATTCCATGGCATGGCATAAATAAGCAATACTTGTAACCTGAGTTGTTTGCAGATCTGAACCTGGGAGGATTTGAATGCTCTACCGGCTTAATGTGAAGGATTCACTTTTATATCCCTCATCTGGGCTATTTTTCCAGTTCTCGTCATCCTTTCCAGCAACTCACTAACAAGAATATTACTATTCTACAGGACTTCTCATGAGAACAATTGCCTTTTGTGCCTGTGCACATCCCTCAATATGTATTTCTCCCTTCTATAGATTTATAGTAAGACACAAGACTTCTCAGAATAAAATATGTCCCTTTTTGCTTTGAAATTTGGTAGAGACAAATGACAAAATTCTGGCCAATGAGATAGTAGGGAGATGTATTAAGTTTCTAGTAAATGTTAAAAGGAATTTCTAAGTTCCTTTCCCCCATTTTAGCAAATTGGAATGTAGGCATCAAATAGAAATCCCCAACCATGAAGCAACACCTTACTTCCTAGAACAGGTAGGTGGAGCTGGGATCCCTCTTGTATATTTACTCACTTTGGTAAGTAAACTTAAGATAATGATCCTGCTGCTGTGTTCAAAGCTTTTCTGTCCCATGCGTTTGCACTGTCTATAGGCTTTCAGGAACTTAAATGTTATGTCAATTGGAAATTATATCCACCTAGTAACTAGGCTCTTTGTTTTTCCTGTACTCCCATTGCTGCTTTCACACCTTCCCCAGTATGAAGATCCCTGTGTGAAAGCAAACTTCTGCTCATGTCTTTCATTGCCTCTTCAAAAGTCTCCCATGACCTCCGACTATGTGTAACACAACTCTCAAACTCATTGGCCATGCTCAAATCTCTCCACAATGACCCTCCAGGGGCTCCCTGTTGATGATGTAATGACAAGAAGGTTCTGGGAAGAGGGTTTTGACCACCTGTGAAGAGTTGCTATTTTGCTTGTTTTTCAGAACTCACTCTTAGAGCTGAGAGTAGAGTTTAGTGGTAGCAGGGTGATGACCTCTTATGTGTGAACATTTGGGGTTGAACCTCATCTCCGCAGAGACAAAACAAGAGCGAAATCCCAACCTAGTCTCTCATCAGGCATCCACTGATGCCCATGCTCTTGTAACATTCATAATAGTTTTGCTTTATTATATGCGTTCTTAATCACCTCATCATGGATTTTTTTTCTCTTAGGAAACCGTTGAATAATTAATATGTCTTAGTCTTCATTGATTCTCATTGTTCTCCCACAGTCTACTCATACCAAATTCCAGATACTCACCCAATTTGTTTTTCCAGAAATACCATCTCACTCACTTTATATGCAAAGTAAAAGCCAGTACTTTAAGGGTCAGCTCAAATACCACCTTCCCCAAACCTCTTATGAACTCTTGTAGCTGGAATAAAGAATTACCTTCTTTGAAGTTTCTTTCTATTTTATACAGTTTATTTCATCTCCATCTAATTCAGCGTGCTTCAACCAAATCTAGGGAATATTTAGAATTTCTTTTTCTGTTTGAGTATCTCCTGTGAATTTTTGTTCTGAAGAAGTTCACAGTTAATGAAAAATATCCATGTTTTAAAAATACATATTTAAAGTGTATGTTTATGCCGTATGCAGCTTAAAACAATATGTGTTGATATCATTAGTTTATAGTATAGCTGTGAAACTCTAAATTTTTATTCATATAGGATGCATGCATGTTCCACAGAGGTGAAATCCCAAAGTGGATCCTAGATTAGCATACAACTGGTTTTTTTGTTTCTTTGTTTGTTTGGTGGCCTCGATCCTGACTCCTTGTGATATCTGCAAAGTCTGATATTAAATTTACCATTGAGTCAGAGCAGAGATGAGAAGGGAAGGCTTTTCATAATCTTTTTCTGGCATAAAACTAGAAGTACTACTAATTGCTTCCCCACATTTTTCAATTAGATCTTCTTTCACAAATACACCTCCTATAAATAAAAAGTGATATAGAGTTTGTCAGATCCACCTTGTCCCATGCAATGCTTGGTAGCATTTGGAGACTTTCCATTCATTCTTTGAGATAAGCCCATAAGAGGTCCAGGTATATTTTGGAGTGCGGATACAACTTCTAATTTGCTTATGAGATTACTAGTTCACATGTGTTGCCAAATTAATTATAAAAATTATCAATGTATTCCAGCAAGGTGACACATTTTTTTCTGACTTCTCTACATAATAGCATCGATTGTCACAAGCTTCATCCTTTTTGAGAATCTATGTAGGGTAATTACAGTCATATCTAACACTGACCTATGCCTTGTCTCGTGTGCCTATTGACCCTGGAGTGTGAAATGTTCCTCCCCTTCTGTTTTCACCATTACCTCTTGACAGCTGATAAATCAACAATAGCAATTTAACTTTCAGTAGAAATGAGGCAATTACTAGAAACTTGATGATCCAGATACAACTCCTTATTATTTAAAAGTTAGACAAAAAAGATGCAAATGGCAATGAAATAAACTAACTGAATATATCGAAGGCTGGGCTGTGTAGTGTGTGGGATCGGTTCTCCTTTCTTAGAGTACCTTCCTCCATCAATGAACATTCAACACAAGTCCTGCCTGAGGCTCCCATCAGCTCCCATTCTACACAGTGAGATTGCTGCTAGCATGAGTTGTTTGTGTTATAAGATACTTGAAAATGAAGTGTAATTACCTTATAAATAAGTTATTTAATTCTACTTATCCTTCTTCTAATTATGGACCAATATAATCAGTCAAATGAAAATATAACAGAATTATCCATGCAAAATGAAGCTTTGATATCTGCTCTCTCTCTCTCTCATTTCTCAGACAAGGAAACTGAGAACACGAGGAAGCACCACTGTGATTCAGGGGGTCTAGTGTGACGCATTTTCTAGTCTTTTAGCAACAGATAAGAGGCTTTTAGAATAAAAGTTATAAAAGGAAAGACTGTCAGTTAACAAGAATATCCAACTTTAGATATTAGGTATAATAGTAGTCAACAACATTCAAAGTTTTCTAATAACACTGAACTAATTCTAACCAAAAAGTTAGCAATAACTAGATTTTTTCCAAAAAAAAATTGATCTTTAAGCATGATGTGTCTTGTCTGTCTAGGAAAACATCATAAAGAAGTAAGAACAAAGGTTTTTTAAGTGCTCACTTTCCTCCAATGAAGAGGTTTTTTTTCCCTCATATCTCTTAGAATGTAGAAGAACATCCTATTTCTGCTGTAAATGTTGCACACTGGCATACGAGTACAGAACCAAGAAATAAAATGAAAGAAACATTTCTTTAACACCAATATAATTCTATCACACTGGTGAGGCGGTCACCATGGCCACTAGCACTTCACTTAAAAAAAAAAAATTTGGGGGGGGGCGGGACTTAAAATTTAGGTGGGTAGTGAGAGGAAGAAGATCTGTAAAGACTCAGGAAAAGAGAAGACTAGGATAAAAGTTGTTTTAAATAATAGAAACTATAATTAAAAAAAAAAAGAGGGAGATTGCCACGACCAATAATGCACTGTAAAATACACCAAGGATTAGATAGAACTCAGTCAATATAATGCTTTCATCATCCTAGCCAGATTTCTCTAGCTCATATTTTGTTTGGAAAATAAGCAAATGCTCTTTCATCATTAGTTTAACATCCTGTAATTCTACAAATCTGCTTCCTTTGAAACATCCAGGATCATACAATCATGAATTTCAAAGGGTAGACAGAAACAGAAACAGAAGCATTTTTTTTTTTTTTGTGCTCTACTCTACAAGGGCACAAATATAGGAAGATTGAAGAGGCTTGGATGAAATATATGAATAATGGCCACACCAAACTGTTTGTGACACTAGGATACCATTACAATAAGATGCTGAACTTGGTGAGCATGTGACACTGGAGGTGTCAATATTTTGGCAAGGCAGGGCTGGCATCATTTAAGTCTTGAGTTGGGTTTGAAGACATTGTTAACAGCCAAGAGAAGAAATAATAAATTTTCTTACAGTGAAGACCCGTACAGATCAGCACTCATATAACTCACACCAACTCTTCTTCTTTACCCTTATTTTGCACATGAGGAGACTGAAGATGTGTGATAACTGGGTCAAGATCAAAGTCAATAAATAGAACTGAAACAAAATAAATAAATAGGTAGAACTGAAGCTTGGCTCCCACATACATGTTTTTGACCATATTTCTATTTATTGTTTCTCCAGATTAAAAAGAAAGGGGCCAAAGAGACAGAGTCTAGATGAAGAATACTTGCTATTCTTTCAAAGGCCCAGGGTCTGGCTTTCAGCACCCACATGATAGCTCACAACACTCCAATTCCAGGAAAGCAAAAGTTCTCTTTTGGCTTCTGAGGACTCCTATATTTATGTGGTACACACACACACACACACACACACACACACACACACACACACACATACACACACACTCAGGCACATGCACATCAGCCTAGAATAAATATTTTTAAAAGATTAACAGGGGAACAAATTCAAGGTTCTCTTTACAAAGTTGAAATCCCAGGAAATAAAATCTGGCTTGGACCAGTAATTGAGCTAGAGGTTACTGAGGGCAGAGACACAGAGCGTATAAAGGGTAGGGATGGAAGCAGACAGCTATTGGCTGTAGCATGCTACAACGGGTCCAGATGAGTGAGCACTCAGAGAAAAGTCTAAACTTCTTGCCCTTAGACATCATCCTTCTCCCTCTGAACCATCTTACCACAGATATTTAGAGAACTCCAGAGATGGTCTTATGAATGAGGCTTCCTAAATCTGTGGGTAATTCCATGGAACACATTGTGGAGGTGAAATTACTTCAGCCAAATGTAGGAAATAAGTTAAAGCAATAAGAATTTCCATGCAGCTACAACTAAGGCTAGGATTATTTGAAAGCTCATTCATGGAGAGGAACAAAGGAACAAATTGTACAGATAGGAAATAAAATAAGCTGGGAATGTAAATATATTTACTGGTCACCAGTACAAATATAAGTAGATTCATCTCAACTTGTGTTATATGCAGACTCTTCTGTGGATTAAAAAAAAAAAAAAAGACTATGTAGTCCATTTTGTATAGATATGCCTAAAATTAGATGGCACAGAATGTGGGAAGTAAATGTTGGAAATAACTAAATATTAGCCAGTGTAAAAATAGCACAATAAATTGTTATAGTCATTCACAGCAGTGGTATACAGTAGTTCAAACAGAAAAAGAAACAGCAAAATAGGCTAAAATAAATTGGCTACCAGTGCAAAATGACACTGACAATATAAAATATGTGGATATTTTTTGTGTTAAGTACACATATTATTGAATGACTGGAATGTACGTGAAAATCAGCTGGAGTACAAAACAATCTAAGAAGACAACAAAAAGATAGAAAACTCAGTAAGATGGTGATCAGAAAGGTTCTAACACTGAGCAGACACCACAGTCTGGATTACAAGTGGATCTGACTTCAGTTTACTCAGAAAAGCCACCCACAGAAAGCTCTGGGTGTCCAAACAACCACAGGACACCTGAGCCTGAGCTACAACCCTGGCAGTGGGAGCTTTTGAATTTCCAGGGTGTACAGCAAGCCTTGGCTTGAAAAAACAAACAAACAAACAAAAAAAAAACCCAAAAAACAAAAAAAAACCCACCAGTGTCTGTGGCTTCCAGCACCAAACAGACACCACAGTCTGGAACACAAGTGAATTTTACCTCAGGTCTCTCAGAAAACCAACAAAAGCTCCAGGTATCCAAAAAGCCACCAGGCACATGCTCCAACCAGAGGCATCACAACAGGAAGAAGTCAGCATATGAACACAAACAACAACCTCCAGGACCGAGAAACCAGCAGTTCCACCACCACAACCAGCCATGGAGATACTATGGCATCTGAGGCATGAGAGAAGGATTTCAAAGCTGAGGTCATGAAAATGATAGAGGTCTTAAAGGAGGAAAGTAAATCTCTGTAACTAGAACAGGAATACAAAGAGAGAGAGAGAGAGATGAAAGACTTGAACAAAAAGCTTAATGAGGGACAGGAAACTGCAATCTATCAGGAGAAGGAAATGAATAAAAGGTTTCAAGACCTAAAAATCAAGATAGAAGCAATAAAGAAAACCCAATCAGAGATAATCCTGGAGATGGGAAACATAGAGAAGAGAACAGGATCTACACACACTAGCATTAGCAACAGAATTCAAGAGATGGAAGAAAAATATCAGGGTTAGAAGATATGACTGAAGAAATGGATACAGCAGTCGAAGAAAATGTTAAACCTAAAAAGCTCTTGACATAGCATATCTAAGAAGTCTGGGACACTATGAAAAGACCAAACCTAAGAATCATAGGGGTAGAAGAAAATGAAGACTCCCAATTGCAAGGCCTAGAAAATATTTTCACCAAAGTCATGGAAGAAAACTTAACCTAAAGAAAGAAACACCAATACATATACAAAAAGCCTACAGAATTCCAAGTAGGTTGGACCAGAAAAGAAAGTCAGATCAACACATAATAATCAAAACACTAAATGTACAGAACAAAGAAAGAATACTAAAGGCTGCAAGAGAAAAAGCCAAGTCACATATAAAGGCAAACCTATCAGAATTATACCTGACTTCTCAATGGAGACTATGAAATCCAGAAGGGTCTGGATGGAAGTCATGCAGACACTAAGAGAGCACAGATGCCAACCCAGATTACTGTACCCAGAAAAATTTTCAATCACCATAGCTAGAGAAAACAAGATATTCCATGACAAAATCAAGTTCAAAAGGTACCTAACCACATACCTGGATCTATAGAAAATGCAAGAAGGAAAACTACAATCCAAAAGGGTAACTTTATACAGGAAGTCAAAGAAAATAAATAACCCCACATACACAAAACCAAATGAAAGGAAGCTCACACACACACACACACACACACACACACACACACACACACACACACTCTATGACCACCAACATCAAAAAAATAGGAACCAATAACCACTGGTCATTAATATCTCTCAATAGAAATGTTCTCAACTTCCCAATGAAGAGACACACACTAACAGAATGGATGGGAAAAGAGTATCCATCATTCTGTTGCATACAAGAAACATATCAGCAATAAAAATAAATGTTACCTTAGAGTAAAGGGATGGAAAAATATAGACTCAAGAAACAAGCTGGAGTAGCCATCCTAGTATCTAATAAAATAGACTTTCAACCAAAACTAATGAAAAGAGATGGGAAAGGACATTTCATACTGATCAAAGGAAAAATACACCAAGATGATGTCTCAGTTCTGAATGTCTATCCCCACGTACAGGAGCACTCACATTCAGAAAAGAAGCATTACTAAAGCTTAAATCACACATTGAGCCCCACACATTAATAGTGGGAGGCTTCAACACCAGACTCTCACCAATAGATTGATCATTGTGGTGGCAGAAACTAAATGAAGAAACAACAAAACTAACAGATGTCATGAATTAAATGTACCTAAAAGATACATACAGAACTTTTCACCCAAACACAAAAGAATTCACTTTTTTTTTCAGCACCTCACAGAGCCTTCTGCAAAATCAATCATATACTTGGTCAAAAAGCAAACCTCAACTGATACAAAAATATTGAAATAATTCCTTGCACCTTATCAGATCACCATGGATTAAAGCTGAAACTTAACAACAACAAAAACAACAGAAAGCCTATAAACTCATGGAAACTGAACAAATCTCTACTCAGTGATGTCTGGGTAAGGAATGAAATAAAAAATTAAAAACATAATAGAATTCAATGAAACTGAAGGCACAACATACCCAAACTTATGGGACACAATGAAAACAGTGCTAAGAGGAAAGTTCATAGCACTAAGTGCATTTACAAAGAAATTGGAGAGATCCCATACTACCAACTTAACAAACCAGCTGAAAGCTCTAGAACAAAAAGAAGCAGACTCACCAAAGAGGAGTAGATAGCTGGAAATCATCAAATTCAGGGCTGAAGTCAATAAATTATAAAAAAGAGAACAATTCAAAGAATCAACAAAACCAAGCACTTATTTTTTGAGAAAACCAACAAGATAGACAAACTCTTAGCCAAACTGACTAAAATGCAAAGGGAGAATATTCAAATCAACAAAATCAGTAATGAAAAGGGAGATATAAATACAGACATCAAGGAAGTCCAAGGAATCGTTAGGTCTTACTTCAAAAGCCTATATGCCACAAAAATTGAAAACCTCAATGAAATGGACACTTTTCTTGATAGATAATAACTACCAAAATTGAATCAAGATTAGGTAAATAAATTAAATAGTCCTATATCTCCTAAGGAAATCGAGGCAGTCATCAGAAGTCTTCCAGTCAAGAAAATCCCAGGACCTGATGGAGTTAGTGCAGAATACTACCAAATCTTCAAAGAAGACCTAATACCAATTCTTTCCAAACAATTCCACAAAATAGAAACAGAAGGAACATTGCCAAACTCATTCTATGAGGGCACAGTCACCTTGATACCTAAACTGCATAAAGACACTACAAAGAAAGAGAATTTCAGACCAATTTCTCTTATGAACATTGATACAAAAATACTCAAAAAAAATACTCACAAACCAAATCCAAGAACACATCAAAAATATCATTTACCATGACCACGTAGGCTTCATTTCAGACATGCAGGGCTGGTTCAATATATGGAAATCCATCAATGTAATCCATCATATAAGCAAAATGAAAGAAAAAACACAAGATCATCTCCTTGGATGCTGAAAAAGCATTTGACAAAATCCAACACCCCTTCATGTTTAAGGTCTTGGAGAAAGCATGGATACAAGGCACATACCTCACCATAATAAGGGCAATATACAGCAAGCCTATAGCCAACATCAACTAAATGGAGAGATACTTAAATCAATTCCACTGAAATCAGGAACAAGACAAGGATGTCCAGTCTCTCCAGATCTCTTCAATATAGTACTTGAAGTAATAGCTAGAGAAACAAGGCAACTAAAGGAGATCAAGGGGATACACATAGGAAAGGAAGAAGTCAAACTATCACTATTTGCAGATGACATGATAATATACATAAGTGACCCTACAAATTCTACCAAGGAACTCCTGCAGCTTATAAGCACCTTCAGCAAAGTGCTGGCTACAAAATCAACTCAAAATATCTGTAGCCTTTATGTATACAAATGACAAATAGGCTGAGAAAGAAATTAAGGAAACTATTCCCTTCACAATAGCTACAAATAATATATGGTATCTCGGTGTAATTCTAACAAAGCAAGCAAAAGATTTATGTAAGAAAACTTCAAGTCTCAAAATTGAAGAAGATATCAGAAGATGGAAAGATCTCTCAAGTTTGTGGATTGGGAGAATCAACGTAGTAAAAATGGCCATCTTATCAAAAGCAATTTACAGATTCAGTGAAATTCCCATGAAAATTCCAACACAATTCTTAATAGACCTTGAAAGATCATTTTCAATTTAATATGAAAAAAAAAAAACCAGACTAGCTAAAACAATCCTGTATAATAAAAAATCCTCTGGAAGAATCTCCATACCAGATATCAAGCTGTACTATAGAGCAACAGTAATAAAAAAAAAAAAAACAAAAACAAAAACAAAAAAAACAAACAAACAAAAAAAAACAGCATGGTACTGGCATGGAAATAGGCTGGTTGATCAATGGAATTGAATAGAAGACTCAGAAATAAACCCACATGCCTATGGGCATTTATTTTTTGATAAATCAGCCAAATCCATACAATGGAAAAAGTATAGCATCTTCAACAAATGGTGCTAGTCTAACTGGATGGCTACATGTAGAAAAATGCAAATCGACCCATATTTATCACCATGCACAAAACTCAAGTCCAAGTGGATTAAAGACCTCAACTTAAAACTGGTACTCTAAATCTATTAGAAGAAAAAGTGTGGAAGAGCCTCTAACTCATTGGCACAGAAGACAATTTCCTGAACAAAACACCAACAGCTCAGGCTCTAAGAACAACAATCAATAAATGGGACCTTACGAAACTGAAACACTTCCTTAAAGAAAACAGTCAATAGAACAAATCAACAGCTTACAGAGTGGGAGAAGATCTTCAACAATCCTACATCCAACAAAGGGCTAATATCCAAAATATATAAAGACCTCAAGAAATTAAACACCATCAAGCCAAGTATCCCAATTAAAAAATGTGGTACAGAGCTAAACAGAGAAACACGTAAAGAAATGTTCAATATCCCTAGTCATCATGGAAATGCAAATCAAAATGACTCTGAGATTCCATCTTACACCTATTGGAATGACTAAGATAAAAAATTCAAGTGACAGCACATCCTGGCGAGTATGTGGAGAAAGGGAAACACTTCTCCGTTGCTGGTAGGTGTGCAAATTGTACAACCACTTGAGAAATTAAGCTCAAGACCCAGATATACCACTCCTGGGCATATATACCCAAAAGATGCCCCATCATATAACAAGAACATTTGCTCAACTATGTTCATAGCAGCTTTATTCATAATAGTCATAATTTGGAAACAACCTAGATGCCCCTCAACTGAAGAATGGATACAGAAACTGTGGTACATTTACACAATGGAATATTGCTCAACTACTTAAAAACAAGGAAATCTTGAAATTTGTCTAGATGGAACTAGAATAGATCATCCTGAGTGAGGTATCCCAGACCCAGAAAGACATGCATGGTATATTCTCATTTATAAACAGATATTAGCCAAATAACACAGGATAACCACACAAATAACAAGGAATACCCTAGGAAGAATGCTCAATTCTCATTCAGAAGGACAAATAGAATAGACATAGGAAGCAGTTGAAGAGAAGGAACTAGAGGGGAGCCTACCAAAGAGTCAGTTTGTACTGAATATCTCAGGATTCATGATCCATATTTCACCAAAGACTGTAACAATGACCTTTCTTCTATGTGGAGAAGTAGGGAATTTCTTTAACATAAATATTTAACTTTCAGTCCTTTGGTTTGGGAACAAGAAAACTCGATGGACACCGATGGCCCCTGGACATTAATTCTTTCTTTCTCACACATCGGTGACTATGCTGCTGGCTGAACAAGCTCCTCCCACTCATAGTAACTCATTTTGGCTCATACATAATAGATTCACGTCAAATGGTAGAAATGTCCTTAAGAGAGATTATTGAGGTAGGAAAAGCCTGGAGTGTATCTTTAAGCCTGGACTCAATTTCACTTTCCCACTCTAAAGAAAAATGGACTCCACAGGGAGGAGCCTCGTTGTACATGGTGGTAATTTGCCAGGAAATCTCAAGTACTGTTAGGGAACCAAAGGGCACCTCCATGTTGCGGGGCCTCCCTAACACAGCATCCCCACACTTGTTACTTGCACACTCATGCGATTTCATGAGCCAGGTGGGAGAAGGGATAAAAGCTGCTTGGCGAGGCAAATGCTGTTCATTTCACAAACCCTTTTTGCTTCTGGAACATGACACATGTTTCTCTAGCAGACCCATCACTATAGTAGGGACAGATTGTATTCTCTTTCTTTGTGTCTCCTCCTTTGATGTCTGCCCGTCACCTCCTCAGAATGTCTCTTGATTCTCCTCTGGGTTTATGTGTCATACTTTGAGTTTCTCGATCTCTCTCTCTACTGTTTCCTTTTTTTTTTTTTTTTTTTTTTTTTTTTTTTTTTTTGTCCATGGAATTTTTTAAAGGGCAATTTCTGCTCTGGGGATTGTATTGCACGACACTGTACTTGTTACTATGGTGCATTATTTAATTCACGATACTCAGAAATCTTAAGAGAAGGAAACTGAGGCTCCCAGAAGGTTCCTAAGGGCTGTCTGTTTACAAAGGGCAGATGAGAGCATTTTGGAAGGGAATACTAACTCCTCTCCTTATAAGTGGACCTGGTACAGAAGGCATTTTTTTTTTCTGTGATACAAGGGCTGGTCTTCCCAATCCATACCCGGCAGCCCTAGCCAAGAGCTGGCCCACAAGTACCAAGGCAGCTAGGCAACCAGCTCTCTGTGCTTTCTACCTCCATACCCTTTCCTTTACTCTCATCTTAACGTCTCCCAAGCTTATTTTAATTCCCCATACATTATGACCTTTGCTTCCAAGGGCCTCCCAATGCATGCATCCCATTGCCTGCCATCTTAATCCTTCCTCTACCTTCTCTCTGAGAACTGAGCAGCACGACGACGATGCTTCTCAGTTTGTCTTTGTGTTTCCCTTCATTGGTTTTGTTTTGCTTAGCTTGTATAATACACCACATTCAAACTCCATTCATCTGTTGCACTTAATGTACTTAAAAACAAAATTAAAAAAATAACACGTGCATTAATTCATATATGTGCACCTCTCGAGCTAGAGAACACAGTAGAGAAAAGAAGGGCCAAACTGAATGTGGTGCTTGTAATCCCAGTGCTCAGGAATCTGAGGCACAATTGTAGTAATGCTTGAGTCTAGAGTAGGCTACATACCACTGGGTTGCAGACCAGTCTGGGTTAGGAAGTGAGCCCCCCTTACTACAGAGAGTAAAGAAAGCATCAAACAGTTGAGTTTATAGCAATAGGTGCAAAGGATGTTATGAATCAATAAACGAACTCACTCACAACACTACCTCCAAATCCTCACTTTGACAAATCTTTCAAATGGGTCAACCAGAATAAAGTGCTACCTTCCCATGCCATTTGCTTACTCTTCCTGCTATTTGATATCATTTGAGATAGTTTCTCCTACACAAACATTATTTGCTTCCTGCCTGCTGCCATCATCAGCCCAAGGGAATATTCCTTTATTACTATGGTCTGGGGCCATATTTCTCTCTCTTTATGGAAGACTTCATCTGTCAGTTTATCCTTTACTAATTTATGAATACTTAGTAATTGGTGTTTTGATTATAACTTAATATTCCTACTGTCATTTCATTCTTCTCTGTTGCCACTGACAATTAACTGAGTGATGGAACGCTTTGTGTCATGTCTGAACCTGTCTAAAGTAGATGTTGAGTAACATTTCATTTATTAATACTTTGAGTACAAGAAATGAATGTCCCTAATTGTTGCTAACTTTTATTGGCAGTGAGGAACAAAGAGATAAACATCCCCTGTGGACTCCATGTGTTGCCTGCATGCTGTGGCACTTGGTTTTAGTCTCAAATTGCCACAAATCAGAATCAACTGAACAGAAAGCCTCACCAGAAGAACTGTCCTGATTGCACTAACTTATGTGGGAAGACCCACCCTGAGTGTGAAAGGCTTCTCCCTGCAGCAGCCCAGATGAGGCAGGAGAAAGATTGTTTGCTTGTTGTCTGCTTCCCTCTTCCCACCTAGTTGATTTAGCTGCTTGCTGCTGCCCATTCCTTCACTGATCCCAGAGCCAGCGTTTCCAGGTTTCCACCGCTGACAGCTCTGGGTTTATGGCACCAGACTGGGACTGCTGAGGCATGCAGCCTCCTAGATGAACCAGTACTGGATTCTCAGCCTCTCAAGCTGGAGACAACTGTTGTTACAATTTAACATAACCCAATTTTATAAATTATTTTACTGTGTATGCATATATTTATCCTATTAGTTCTGTTCCTCCTGAGGACCCTGACTAACATATGTGCCTTCTTTGATTCTCCCTGCAAGTTCATTAGGGGTATTTCATTTCACACATGAGAAAAGTGAATTTCAAAATGGTTTCATCAGGTTTATTTTTCTGGAAAATAAAGAAGATGAAAACAAAACTCATCTCTTAGTTTATATGCTTAAGAAACAAAGCTAGGCGTGGTGGTGCACACTTCTAATGCCAGCACTCTGGGAGGCAGAGGCAGTAGGATCTCTGTGAGTTCGAGGACAGCCTGGTCTTCAGAATGAGTCCAGGACAGCCAAGGCTACACAGAGAAACCCTGTCTTGAAACACAAAAACATCTCTGGAATGTAGCAATTGAAAATAAGGAATAGTTACCACCTCCAGCAACATAAATGAATCTTATAGACTGCTGATTAAGAAAAAGAGCTCATTCTGAAGTGTCTGCTTTTTGTTTGTTTGTTTGAGCCTGGGTATCCTTAGTTGAGGCTTGCTTAGAAGTCATTACTTAGTCAAGGATGACCCGAACTTCTGGTTCTCCTACTGTCAACTCCTAAGTGCAAGGCTACAGGGGTGATCCCCTGATCCTTAATTATAAAATGCTGGGGGTCAATCCCAGAGGTTTTTTTGTTGTTGTTTTTTTTTTTGTTTTGTTTTGTTTTGTACTCTGCCAACTAAGATACACTTCCAGTCCAGTCCCTATAACAGCAAATTTTCTATAATGACATTTATATTATCTCTCTCAAACACCACCCACCCACACACAAACACACACACACACAAACACAAACACAAACACACACACACACAAACACACACACAAACACAAACACACACACACACACACAAACACACACACACACACACACAACACACACACACACAAAGAGAAAATAATCAGTATAATTATTATGTGTATGTCAAAGAAATAGTTGTCTCAATGAGTACAGCATGATGGAAAAAGACCTAATGGTTAACTATTCCTATTTGGTGTATACATGTTATATGAACTCTCCTTTTTATAATTAAGGCCCAAGGAGCTGCTTCTTTTCCTCATTGAAGACATCGACAAACTTTGTTTGATCAGACAGTTAACCGAATATCCTGCTATATTTCACTTGGGTAGTACACATTAATTTGATGTTAGTCTCTCTTCTGGCCCATGGCTTGGTATATTAACTTCTTTGTTCTCCTTGTATCACAACCCCATTTCCGTTCTGATAGCCATCTTTGTTATCACTTCAAAACCATGTTGTATGTATGTGCAGGCATCAAACAAACCCTGTAGTATTGTGAGCAAAGTACTAAGGATATTAGCTGAAGGGAGGTATATTAAAGGCATAGGTGCTGTCCAGATACTATCAGAGGAGTAGGGCCTGGCATGTCTGATAGTCCCAGTGTCTTAGTTAGGGCTACTAGCGCTGTAATGAAACACCATGACCAAAAAGCAAATTGAAGAGGAAGTGGCTTATTTGGCTTGTGCTTCCACATCACTGCTTGTTATTGGAGGAAGTCAGGACAGGAACTCAAGCGGGGCAGGAACCTGGAGGCAAGAGCTGATGCAGAGGCCATGGAGAAGTCCTGTTTACCGGCTTGCTTATACTGACGTTCTTAGCCTGCTGTCTTATAGCACCCAGAACCACTGGCCCAAGGAAGGCAACACCCGCAATGGGCTGGGCCCTCCCTCCCCTGTCAATTATAAATTAAGAAAGTGATTTACAGTCAGACCTTATGGAGGCATTTTCTCAGTGATATTCCTTCCTTTCAGATAACTCTAGCATGTGTCAAGTTGACATGAAACTAGCCAGCACACCCACTAACCATGAAGCTGAGGTAGGAAGATTACAATTTCCAGACTAGAGAACAGGCTACATAGTGAGACAGAGAGCAAGAGTATGAGAGTGCACACATACAAGAAAACAGGTTCACGTCTTTATTACCTTCACCTCCCGAATCCCCTATTTTGTTAAATTTTCACCCCATCACTTCTGAAGTTCAGGGCACCCTTGGTAATGTCATAAGAAAACATACAAAGACATGCTCTGAGCTAGAACATGGCAGAGGAGCTCACTGTTGTGAGTGTTGGGGGGAAAAAGCAAGCCCAAGTCTCCAGCACAGCCTCAGAATCTCACTGCTCCCATCTGTCACTTCTCCCATGACCTACTTTTTCCTTTCCAGGGCTTAGTAGGTGTTCCCACTAAGGAGCCCAGACCTTCTGTTGTCATGAAGGTGAGATTAACAAGAAGCTGTGAACATGGCAGAAAAGGCTTGCCCAGATAATAGTCAGGGAGCTCTCGGGTCTGCCTTCTTCTACCCAGCCTTAGAAATAAAATGTTCCAGGTTATTCTTGTGTGTTTGATCACAGACGAGACAAATGGGAACTGGCTCAGATGACGGAGTGAGCAATCTTCTCTCCCTTACCTCATGAACTACCTAAATTACGTCCTTAGAGCTGCTATGTGAGTGCTGAAACACTGGGCTACCTTCCCAGCCATCTTTCAAATTTTAAAAATTATTACACAAAGACACCAAACATTCAGGCAATGAGAAAAAACAGGGACTAATGTCACTATCACCCGTATGGAAGAGAAGCTGACATTTTGCTAAATATGGCGGGAGCTCCATCTCTAAACGTTTTTAAAGGTTGGATTGATGTTTATTTCTCCGTCCTTTCTCTCGGATATTTCCCATCTGACGAGGCACTTTGTTTCCAAATTGGAACAGTATCATTAATATTCCCGCCCATTCACCCCTATTTATATCCTCATAGACTGATGTCTGGGGTACTCTTGAAGTCACACAACATATATCCTAGCTCTTTCTGTAACTTGCTTTCCTCACTTCCTGGTTCAGTCCATACATTTCAAGTGCTGTGTAGCGTCTGCCGTGTTAATGAGCACTGATTTGTCCACTCCCTTAGTCAGAGTTAGAGTCTCTCTATTTTGAGCTATTTTATGTTGTGCTACAATAGGTGTCTCTGTGTACACCTCATGTTTATACGCCAAGCTATCTCATATAGAAGAAACTTAGGATCAAGAATGAGGAGTTGAATTGTTGAATTACAGGGTATGTCTATCCTGAAATAAATGAGACATTTCTAAGTCAGTTACAACAGTTGAAATGATCATGCCCTTTGCTCATATCCTCTGGTGCAATCAGATTTCAAAATGTGTGCTGACAGGATGAGTTTAAAATACTGTAGCCCTGCAACTTTAATCTCTGCCAAAGCCCAGTGAGGGTGAACAAATTATTCATGTATTTATGGCTGTTTGGATTTCTTCATCTTCAATCAGTCTTGATAAATATCCACTAAATTGTTTATTAAGCTGATTAATCCTGGTCCTAGAGAATTGGGCCCTCTCTAGCAATACTCTAGCAATCTACTTTTGATTTCCAGAATTTTCCTCTTTAAGTTGAACCCTAATGTACACTGTTGATATTTCCTGCCAGTATACTGTTTATACATTATAGGATGGCATGGTATCTGACCTTTCGGTTTTATTGCTACTTTGTACACCTACTCACTGGGGTCACAAATGACTCAGGTCACGCCATCAAGGAGATGCAGGCCTTACAATGTACCATCTATTCCTTTAACAAGAAGTGTTTGAGTACTTGCACTGAGACAGAGTACTGTTCTCACTTCATGGTAAGCGATGACAGGGCCAACACCCACTTGTTAGTACAAGTGACCGATGATGGTGACCCTAGTGATGTGATGGGAGGCAAGACTAATTAGATGGGTTGAGAGAAAAGTACCTGTAAGGAAAGGGTCACTATGGACAGGCAGTTCAAGATGTTTTTATAAAGGGAGTAAAGAGAATATTTTTTTTTTCATGAAAGGCCTAAGAGCATATTCAAATACGTACAGGAATGCACTGGTAGAGTGGTGGTCATGAGTATTCAGGATTAACGGGGGTTATAGTTTCAGAAGCAGAGACCTTGACAAGCTGAGAGCCTAGGACTTGGGCTCAGAGCTTTGGACTAGGGCTTCATAGCTACAGCCACACCATCCCCACATAAACAGGATGAAGCAAAGAGAGAAAAGTGAAGATGCAGAAAGAGTGTTCTGGCACTTGCTTTGTTGGTTCCTTACCATGTCTGTTGTCTCCTGTGGGTACTTAGCACATCATGCCTCAAACGTTTCCACTTGTGCGGGAATCTCTCCTTGGGTAGCGGCTCAGGCATTCGGGACATACTGACCTGAGTTCAAACTCCAAGGCTTTTTTCCCTGTAAGTATTAAGGCCCTGGGGATGATGAATACACTTAACTAAGATTCCATTTGTTAACCATAAAATGAAGAAAAAAAAAAAGCCAGTAATATTTGCACTAAGGGTCAAATAAAATTCAATTAGTTGATGGTAGTGGATGCCTTAGACATTTAGCTCATGTTTATTACTAATTTTTCTTCCACTGTAACGAAGGGAAGAGTCCATAGCACACACCCTGATTTCTCTGCATCTTACATTAACAAGGGAACACATGATTCTTACTGGGAGAGGCTTGCCATAATAGCTATTTCCCCCATGTTTAGATCCAACTGTTCATCAAATCTCCAACACGGTCTCCTCTATTTGTGCCTTCTCTGAATGTTACTAAGATTGCTGGGTTCAGAGCAGGTGAAATCCCTAGAGTGTGTGAGTTTTGAGATACTCCTACCACCTGAGCAGCTGGCCCCTGGGCACCTTAAGAGCCTTGCTTTAGTTTTAGCCTTGCTATGTTTCCTGTTCCATTTTCTCTTCTTCCTTTTGCTTCCCCCACTGTGTCTGTGCCTCTGCCTCTCCCTCCCTCTCTTTCCCCCTCCCTCCCTCCCCCCTCTCTCTTTCTCTCTCTCTTCTCCTCCCCTCTCCTCTTGCTTTTACTCCCTCTTCTGCAGTGTTAAGTGTTCAACCCAAGTCCTTGCACACGTTAGGCAATTGTTCCATGACTGAGCCACATTTCCCAGACCCCTTGCTATGTTTTTTCATTCCACCAGTTCACCATCTGCTGTAAAAACTAGCTCATTTCTCTCCGGAGCTAAGATATAGTGATATAGTTGAGATTAATTAAAAGAAGAGACCTTTAGGCAACTTTCCTTACTAGTGTTTAAAAAAGATACAGATTCTCCATGTAATGGAGATACTTGCACATTCATGTTTATTGCTACCCTATTCAAAATTGCTAACATACTGAATTAATCTACATGTTCATCAACAGCTGAACAGATAAAGAAAACGAGGTATATACACATGATGGAATATTATTTGGCCACAAGGAAGAAAAAAAAATTGTGTTATTTTTAGAAAAGTGAGTGGAATTGGGGATTATCATGTTAAGTGAAATAAAACAGACTCAGAAAGATAAATACGTGTTTTTTCTCATCTACATAATCCACGGGCTGGAAAGATGGCTCAGCAGTTAAGAACACTCACTGCTTTTACAGAGGACCTGGGTTCAGTTCCCAGGACCCACATCAGGTGGCTCACAACTGCTTGTAACTCCAGTTCTAAGGGGTCCAAAGTCTTCTGGCCTCTACGAGCACCTGCACACACAGGATGCATATAAAATCATGCAGCATTACATATATATAAATATATAAAAGTAACAATGATCATCAAAAGTAAAATCGTCATCATTCAGCACAATGTTTGGCACATGCAAAGGGCTTGTCCTCAAGTGGCAGCTATGGTTGCGACTGCCATGCTAAAGTATTGATTGGGTGCCTTTTGAGAATAAACATTTTGTGAGCACAACATACACAGATAATGTAGCCTCAGCTGCCCTGATGTAAGAACATGCCCCAGTTCCTCAATGTCCGTGTGCATCAGGAGTTTCTGCACAGCATAAAAGGAGTGAGACCACAGTAAAGTGTCACACAGAGAGTTTAGAACAGCAGTTCTCAACCTGTGGGTCACAACCATCAGAAAACATATTTCCAATGGTCTTGCAAAGCTCTGCTCATAAATTTATTTATGTTGGTACCTCATAAGTGTAATTTTGCTACTGAATTGTGCCTTGGTTCCTAAGAACATCAGAAATATGGGATGGCTCAGTCAATAAATATGCTTGCTGCGAAGCCTGATGTTCTGAGTTTGATCCCAGGCCCAAGATAGTGGAAGGAGAGAATCAACTTCTGCAGCTTTCAGGGGCTGCATAGATGACACAGTAGTTAAGAACATTCACTGCTCTTGAGAGGATCTGGGTGCAGTTCCCAGCACCCATATCAATTGGCTCACAACTCCCTGTAACTTCACTTCCAAGGGATCTGATGCCCTCTGGCCTCTATGGCTACCTGCACATATATGGTGCACTTCAAGTTGTCCTAAGACTTCCATATATGTGCTTTGTCATGCTCATGCACACGGGCAAGCGCATGCAGGTGCGTGCACGTGCGAGCGCAACACACACACACACACACACACACACACACACATTAAATACAAAGTATATAATAAAATATTTTACATGTTAGATATTGTAATTACAGGAAGTGGTAAACTTTCAATACAAGTTGATAATTCTTGGATATTTTAATATGTTTCTCGTTGAAGAATATCATCCAATTGCTTCCTTAATTAGAACCAAATATCTTACTAGAACTTACTCCTCCAGCTTTGGGTACAATGAGCTGGCAGGCGTCAGGCATTCAGAGATTGGATTCCCAACGGCACAAATGAGTAAATTTCCAAGGAATGTGTATCTGCCTCTATGCTTCACACCAATCTTACTCATCTCTCAAGACTATAAAAAACCTTTTGACTATGGAACTATCCATTCATCTGTTGGTAGATGCTGCAAACTTGCTTTTGGCTTTAATCAACTGCAGGTCTGATTTATGTTGCCTGTGGAGGGAGCCAGGGAAATAGAACCCTCTAATGCTGACCAGCTCATTCCTGACTCCTTGAAAATTGAATAGGAAGAAACGGGCAGATATGAGAAAAGAACAGTTAAGAGACACTCCTCATCACATTTGACATGAGGGCCTTTCACTCTGGCCGAGGGTCACATTTTGTTGTTGCTGATATGAGACTCTTCTACAACTGTTCTGAGAAAACACATAGCAAGTCCCATGTCTGTCTTCTACTCACAGCACTGGGCCTCGACAGTGATGGAGTAGCCAACCGCCTCTATTTCATGGGCTTAATGAAATCTTACAGAGTACACTATAACTGCAGTACTCCTTCACAAAGAACTATAGTATATAAAGCGAAACCTTTTCCCCATTTAATGTATATTGATTAAAGGGTTCATTTTAAGGCATCTAAACAAGCTTGGTTGTTTGTTTCATTTATTCATACCCTTGCATTAATTGAGAGCCCAACCGCTCAAAAAGATTATATTAGCTTGTTCGCCCTCTACTGGCCATAACTGCAGTACAACCCTGTTTTTGACCGGGTCCTATACTAGTGATAACATTGTATAGAAAGTTCTAGACTTTGAAACTCAAACACATTTTCTAAAAGTCAATTATGAGTGCATATATATATACATATATATATATATATATATATATATATATATATATATACTTGCTTTATTTCAGCATGCTGTGCTTCTCAAAGAGAGGTCTGATTTCAGAAAGTTGTGATTGATGAAGAAACATACATAGACAGGAGATAGAATTTATATGGGTTTATAAGATTGAAGGAAGACGATGACAGGTGCCTTTTCAATCCTTCAAGATGACATGGTATAGGAAAAGAAACGTACCTCAGTGAGTCTATCCCTGGCTCCCTTTTTGCCTTGGCATTCTTGAGCTTTGACATGTTAATTTCCGACTTAAGTCATACTAAGCCTGAATACACATAAATTGACATGGAGGTATTTACAGAAGTATAATTTCCACTAATGTCTTTTTAGTTTATTCTGCTCAGGAAAACTCCCTAGAAGATAAGATTTATCTCTGTCCTGCTTATCCATACCTCCATCTGAAACTAACACATCCATAGAGACAGCCTGAGTAAGTGTAAATGCATTTTGCTGTCTAGAACTGTGAGGGAAAAAAAGTATTGTACAGGGAAATTCCAGATACAAACCTTTCTGCATGTCTTCATAATTTGAAAACAATGAAAAGATGAAACTCCTGATGCCCGAGGGAGAAGAGCTGCCTGTGTGTTCCTAACAAGGAACGATTCTGCACAGCTGCCCTGCCGTGTGACCAGGAACCTTTTAACTTCCATTAGTTTGTGTTCTACCTCCTCATCCCTGTGCCCTGTTCAAAGGAGACATTTTCTCAGACACAGTAATTGCAGAACAATCCTCCATCCTTGAAACAAATGCTAGGAGCATGTGTAAAAAAAAAAAAGTCAGGGTCAGGACATTTTTTTTTCTATCATGAGGGAAAACTGAAAATGCCACATAAATCAACATAAAATTGATTGACCTAGTAATGATCTGGCTTAGTCAAAAGTCACAGAGTTTCATGAACTGAGAGAAACTAATAACTTCTGCATTTAATTAAGCACCATATCTATCAGGCACGTTCAAACATGTAATTTCATTTGTTTCTTAAGGTGACACTGGAAGGGGGGTTGGGTTATGGGAGCAATATAGAGCTCATTTGTGCATGAGTCTGAGGTTACCTACCTTGCCTGAAAAGACCAAATCACATGATAGTGACCCCTCTCTCTCCTGGCAGTTTAAGCCCTGTGGTGGAGTTTTGGAGAACACAGGCCCGTCATTCTAAAGCCATCAAACTCCTGCCTTGATATGCATGTGTGATGTGCATTTCTAAGGATAGCAAGCCCAAAATAAACCAGGAGAAAGGGCAGAAGAGCAGCAGAGATGAAGAAGAAATGTTTACAAATGATTCTGTACTATTTTTTCAAGTGTATAAGTTACATTAGACGGCAAAATCAGCTCCAACAGAGTACCATGTGGGAGAATCATTACATCTTAGGAGACCATAATCCCTGCCAGCTCATTGCTTACCCAGGGGATAAATTACTGCAGATTAATCTCTATTTTGGATGAGGCCTGACAAGAAAATGAAGGATGCTAAATTCTTAGAGGTGGCAAAACATTGCAAAGGGGCTTAAGGCAGGTCCCATTCAATCCCATGATCAAATTCTTCAAAATCTATCAGCACTAATTCAAAAATATGTTTCCAGTTCCACCACCCTGTCTCCCTCTATTCTTAGTGCCCTACATCGGTTCCTCAAAAGGAAAGAACAGAGCCATCTAAGATGTGCTTTATAACTTCCAGGTGGGCCAGCTTCATGGATTGGAGATTCTTCTCCTTCATGACTATTAAATGATCTGAGACACTGTTCATCTCATCCTCAGCAACTGGAGGAAGTATACCTCACACTGTTTTTGGTACCACGCCTCATGCTGTCTTTGGTACCAGGCATCCTGCTGTCTTTGGTACCAGGCATCCTGCTGTCTTTGGTACTATGCCTATAAAAAACATTGTAACAGGTACAGACAGAGTTCATCTGATGTTAACTGTGTTTGCTTAGACCCCTCAGTGCCATCAATATACTGGTTTATACTTACAAGTATAAACCATGAAATACACCAGTCTACACATAAGCACCTCTATCTGGGTGAAATTGAAAGGCCCACATGGCCTGGCCCGTGTGTAAGCATTTGGTAGTCTCTCCACCAACAGTCATAGTTTTCAAATGGATTTAAACACTCTTTCCTCTGAATGTCCATTGCACTTTTCTGGCATCTCTAGGTTAATGGTTTCTTCATGTTTTTCTCTGCTGATTAAACCGGCAGACCCTGTGGGTAGATTTACGCATATTGCTCACCTCTGGCAAAAGGAAGGGACGAAGCTTCTGGAGTCTAAGAGCTTGGAAAGCTGGCTCTTCTATCTGTTAGACTCACAGCACTTAACCTCTTTGAGACTGTTTCAACTGTGCAACAGTAATTGTAAGGCACCAGTGAGGTAATGCATGGAAATTGCTTAGCCACTGCTCCGGCCCTCGTAATTGACACAATAGGGCTCTGTCCTCGCTTGGGCTGTCCGGAGGTAAAATCTGAGACTTGGATTTAAGTGTCTAAGACGAAACTAAGAGAAAGAATCAGAGAGAGAAGGTGACAGAATTGAGAAGATTAGCTAGAGCTAGGGGGAGGAGCTAAGCTGAATCCCGCTTTATGGGTATTCTAGATTGCTTCCCTGTTCCTGTGGTAAACAGTGGCTAATACCACCTTGGGGGAGGAAAGGACTTACTCAGTTTACAGGTTCAAAGCAAGCCAGGATGGGAAACTTGGAGGCAGAAACTAAAGCAGAGACCACGGAGAAATGCTGCTTACTGGTTGGTTCCCTTGGATTTCTGCTTTACTTGCCTTAGATAACCCAGTGACACTTGACTTGGGATGGTACCACCCACAGAGGGCTGAACCCTTCTGCATTTATTAGTGATTTAGAAAATATGCCACAGCCCTATTTGATGTAGGCAATCCCTCAACTGAGGCTCTCTCTTCCTAGATGTGTCAAGCTGACAGCTGAAGCTAATTTTGGCAGTAGGGCTTGAGTGGAGAGTACTAAAAGAGAAACTGCATCACGTTAGCTCTGTCTTGGTGTAAGTGCATCCCTTCAGGCCTTCTCACCTTCCAAACATGTCATGTTAGTTGGAGGAAGAGGACATATACTCCATGAATGGCAGTTCCCTCTTGGCCGTGGACAAGTCTCTGAAGAGACAGTTGGCAGTAGGGCATATCGCAAACACGTAAAAGAGATCTGAGCAGGACACCCGTGTCATTCACCACTGCATTATTATTTTATTTGTATCATTCTATGCTATTTGGGACTCAATTAAAAAAAGTGTTGCATCAAACTGAATTCAAGGACTAAAGCACAGGAGCTTGTAAAACCAGCATGTGCTGTTCATGACTTGTCCATGGGTCCAAAAGCTTTGGCACTGCCTTTCAGTTTTCTCCCCTCCACTGGTCCTTGTAATTACCAAGGCTACACAAGGTTGTAGCACATCCCTAAATTCGCTGGCATGCTGATTATGTCTGAAGCTGACTTAACTGTTAATTTCCTTGCTTTCCTTGTTTCGGAGATTTTCCCAGCATTAATTACACCTACGCTTACATCCAAATATTTCATTGTGATGCAGATTGTACTTGTAAGTGCATGAATTATTCTTCGAAGGCTAAAGGAATTAATAATGTTTCACCACTCACCGTGACATGTTTCCAAGCACGTAAGTGACAGATGTGCTTTTAAATGATGTACTTTTTCTTCTCTTTGACTTGCAGGGACCCAGATTTAAGAGACAGAAGATGTGAAAGTATCACCTTTTGGATCTACTGACGTTGTACTTGGGCTTCCATCTCCTTGGGCTTCCATCTCCATCAGCAAATGCATGAATAAGTAATGAGCTCATCCTAGTATCTGCTTGATGAGATTCTATCAGCAGGCTTAACACTTGGAAGCAACATTAGGACAAATCCCCAGGAACCCATCAAGAGGAGGGGAGACCTGGGTTGGCCTTTAATAAGACTAGGGTATTTTGAAAATTATAAGATAGATATTTTATAAAGGCTAGTGGTTAGTATTAGTTCTCTTAACATCAACTTTATCTCCAATGATCCTGCTTCCAAATTTCCTTGTGAATTAATCAGTCTTTTTAAGACTTGATTTCTATTCTTTATCACTGTGGACCAGCATAAACCCAAGTTGGTTGAGGGTGCAGGTCTGTTTTGTACTATTGCCCCTGACTTATAACTTAATGGTTTTTGACATTACAGTGGTGCAAAGACAATTAAGTAAAATCCCATGTAAGACTTTGAATTTGTTCTTTTATCAGGATAGCAATATATGGTACAATACTCTCTTATATTGCTGGGCAGCAGCACCCAGCTGCAGCTCCCTGTTAAGCATCTGCTAATGGTGCCAGAGAACTGATTTTCAACGTGTATTGAGTTGCTCAGCTGTCATGGTTAATAGTTTATGTTTATTAAATGCACCTTTAATTAATTCTATTTTTAACTTATAATGATTTTAAAACCCTATGGTAAGTAAAGAAGATCCTATAGTTTCATCTATTGTTCCTTCCCCTCCCCCCAAACTCTGTTTGCATTCAGAAAATAAAATATATGTTACAAGATGAGAGAAGAACCTTCATTGTAAGGAACCAAGAAAAAATATATATACACACACATACATATGCACATATATGTGTGTGTGAAAAAAACTGGGATCCTGAATGTGTGTCACATCCACCATTATGGAAGTGGGTATGCAACAACTAACTGCTTAGTTTGAGCAATTCAATGTAACAAGTAAGTTTACTGCCTCAGTGCATCAGATCTCATTTCAGATCAGTGAGGATTATAAAGCATTAGAAAAACATGGTTTAAAAATAAAAAAAAAAAAGCTACTTGGTATGGATAATTTATAAGGCTACTAAAGTGTTATATGCAAATCTATATTAATGGAAAACAAAAAGACTAACTTTGCAATACAATGCAGTTGATCTCTAGAATAAGGGCTGGCAAAGTGGTCAATTCCGTTCTTACGCCTGCTTCTGTAGGGTCATAATGGAACGTAAGCATGCTCAATCATTTTCCCAATGTCGATTGTTACTTGGACCATATAACAGTTGAGTTACCAAGACAAAGGCAACCCTGGCTCACAAAGTCAGCACAGTCACCAATTGATGTATGTCACCATACATAAGGTGTTTGCTGCTGGCCATCATGAGCCTAACTTTCATTCTAAACTTGGGCTGTTGAGGCTAGAGCATCAAGAGTGGGAGCAGGAGAAATGGGCTTCTCCAGGGAAGAGTGCATCAATTGATTACCCTGTACCAAACCATCAGCCCTGAAAACATACGCATACAAGTCACAGTATACAGACAGAGCAGCTGATACAGAGGTGAAAAAAGACAGAGGAAAAGGATAAGAAGAAGAAAGAAAAAGAGAGGAAAGAAAGAAGAGTAGGAAAAAATAAAAGGGAGGTGGAAGAGGAAAGGAGGGAAGAAGGAAGGGGGAATGGAAGGGAAGAGAAAGATTTTCTGATGTTGGCTTGCTCTTTGGGATTAAATACTGACTCCAGCACAGGTTAATTGTGTTCTCTTTTGAAAATAAATTTAGTACTATGACCATGAAAAGCTGACGTTATTTCTCACTTTCCTATCATAAAGAATGGTTGAGTTAGAATATGCAAAGTACAAAGTAAAGTGTGTACTACAAACTCACAATTCATATCCACTAGCTAGCGTTATCGTGGACAGCAAGAGCAGGTTGCCTTCTCATAATGGCCCACAGTCTCTGGCACCAACAGAAGCACCTAGCTGTCCTCCTGCCTTCCCCATGGGAAGGTCTGGTGTGTCTTTTTCACATACATTCTGTGAATACAGACTGAGGCTTCTCCAGGCATCTCAATGTAGCCATGCAGAATGGAAACTATTTTCTCTGTTTCCCTACTCTTATCTCAGAAGATAGAGTAAATCTAAATGTCATGCAGAGATTACAACCCTTTTTCCTTTATTTCCTGCCTCCATTCCAAAAAAAAAAAAAAAAAAAAAAAATTAAGGCCAGATTAACAACCTTAATAGAACAATGCGATTGTTTTTTCACTTTTAAAATCATCTAGGGCCTCTGAAAAAAAAATCAAGAGATGGCGGTTTACAATGTCAGCCCTGAGTTCTTGAGGAAAAGGTGTATTTGTTTGTACATATGCTCAGCTCAGGGTTAGAGGTCCATGCTCTGAGGTAGGAGTGTAAAGTTAGGAAAAGTGATAAAAATGAGTAGACACTGAGTATTTTCCATGTCCTTGAAAATACAAATGAACCAATTAAATGCACTTTTATTTCTGTCTCTTAATCTCTCTCTCTCTGTTTCTGTCTGTCTTTGTCTCTGTCTCTGCGTCTGTCTGTCGGTCTCTCTCTCTCTTTGTGTGTGTGTGTGCGCGCGGGCGCATGCATGCATGGGTGTGCATGCACACACACACATCTATGTATACATACTGATATACCCAACGGACTGGGCATTGCCATGGAGCTATAGAGAAAATCAATTATGTAAATTTCCCTCCCTAGGGAGTTAATAATCCACTTAGGAGGACAGCAAGTCCATTAACAGTTAAATGGTAATTAATGAGTTTAAGGGCAATACCAGACAACAATGGGAAGGATCTACATGGATTGAGTCACGAGTTGTTAATGCTGTCTTCCGATACATTAAAGAAAATTAAAGAAACTTCAGAGGAGAATAAGATCCACAGGACACATGAATTTGTTGAGGAAAATATGAGAAAATGGCCCTCTTCCTCCTTCTAAAAGAAGATTAAAAACACTAAAGCCAGATATGTATTTACATTTCAAATGAGTCATTTAAAGTGTTGTAGTTTAAAATGAGCATTGAGGAACAAACTTCGCATGCTCACAATGTGTGTTAATCAGCCACTGGATGTTTTTTCCCCGACAATTTCACTTATAATGTGTTTGAGAAAAAAAATGTGTGCACTAGATCAAAAGGTTTAGATGGGTATCAAGACACACAGTCTGGTGACATCTTGAGAAGACATGTGCCCATTGCCAATACAGGAGTCTGCGATGGTGCCGTGACTGGTGTCAGTCCTGAGCTGTGTCAGCGAGGAAGGAGGATGGAGAGAGGCCCTGACCTGTACCAATGAGGTGGATGGGGTGTGAGACCCTCATCTGTATTAGGAGGACAGGGTGACACCCTGAGCTGCGTCAATGAGGAGGTTGGGTGAGACCGTAACTTGTGTCAATGAGAAGAATGGGGTGACACCTTGACCTGTGCCAATGGGGAAGATGGGGTGACGCTCTGACCGGTGTCAGTCAGTGAAGACAGTGAGGTGGTGTCCTGACCTGTGGTAGTGAGGAGGATGGAGTCAGGGGAACCAAGAGTTGACAGGGTATGGCAGAGCTCAGGAAGCTTTGCGGAATCAGACCGAATGGGCACGAAGTTCAATTCTAACATGTTACGGAAAGAGCAGCCTGACATGCCTGCAGAAGAGCCTGCCTAACAAAACTTGCCTGTCATGATCCTCACTTTCCTGCAGGGATCCTTGCTACTCAGAAGACAGAGGAAAGGGCTTCCTCCCAGGTATGTCACTGAACTCAAGTTTAAGCATGTGTTCAGATATCTGTAGATCATATGAGCTCATTGTTTTTTGTTTTTGTTTGTTTTGTTTTTTGTTTTGGTACCTCCACCATCTTGTACATACTCCCCAGCATAGTGGTGGAAAGCATATTTCAAAACCAAATTAGCTGGGGTTTAAATTCCAATATCACCATTCCAATCTTCAGCAAGCTGTTTATCAGTCCTTTGAGGCTCTGTGTACCCTCTGTGTACAAGCCAGTGTGTGTGGGCATGTATGTGTGTATATGTGCATATTTGTGTATAAGTATATGTGTATATGTTGTGTTGTATATGCATATATTTCTGTACAAATATGTATGTGTATGTATATATGTATATGTGTGTGTAATAGCTATAACCCATAGCGTCCTTTGAGCAAGTGAGTTAATATACATGAGGCTTTTAAAACAATGCTCAGGACTTAGTGACCACTTAATTAAATATAAGCTGTCATACTTTCTTCTAATTACTTAACCTTCCTTGTCTGAGATCAATACAAGAAGAAATAAAAAGTCAAAGTTTATCCTCTTGATAATCTTATTTCTGTCTTTGTGCATCTTACCTCACCCTTGCCTTCACCATCAGGACCCAAACTTAGTAACTCAATTCTAACCCTTGACCTACGTGCTCTTTTTGCTAGACCCAGTATTTTCACTTATAACTGTCCTTTAGTTCAGCCACTATCAGTGGTTGTAAGACCCAGCCTTCACATCCCACTTCCCTCCCTCTGCTGTCTGCTGAATTCCACCAGTGCATGCTCTATGATTTTCTGCCATCTTGTCTACAGCAGGACTTGTTGGAGGATGACTGTATGTCTACCTGGAGAGCTTCCATGAGCCTCCTTAACACCCCACCCCTGGCCCATCAGTTCATGTGCAAAGTGTGTTGCTTTCCACATCTTTGTTATGTGTGGTTTGTTATCAAGTCTGCTCAGCTATCCCCTCAAGCCCTCGTCACCCACTCTCCCACAGGTATGGAAAATGGGTCAAGAGTTGTTTCTAAACACTCTCATCTTCGTGTCACCTTTTGGGTCAGTTTGTTGTAACAATGAGATGACAAGGATGCCATTCAGAACTCCTGAGTGTGCTGTTACTAGGGAAACTGTCCCGTTAGCACCAACGCAGGGAGAAGAATTGAGAAGGGGTGCTACTTTTTTAAGAAATGCAGAAAAAAAAAATGACTACTTCTTAGTGCACAAACTGAAGCTGCTGTTTAGTATGTAGAGCAGAACAGAGTTGCTGACTAGCTCCTCCATAAATCACTCTCTAAAGCCTAGGTGTGTGAAGTCATGAATCCATTCCCTAATTCTCAGGAGAAAAATAGCTTCAACAAGAAGAGGGGCATGGCAACAACTCTGTGGGCAGCACACAAAGGGGGAAATATCAGGCACATTTGTGTTGCCCCCTCTGACACACACACACACACACACACACACACACACACACACACACAAGCCTGCACACACACATGCATGCCCACACATAAATGCAGGCACATGCACACAGAGGCACACAAAAGTTAAGAGTGAAAATGGAGCTACCCTATAATGGGGCAACACTGGCCCCACTAGATAACAGAGGCTAACAAATCAAAAGTTCAGTGCCAGGAATAGCATCCTAGTGTGATGTGCATGGCTGTGGTAAAGACCATGACCGAAAGCAACTTGAGGAGGAAAGGGTTTATATAGCTTACAAGTTACAGTTCGTTATTAGGAAAAGCCAAGGTGGGAGGGAACTCAGGGCCAGAACTGAAGCAGAGACCACGGATTAATGTGGTTACTGACTTGCACCCCATGGTTTGCTCAGCTTGCAATCTTATACAACTTAGAACGACCTATCCAGGGGTGCTACTGCCCTCAGCAGGCTGGGTCCACCCACATCAATCATTAATTAAGAAAATGGAGAAGAGACTAGAACATGGGGGTGAAGGCTCTATGCAGGCACCAGCTTGACCTCTCTATGTTCAATGAGCTGAGCAGATGTTGTCCTCAGCAATGGGGCCCCACTGTCAGTTTTCAAAGAGCATCTCTCTGTCCTAACATCACCCTGAGTTGTTCAGGGATCTCCAAGGGATCCTCTTGGCCAAGAACTCAACTGAACACAACCCAGTCACATCACTGGAAGCCTTGTCTGGCTACAGAAGATGGCAAGTTCAGAGACTCTGCATCCTCCATTACCGGCAGTCCTTACTAGGGTAACCCTCATAGACTCCGGAAAGTTTCCACTATACTAGGTTTCCAACTAGCCCAACGTTTTCCAATTCCAGCTGTCCCTCCCCACACTCTCATCCATCTTCCCCAATTGATCCTTCTCATTCCCATCTTTCCCTAGTCCATTCACAAAATCTATTTCCCCTTCCCAGAGAGATTTATGCATCTCCCCTAGAGCCCTCCTCTTTACCTAATCTTTCTGGGTCTGTGAATTGTAGCTTGATTATTATTTATCTAACAGCTAATATTCACTTATAAGTGAACACAAACCATATTTGTCTTTTGGTTTATCTCACTCAAGATGGATGGTTTTTTTTTTTCTAATTTTATCTATTTGCCTGAAATTTTCACGATGTCACATTTGTGTAAATGCACCACATTTTTTAAAATCAATTCTTTGAGTGAGGGACATCTAGGTTGTTCCAAATTGCTGGATAATATAAATAAAGCTACAGTGAACAAAGTTAAGTGAGTGACTTTGTGGTAGGATGGAGCATCCTTTGGGTACATGCTTAAGAGTGGTATAGCTGGCTGGGGCAATACTGGTACAGAACTTCAAGTAGTGATTAACCAATTCCTGGTTTAACATGAGTCCATGACACAAGAGGTAGCCCATGCCTTAAGCTGCCTAGATGGCTAGGAACCAGAGACTAGATAACCCAGAGACCAAGGTAGAACCAAATACACCTTCAAAAGAAAAAAAAATCAATGAAATGATCCTAATGATATTCTGCTGTAATCCCAGTTTTGTGCCTTATCCAGTCCTCATCACAGAGGTTTCCTTTGGCAGAGATGGAGGCTGCAGAGACCCACAGCCAAACATTATGCAGAGAAAAAAAGTATAAATTGGTGGTCTCCATCAGGTTCCTCATCTCAGAGTTTGAGAAACACCATAGAAGAAGGGGAGGAAAAATTTTAAGAGTCAGAGGAGACGTAGGGCACCTGGATAACATGGCCCACCGAATCAATTAAGCAGGGCACACATGGACTCATAAAGACTGAAGTGGCAGTACACGGGCTCACCAGGTTGCCCACATGTATGTTATTGGTGTTAGCTTGGTGTTTTGTGGAACTCCTACCAGCGGAAATGAATAGTTCTCTCTTTTTCTCCTATTGTGTTGCCTTTTCCAGCCTTGATATGAAGGCTTTTGTCTTGTCTTATTGTATCTTGTTTTGTCATGTTTGGTTGCTGTTTCTTGGAGAACCGCTCTTTTCTGAAGGGATCTGGGGGAGAGGAGGTGGGGCAAGATGCAAGGGATGGAGGGAGGGGCAACTGTGATTAGAATGTATTGTAGGAGAGAAGAATCTATTTCAATAAGAGAAAGAGAAATATTGAGAAAGGAAGGGAGGAGGGATGGAGGGAGAGAGGAGGAAAGAAGGAAGGAAAGAAAGAAGGAAGGGAATGTCTTCCACAAGCTTGCCTACAAGCTGATTTGATGGGAGAGATTTTTTTTCAGTTGAGGTTCTTTCTTCCTAGATTACCCTAGCTTATTTGAGCTTGACAAAAACTAACCACCCACATGGATTACTTCTTTTGGAGTTGTTGGTCAGTGAGTCTCACAGTGAGAGCTCCAAATAGTATGGACTGTTGCCACTGCTCTTGATCACTCTTCAGAACTTGATGATAAGACCTTATTTCCAGAGACCCCCATATACTTGCGTCAGAGAACATGGAGAAATCAAGCTTCTTCTGACCTGGAAGCTTTATCTACAGGCTAGCTCTCACATTGCTGGATGTGTGCTACTGGAGGGAAAATAACATCAGTCTTCCCTAGATGGAAGCCATGCGAACCACCATAGAGACTGCCTGAGCTGGCATACCCAACTGGGCAATTAGTAGCATGAACGTAATAGGATTAACCAATTGCTTTCTGACTAGATTTAAGTCTCTCTTCATAAGAGAGAGAGAGGGAAAAAAAAACAGTTTCTGTCACCATTATCAGACCCAAGAGCTTATGGCTAGGTAGGTTATTGACCCTAGGGAAGATTCTACTATTGTCACTCTGTTAAATGAGTAGATAGTATTCAACTGATTCCTAGTGATTTATCATTATACTCACATATAATATAATGCATCTTTCGATCCTCATCAGAGAAGTTTCCATCTGCAGTAGTTGGTGGTTAACCCAGAGATCCATGACTGAATATGAAAATGAGGAGCTGAAGAAGGCTCAGCCCTGAATGAAACATACTGATCACATCACCTTCTCTCAAGGCATAGAAATGATTGAGGAAGAGAGATAATGGAAGAACAAGAGCTAGTGCGTGATTAGAAGGAAACACTGTCATCTGGACACCGTAGAACCTGCTGTTTTGTTGAAAAAATCAATCCTTTATCAGAAAAAAAAAACCCTGAAAATAGAAATGTTAAAACAAGCAGTTTCTGAACAAGTATCCATGAGAGGAAAGGTCATGAGGAGATGGGAAATGGGCTCAGAGGTCAGAACATGTTGAATGAAGCCTGGCAAGATACATTAAGATGATACTTATATACTAGAATTGAAATTTCAGTAATTTTGCAATTTCTGAGCTGCAGAACTATCCATGGGCCCCACAACCTGTAGGAGCCTTCCTACAAGCTTCAGCAAATATTGATTCAATAAACGGATGAGTGAATAAATTCCTTACCAATATTTTAACAAGTAAACCCACTTTAGGAGACACCAGATTAATGAAGTGTGCCTTTAAGACAGATGAAGGTCTTCTATAGGGACAGAATCCTGGACTTTTTCCTGTGAAAGGCATCTTGTCAAGAAAAGTAATTCAGATACATTTGTTTACTCATGCCCATGGACAATTACAACAGTGATTTGTTTTATGGAACCTTCTGACAGATATTCCACGTGGACTTCCCAATCTCTTGCTTCACACACTGTTTAATCTCTCTCTCTCTCTCTCTCTCTCTCTCTCTCTCTCTCTCTCTCTCTCTCTCTCTCTTTCTCCTCTTTCTCTCTCTCTCTCTCTCTCTCCTCTCTCTCCCTCCCCCCCCCTCTCTCTCTTTCTCTCTCTCACATGTGCCTAACTTGTACATCTGCCGCTCTAATAATCCAGGTTACTCTCAGTGCTGCACTTACTCCCATCTCTATCCTACCTTCCACATGCTACAATGGGATTCAGTGTGGATAATTTCTTATGCATTTTAATGCTGGTCTTCATAGAAAAGCAACAATTGTCATTTGTCTCATTATGGGAATAAAGAAACTGAGGGAAACATAAGGAATAGATATAGGGTTCAGAAACTAATCTTTCTCTAAAGTGGGATATTCATCACTAGCTTTATAGATGTACAAAATACCTTTACATTTCCAAAGCCCTTGGTATGTATCTACTTCAATCCCAGCATAAAAAGTGACGTAGATCTTATAGGAAGGTGAAGAGACAACCAGACTCCTATATTTTTCTGTATTATGAAATTCAACAATAATTCTTTAGTATGATGTACTAATAGTCCCTTATCCATTATTTCATTCTTCGTGTTTCCAGTAATCTGCAGTCAACCACAGTCTGAAAATGTGAGGCAGAAAACTTATATAAAAATAAAGAATTTCTAAATTTCCAATTTCATGTATTTCTGGGTAGCATAATGGAATCTCACAGCATCCCACTCTGCCTCATCTGGGACATGAAGCATCCCACTCCATCTCCTCTGGGACACGAATCATTTCTTTGTCCAGGGAGTCTAGACCGTGTGTAGAACCTACCCCCTCATCTCTTAGCTACCTCAGTTATCAGACTGATCATTGTGGTATCATGGTGGGGTGCATTGAAATAACTTCCTAAAACTAACTTTTGCCCCAAAATGGAGCAGAGGTGAGGCTATAAGTTTGGATATGTTAAGAAGAATCTATTAAAGTGCTTCTACAGTGAAAAGATGAAGTGTGACATATGCATTTAAGAAAAAGGCAGCATATAAAGACTTTCATTTTATCTGCTCTTCAGTGTATGTGGGGATTTCTGACCAGGACTGTCAATGACTGTCCACTTATCGGAGATTTCCTAATGTTCATATTGTGCATGCAGCCACACTGACCTGGCAGGATCCACTGCCCTCCATCCTTATGTCTCTAAGTCTTTGTAGATGCTATTACCTCTGTAATGCCCTTTATACTCCTCTTGTTTGGGAAGTTCTTCATCTTATGGAACTCACTCATGACTTAAGCTTTTTCATTGAGAGAGGCTTGTTCTTCTCCCAGCCCATACACTTAACCTCTGCAGTTTCCTATACTCTCAAGATGAAGTTAAGGACTGTCAAACCCTTTGATGATGGTATCTAGCTTATGTCCTTAGGTCTATAAGTTCCCACGCCTATCATGACTTCTCACCCTGGTCTCGACTGAGACAGAACAATGATGTCTACACCACAGTCTTTCTTGCCTCTTAGCTTTTGCTCATAGAACTCTGGCCATGCCTTTTTTCTTCTTTGTTAGGAAAATTACAACTGAGTCATCTATGAGATCTCAGCTGAGATGACACTTTTTTCAAGTGGATTCAGGAATCTCCTTGAATCATCATTGGTGCCCTCACCTCCTTACTGTGTAAGTACTTACACATTAATATGGTGCAGTATCTGGTGTCTCATTGATCTGTTATTGCCTCTCTCAATATATCCTTAAGTCTTCACCTTTGATACCTTCCCTCCTCGTCTCATAAGACAGTCTGTATTAGAACTTCTCTTGCTATGATAAAATACTGAGTGCAAAAGCAAATTGAGGAGAGAGTGTTCATCTCATCTACAGCTGATAGTTGTCATTCAAGGAAGTAAGTGAAGAATGGAGTTCTGTTTACTGGCTCAATTCTCATGCTTTCCTCAGTCTGATTCCTTATACCATCCAGGGTACCACCCACAGTGCGTTGGACACTCTCACATCGATCATTAATTAAGGGCATTTCATCAATTGAAGTATCCTCTTCCCAGATGATATTTGCTTGTGTCAAGCCGAAAAAAATTAATCAGGACACAGTCTATGATCACATTCTTCCTAAGTTACGGGTCCACCTTCACCACTGCAAATGGGTGCTCACTCAAGTTCTGGTCCTTTCCATCTGCTGAGAACTTCATTCTTTCAAGAGCTGGCAAGGACTTTCTAAGTGCTAGAAAGTCAATTGAAAGGACAAGGAAAATTGCCATCCCTCACAAAGTTATCCATCTAGTTAAGGTTTTGATCAGAATGAAAAAGAGAAACATCCAAAGTTATAGATATAATTGGTCAGTGGAATGAGGAAAAATGTAGCTGTAATATTGTCAATGCCATCCTGAAGAAGAAAATTAAATACATATAAAACTCAATGTCATAAATGGTATAAATACTATCTACTCTAATAACCAAATAACTGAGTTGCTATGAGGCTCTAGGATGAAGGAATATAAAATAAAAGCATTGTTAGAAAACATGGCCTTATTTTGATTTTAATTTGCATGCAGCGTATTTCTATCCACTTCGAGAGCCAAGGGATGGCTTTGCAGAAAGTCCATCCATCATCTAGGTATGTAAAAACGAGCAAATGTTGGGCTGGCAGCTTCGGTCTTCACATGAGCACTTAGTTAACCTGTCTGCGTGCTGTGCAGGTGAACACTTTGACCTCTGGCATTATTGTTTTTCCTTGTACTGTTGAGATAATGGTAATTTTCTTATCTAAATGTACATTTTAAATGGGCATTTCCATGCCCATTTTGGGAAGCAAGCTGAGCAAGACTGCCCATCTCACACAATGTTATTTATATTTCTATGCAGCTCATTTTTATTTGGGACATATGTGAGTGCCAGCAATGTGTGGGAGAACATTAACTCATTCCCTATGAAACTTAGGAACCAAATTTAATTCCACCACTGCTTACAAAGTTGAAAATAAAAGGCAGCATACTTTTTAAAAGCAAGCTTTCGAAAAGACTGGTGCATGAAAATCACTAAGTCAAACCTTTTCTACATTGTATTTGCAAAAGAGTACCCACCATTTTGAAAGGCGTTTTGGAATAAAGAGATGATATAGAAAATGAGAACAAGTGCAGGACTCTCTAATAAAATATTATGTGTAGTTGTTTTCAAGTATACAATAAGATACAAACAGTTCCTCAAGTCCCCTTTACCTACTCCCCTTTCCCATATTACCCTGACCTTAAAGTGATTATCATTATCGATTTAGTCCTTTTAGACTTTAAATAGGTAATTACACTCATATGTGCATTTTATATAAACAGCACGGTATGGATACTTTCTAGAATGATGTTTTCTTGACATATAGCCTTGGCACTTCACTGTATAGGAACATGAAGTTCTACCATAGGCTTTTACAATGTTACATAGTGTTATACAACATAGAACTTCTATAGACAGTTTATCTACCCAATCCTAATCAGCGGGAATGCAGATCACTGCCAATGTCTGCATGTTGCATATGCCTTGTAGTGCATGTTTAACTGAAAGCTGTTATTTTTCCCTGCAGAGACATCCAGTTCTCCTCTACTTAAATTGCTGAAGCAACAGAGTGCCCATTTACACTTTCTTCAACAGAATCCACTCCTGTTAGAGCCATCTCCCTACAGTAGAGAGATAAACCTCCTTCTTTTGATCTCTAGAAGTTATGGGCAATTATGTAAATCCTCGGGTATGGAAGGAATCTATTATCCAACACATTCTCATTTTAGTTTTTTCTGGAATTAGTTTACACTTTATATTGCCTTTGCCTTTTTAAATTTAATGTTTTAGCTGTCTTTAGATTTTTGAAAGCAGACGTTATCTGGACCTATAGTTCCTTTGACCCCAATTAAATAGTCTTTAGAATAAGTACCAACTACTTGTAATAAGTTGTAAGAACTTTTCATGGTCACTCAATCTCCTAAATAATTCTAAGGCAGTTACTTCTTAGGTTCATTCAACTTCCATAGATTGGGATATAGTCAAAGGTGAGTTTGAGCCCATTTACAGTCACAATATTTGTCAAGCAGATAAGAAATTTGAACTTTATTTTAATGCTAGTTTAGGAGCAATGGGTCGCTGGGTGCCATTACAAGTCATTATTCCCTCATTTGCCTTCCTGAGATGCTTCACCCATGTCTCCTATGTATCCTGCACTGATTTCTAGTTACATTAGTTATCTGTGAATAGGGCTTATCTTAGAGACTATAATAGAGATGTATAATAGAGTCACTTTTGTCCATCATAGGTTCAAACAATGTGGGAACTAAATAAATACACTTTGAAAGGAAGACACACATACCATTCAGCCTCATAAAATTTATTCCAATCAATGAAAGGTCATTGAGCACCCTTAAGCTAAATCTGGCAATGACCTGCTTGGGTGAGTGACTGTAGATCTTTCCAGGAGCTAATTCTCCAATCAGATAAAAATCTCTGAACATGGTGGTTCCTTATTCCATCTCTGTCATTAGAAACCATCTGTCCCATTCTCTTAGGACTCTTGCTAGCACAGGATTTGATTAGCAATGTGAATTAATGTAAGAAGTTATTTGCCTTCATGTATCAACTGAAGCTTTGTGAAGCTTTCTGTTCCTTACTTCCACACCCTATTTCCAATTGTTTGTTTCAAGCTTTATTCTTCTGGATGGGTTTTATGTTGTTGTTTTGTTTTTTCTTTCTCTTTTGTTTTCTTTTCCTTCCTTCATTCCTTCCTTCCTTCCTTCCTTCCTTCCTTCTTCTTTCTTAATCTTCTAGCTCAAATGTTGAGGGAACCATCCTGTGGCTACCTTGCTTTCCTACCAGTTTCAGCTCTGGACATTATCTCTTGAGTCAGTTCCTAATGCATAGTTGGATCCTCAGTGGTAAGTCATACCTTATCCATGACTAATGCAAGCCCCAAGACTGTAGCTTACATCCAGAATTCTTGACTCTAATTTATCAGAGTACCACATGGCAATCATTCTAACAAGGAAAACCACTGCTTTATTGACAGATGTGGCCTCTTACCAAGAAACCTCAACAACTATCACCCTGTTGCTTTATATGCAGTCTGCTCTGCTCATCATGAAAGGCAATCTGGCTTCCTAAATTGTCTCTAAAAATTATTGTGAATCTTATTAATTTTTTCATTTTACCCATAATAACATTTAATTTTGGGAGGCTTAATGTTTTATGTGATTTTCTATTTCCCTTATTAAGATGCACACATTGTCATACTCTCCTTCATCATCATCCCAAATATTATTTAACTACTCTGTGAAAAACAGTTTATGTGAATCAATTCATTTAGTCCTCAGTGTCATCATGAGACAGATGCTATCATTAGCTCCACTTTTCAGGTGAGAAAACTGAGGCACTGGGAAGATGAATGATTTCCATGTGGTAAAGCAGGTATGCAAATATTCTAGAATCTACCAGCTTGACCACTGAGCCCTCCTTTTCCATGTGATCCCTTTATGGTGCTGAGGAGGGTTGAGCACACAATACACATTTCACAATAAGCACTGCACAGTAAGTGCCCATGAGCTGATTAATAAACAACTTGACGCTCGTGGCTCTTACAATGTCAGCAAGTACATTCTATAATCATGGCAAGACTGAATTGTCCATGGTTTAATGATGTAATCCAGGCATAGGAAGGCAGTAATGGGCCAGATTAGAATAATACTTACTTCCTATTGTGCCCAACCAAGTAAACCATTAGACTACAGGAGGGATCCAAGATGGCGGAAAGCAGTGTGGACTGTGTTTAGAAGCTCCAGTAAATGATTCATGGAATTGCACACAATTCCTAACCAGGAACACTAAGCTCCCCACCCTACTACAGCGGGAGTACTCCACAGTTCAAAAGGACCAAAATACAGAAAACGTGCTCACCCCTGCACACGGGAGGAACACAGATGTTCTTGGACCAGAGCAGCAGCTACAGTGGCTGAGGTTTGCAGCTGGGAACCCTCCAGCAGAGGCGATTGGTGAGGTGACTGGTGGGAATTGCTGTGGGAGAGGGGACTCTGCAAGATTTAGGCCCCATGACCCAATCTCAACTTGGCACACAGCTCTCACCCTGAGACCCAAACTAGACTCGGCGTGCAGTTCAGCTCCTGAGACCCTAGCTGAGCTTGACGCATGGTTTGGGTCCAGAATCCCTAGCTAAACTTGGCGCGCAGTTTGGAGGCAGAGTCCCTAGCTGAATTGGGTGTGCTGTTTGGGCCTAGCTGAACTTGGCTTGTGGTCCCGGCCCTGAGACTCTGCCTGGACTCAGCGTGCAGTTTGGGCACAGCATCCCTAGCTGAATTAGGTATGCAGTTTGGGTGTAGAGTCCCTAGCTGAACTTGGTGTGGTCCCGGCCCTGAGATTCTAGCTGAGCTTGGCACTCACTCCCAGTCTTGAGACTCTGGCTGAACTCGGTGAGCTCAGTGTGCGGTTTGGGCCCGTGACCCTGGTTGGACTCAGTGCTAACTGGACTAAGTGTGAGGATTAGGACCTGAGACCTGTTTGAGTCCAGAGACGTGAACTGGACTCAGTGTGTGTGTAGTTTGGGCCTGTGACACTAACCTGGACTCTGCAAATGGTCTGGGTCCTGAAACGCTACCAGGAACCACAGACTAGTGGAGCATCAGAGCTCCAGGACTAAGGAAATCTTGGGGAGACAGGGAGTAGAATAGCCATCAGACCCCCTCCACCCAGCCGGCTTCAGGCCATGGAGAGCTCCGGTGCCACAAGGGGATCCAGAAGGCTGTGGACACTTTAACTTGACCTAGCACACATTCTGAGACCCAGGACAAATACAGTGGAGCTGGGGATCACTGGCTGTGAGAGATCCAAACTACAGGGCTGGCCTCCTGCCATCCAGACAAGTGAAGCATCAGAGCTTCTGACCTAGGGAAATCGTGAGAAAATGGGTGAATCTATCCTCAGACTCTCTCCACCCAACTCCGGAAGCTACCGGCCAAAAACAGAGACAGCAACATGACTAAAGGACAGCATAAAATCAAACGCAAAGAACCCCAAACAATATGGCATCCCCAGATCCCAGTGATCCCAACAAAAACAACCCAGAGAATTCAAACACAATGGAAATACAAGAAAATGACCTCAAATCCTTAGTAATGAAGATGGTAATTGAGGAAACAAATCAAATTCGTAATCAAATGCAGGAAGATCTAGCCAAACAGGTGGAAGACATAAAAGAGGCCTATAGAGAGGCACTGGAAAAAAATCAGGAAAATACAAACAACCAGATGAAGGAAATCAATACAACTGTTCAAGTTCTGAAGGCCAAAAAGGCAATGGAAGAAACTCAGGAATATACAAACAATCAGATGAAAGAAATAAATAAAACAGTTCAAGATCTAAAGATGAAAATGGATTCAATGATAAACACACAGACAGAAGAAAAACAGAAACATGAGAGCTCAGAGAGGAAGGTAAGCAACACAGAGGCGAGCCTTTCTAACAGAATCCAAGAGATGGAGGAACGAATCTCAAGTCTAGAAGATACAATCGTAGATCTTGAAGCAACCATTAAAGAAAATAATAAATCTGGAAAAGTCCTGACACAAAACATCCAAGAAATCAAGGACACCATGAAAAGAAGAAATCTGATGATAATAGGCATTGAGGAAAGAGAAGATGCCAGACTCCAAGGCCCAGAAAATATTCTCAACAAAATAATAGAAGAAAACTTCCCCAATCTAAAGAAAGAGATGCCTATAAACATACAAGAGGCCCCCCAGAACACCAAGTAGAATAGACCAGAAAAGAAAAACTTCCTGTCACAACAATTAGACTACAGATAAAACCTACAGAAGAGAAGTAAATACTTGTAAACACAGTAAATATTTCAGAAGTAGTAATAGGGGATTATATTCAAAATATGTAAGGAAACTTAAACAGCCCAAGAGTAAGAAAATGACCTAATTTAAAAGTGGACAAGTGACCTTAACAGCTATCTTGTATATGCAAAACATTCAATAAAGCTTTCTCATTAGAGAAACAAAAATTAAAATTACAGGGAGGGTTCATCTCACTCCTGTTACAACGGCTATTGGCAAAAGAGATAAAAGATAGCAAATGTTAAAGAAAATAAATAAAAAAGGAGCCTTTGCTCACAGATTGTGAGAATGTCATATAGGACAGTATGGATTCTTATCACAACAACTGAGACTAGAATAAGATCCAGTGATCTCACTTTGGCATCAATCTAAAGGAAACAAAAGGAGTGTGCTCAAGCAGCACTTGCACGTTAATGTTCACTGCAGAAGTCTGGAGTAGTCAAAGCATGGGACCACCCTCAGTGCCCATCAATAGAACAATAGACAAAATGTGGCCTATACACATGGCAAAAGACTAGCCAGCCTTAAGGAAGGAAGGCATTCTGCTATCTTCAATAACATGAATTAACCAAGGGAACATTAAGAGAACTAAATCAGGCACACTAGACAGACACCACTTAATCTCACTTAAATGTGGAACATAAAAGCTAAGAGAATAATTGTCACCAAAGGCTAGAGAGTAGAAGTTGGGTTCATATTGGTCAAAGAACATGATTCCCCCCCCCCAGTTAAATAGGTGGAAAAAGTTCAAGATATCTATTGTACATCGTGGTGACTCTATTTGATAAATGCATATTTGAAAGGCAATAAGACTGATCTTAAGTGTTCTCACCACAAGAAAATTAGTAATATTGCACAGTAGACATGCTAATTAATGTAATTTAACTGTTCATCAATGTCTACTGCACCAAAGGATCAGGTCGTACACCATCCATAGAGGTAATATTTTATCTGACATGAAAGTAACAGGCATTGCCACAAAAGCTTCAGAAGCATCAGAGAGACCGACTCAGGGGAAGAGGCTACCAGAGAGTAGGCAGGGCTACAAAGGCACTAAGCCTGCCAAGCAATAGGGTCCAGAGGAGGTGGAACAGGGACTCTAGTGTCACAAAAGGCTTTATTTACAGAGCTGTTGTGAGCTTGTGTGGACCAAGTCCAAGGAGCCTAGTGCAGTCACAGGCAGGGAGCAGCATTCTTTCATAAACCTTGGAGTCGACTGTGGAGAGCACTGTATCACCCTGGTTTCCTGAGGTATGGTGTGTAGAGTACAGCAAAAGGAAATCAAGGAAGAAGGGACTCTAAGAATCTTGCATCTTTTTCTCCAGGCAATCTGAGTCTAGTTGATCTTAGTGACATTAGTTCATGGCTAATAGAACCAAATTCAGGGAGAATATTTGGCTTTTAGCCTAGAGAGTCCAAGTTTCCTTTCTAGTTTAGAAAAGAAAAATTATATACTATATACAAAAATAGCCCCCCCCCCCAAATCAGGACCAAGGCACAAGCTGGGGACTAACGTTAATATACAAGGGTAATCTTATGAATTAGTTGAGGCCTAGGACCACACTGAGAGGCGGCAAAGATGCCTTGGAACAGAGATGAAAACATGAGGTGGTGTGACTTCATTCATTTCTATAGCTGAGGCTTGAAGGTATCTAGCCCAGAGAGCCATAGGCAGGATGAACATGAGATACAGGTAACATGACAGCAAAAGCTTGGGATAGCTGGACTCAGCCTAATCCTGAACCATACTGCAAGCTGCTACTCCACTGCCTTGTCCACACCTGATCCTGTGCAAGAGCAGACAGCTGGTGCCATGCCCTTTGCTGATGGCAGGCACACAGCAGGCGACTAACCCCAGGGAATGGAAACCAAGCCTCCCTGTTCAGCACAGCCCATGGTGCAAACTTCTAAAGCAAGCCTCGAAGCCTCCAGGGTCCTAGCAGTGGGGTAGCCGTCCTCTGGGCAGGTAGTCCCGATTCACACAGCATGACAGCCATAACATAGTGGGAGAGCCACAGAAGGCTTTTAAATGTCTGTTTTTTAAAAAGTGGTTAGCAAGGCAGGAGAGAAGCTGTCAGAGGTCCACAATGAAGAGTTTAATCCGGGGAATCAGCAAAGAAGTGAAAAGAAGCCAAAAAGAAGAGGCAGGAGCAGAAGAGGCTTTGGGATTTGTGGAAAGCAAAGCCAAAGGGGTAAGGAGGGAACAAATACAGCCTACCTGTCACATGTTAGAAACCACTCAAGTCAACATTTCCATTTTCCAAGTAGTCATTGAATTGTTAGGAACAGTCATTTCCTTTGCTAGAAAAACTTAGCTACTTCATGTGCTTGAAATGTTTTCTTGTTTGTTCAGAATTCCCTTCCATAAGACAAAGCCCTATGAAATTAGGCCCAGGGCTTATAATAGTGTGTTTCTAAGCACCATGCAATGAATATAGACCATGTATTAAAACCATCTATTACTTTTCAAGGCTGTCCATCTTTAGATACAAGGGGCTTAGGACAGTACTTGGAACATAGTAGATGCTCACTTTATAATCTCTTAGTGAATAATGAATATGGAAGTGAAGGAAGATAGATGGTAGGCAGATCTGTTTGGATCAAATGTTAGGGTGTACAGAGGAAGAGGAAAAGCAGTAAATGATACTATAAAAGTATGTCCTGTTAGGTGGGTGGAACAAGCCAAGGGTTTTCATTTTATCTCATTGGCAAATTAGAATAATCAGAGGCTATAAAGCAAAAAGATGTTTAAAGAGCCACGTGGTTTCCTCTTTCTTCCTTACCAGTAGTCAATTCTTCACGGTTCACAGGAGCATGAACACATGCAACCAGCAGCCAAGGCCTCCCTCACATCTCCCCATGGCTCTTAGGACAAGTGTGCAGCTTATTATCATCAGATTACTATCATCATTGCTCTGCATGAAGCTTACCTGTGCTGAAGCCATCTTGGCTTCATATCAGTCCTCATCTTTGCATAGAACTCCTTTCTTTCAACCAAATCTCCCCAGAAATATGCCTTGCCTCAAAAACAAAGTTACTCTGGATTAAGAAGGTCTTTATTGGGGTAGTTGGGGGGGGTCAGAATGTTGTATGTCTCTGATATAAAACACAACTTGAAGATGTCTCAAAAAAAAATAAATAAAAAGGCTAGGTTTTTGTATTACAAGAGAACATGATAGATGGAGGAGCTGGTGCCTAAAAGCACTTCACTTCACTTTTCTAAATGTTCCCTGTCAACACGAAGGGAATGAGCTTGGTAAGGCTTGAGTTAGTGGATGCACGATGGAGGAGAATATTTATCTTCGTGCTCTTGAGCTGTAGACTAGTCAGCATTAGAAAACACCACCACCTCTGTCTCCTAACATGCCTGGGGCCCTTGGAGTGAGGAGGATTCTAATTTAATGAGCAACTTCCACCATCTGTCAACAGGACTGCTGAGCACGAATTACACAAATAGCAGCTCCCCAAACCCAAGGAGCAGAACACTTGAGTGCCATTTGCACAAGGTGCAACTCCAGGCTCATTGGTCAAGAAATTGTGTGTATGCAAACTGCTCAAAGTGAGCAGTCGCAGGGATTTTCTGGGGTCAGTGTTGCCAATCCAGCCAGCATCTTCTGTGTGGTTGATGAGCCACTGCAGTGGACAGGCTTACAGCCTTGAACAGCGTCCTGGAGGATCACCTCTGTGCCATCCTCTGATTCATATGGTTTCTGGGAAGACATCACGTGGCCTTATGTAAAGAACACCATTGATCAAAGCACTGACACAGTTATGGATGAAGATGAGGAGAAATTGAAGGGCCAGACCCATTGTATATTCCTTACAAAATATGTAAAAATAACATGAAATCATCTAGAATATTACAGATAACAGTGGAGTGGCTCCTATTTTCTTTGTGAAATAATTACTGTTGTCCAGGAAAAAAATTGTAAAGCATATTAAAATGAAAGAGTTCCTCCTTCAAGTAAATCAATTTGCAAAGCAGTGCACTGCACAGTATCTCTACACCTTGTTTTTAATGCATGAAAACTATAAATTCACCCTCTACATGGAAACTGTTTCTTACACACATCAATCTTTATCTCTTAATATCAGATATGACAAGCAAGTAGGCAGGGTTGCAATGTGTGTGGATCCATGAGTCAGATGCCTTGAGACCCAAAATATAGCTTTTTATAAATTCATGTGAAAGTGGCCTGAAATTCTCTCGCCTGTAAATGCAGGTACTAATTTTCCATACTTGGAATTAATGTGATCAAAATTATTTAAAATCACTTCGTTGGCTACTGCTATAATGCGTATTCAGTTTTAAAGCGTCTACTCCAAAATGCTTTCTAGTGTAAATGGTTGGAGCTCTTCTTCTAGAAGCACTTTCCCCCGAAGTTTGTGTATGTGTATGTGTGTGTGTGTGTGTGTGTGTGTGTGTGTGTGTGCGCGCGCGTGCGTGTGATGTGTGTGTGTGTGTATGTGTATGTCCCTGTGTGTTTCTGTTTGTGATTTAATAAGTAACAACAACTTAAAATCTAAACATGGTGTATAGACTTCATAATGTTTAATCATTATCATTATCATCATCATCACATCATCACTGTAGTTTACATTCCAACTGCAGTTTCCCCTCCTGTCTCTTCTCCCCTTCAGTCCACTCCTCCTCTGTTTCTCTTAAGAAAAGTGTCACCTTCCCATGAATATCAACCAAACAGGGCACACTAAGACTAGGTACCTGCCCTCGTATATTAAGGCTGGATGAGGCAACCCAGTATGAGAAAACGGGTCCCCAAAGCATCCAAAAGAGTCAGAGGCATCCCCTACTCCCAGAGGACAACCTTGGTGTGGTCCCTTAGGAATGCCATCCACCTTGATTTGCAGACAGGGTCCTTTATTGACCTGGAGCTCACCAAGTAGGATAGCTGGCTTAGCAAGGCCCAGAAGTCTGTTTCAACTTCCCCTGCAAGGCCCAGAAGTCTGTTTCAAGTTCCCCAGCACATGAATTACAAGTGCCTGCCCCCGTGTCTGGCATTTTCACATGAGTTCGGAGAATCCAAGTCAGGTCCTTTTGCTTGCTAAGCAAGTGCTTTGCTAATCAAGCCACTACCATCCCTGAACTAGTTATTATTATTTTTTTAATTTCCATGTTACAAAGTAGAAAGCTGAGGGTGCAGTAGGAGGTCACTTACCCAGAGCCTACCACCTTGCCAGGGCTTCAGAGTGCAGGCCCAGACCCAGCCTTTAATTACTCAGTGCAAACCCTGCGGCTTCTGGGGATGCTTAAACGAATGTGTGTTCTTTACCAGTCAAAGTGGATCATGAGTTAGAACTGCCTCAGAGGGTTAAAGGACTTAACGATACAAGTAGAGAGCCCTTTGCCAGGGTCTGTTAGCTCCAGTAAAGTGGCTGTTTGGAGTGAATTGAGAAATTATCAAATAGATGAACAAAATCAACTTCTAGTTTTCACACCTCCCCATAACCCTCCTGCAGCAGTCTCTTGCCCTCTGAAAGGCCCGGTAAATGAACACTGCAAAGCTCTTTTCTAGTGACAAGAGATTGGAATCTTGATTGCCACAGAGCAAGAGTACAAAAGAAAAAAACAAAACAAAACAAAACTACAGAAGAACAAGAGAATCAGGATTGATAGAATGTTCTACACCCTGAGAGTTATGGTGGCTAAGGAAACATGTTTGTATTCTGAATTCCTCAAATGGAAGACAAAATAGTTGTGTTTTATTTTATTTATGGTATGCTTCTATACAATTGTTTTTAATTGTTATATCTTTTCTACTGCAAATGTCTGTAAATAATCTTCTGCAAAGGGCCTGGCAGGCAGCAAATAATTTAGGTTTCTCCAGTCATAGGCACCTTCACAAATATTTGGCCCTTGAAATTATAGTCTCCTGTGAGAGTGGCCACCTATCAGAAGCAACAAATAAATAAGTAAATAAATAAATAAATAAAGGTAAATTACAGTAAACTTTTATTTAAGGATCAATGTTTGCTTTCATACATTTTTTTGTGTCACTAAATAGTTGTTGTTATTTGAATCTCTTTACAAAACAATTTTGGAATGAAAATGTCATTTGATCCTTTTTATGAAACAGACCATGGGCTGGCTCTGGTCATTTGTCTGTCATCTGGCAGCCTCTGCTTTTTATTTAAAAGCTCCTTTGCCTCAGGATTTCAGTGCAAATGCTGAGACTAAGAGGGCAGCAGTTCTGAGTGCTGAGGGTCCTTGCCAGAAACCCTGCCCTCTATAGTTAGCCCAAACCACTACTACTTAACCCCCATCCCTAAACCCCCCCCCCCCCATGTTCTAGAAGAGCCGCAGTCATTTCCCAGAGCCTAGCAAAGCTCATTCAACTTGATATTTGGGAGAAAATCCTCAGTGCAAGTACAGAGGCTTCTCATGACCTGGGCTATGAATCTGGCTTGTCTTGGTCACCAGGGGAAAAGGTTTGATTTCTCAGGCTGTTATTTCTAAAATTGCTTATTCTCCAGGTGACTCTCCTATTTCTGAATGTGGTCTGACCTTCACTCTCAAAAGACCAGGGTTAAATTTTTTTTTTTAAAGCTAACAACACAACAGTAGTTTCAGAAAGTCTGCTGCTCCCTGCCAGACTGGCATCCCTAGCACAAACCGTCCCTCTGAGAAGCATGACTCCCACCACAGTGTTTGCTGGAGCTAGAGCAGAGCAATCCCAAGATCCTCCGCAAACAAGGCAGGGACCTAAATCCAAGGCAGCAGAAAGCAAGATATCTCTTTTGGCTGACACTAGTGAGAACCTGATAAGTTGCTCTGGGAGATAAAAACTGCCAAAGTAGGCACAAAGTCACGATACTCGGAGGTTCCTAAAGCCTGATAAAAGCATTTTAAAGTTTAAATATTTCATCTGAAATATAACCAGTTCCTTTATTAAGGAAAGTGGGCTAATCCATGTATTGGGCCTATTCTTGTATCTTTTGGAAGCATCTTTGATTAATTGCTGGTGTTATAGTTTGAATCTGAAATGTTCCTCATGGGTTCATATTTTGCATGCTTCTTCCCAGACTGACTCCATCTCAGGAGGCTGTGGAATCACTGGGAGGAGGAGGAGGAGGAGGGGAGGAGGAGGAGGAGAGGAAGAGGAAGAAGAGGAGGAGGAGGAGGATCTTAGCTAGAAGAAGGAGGTTACTAAAGGCAGACCTTTTGGCCACTGGTTCCTATCACACTTCTTTTTCCTGATTTAGCATGAGGTGGACAAACACTACCACATGCTCCAGTGGTCATGTATTGAACGTCTCCCCACCCCCCACCTTCCCCAAGAAGGTAGACTGGAACCCTTTGATACTGTGAGCCCTGGACTGTTTTGGTAACAACTAGACAGCAAGATGATTCCCACACTTTTTATGCCAAGGGCCTGAAAACAAATACTTTAACCTCTGCAGGCAACGTGGTCAACTTTGCAACGTCTCAACTCTGTTCAGTGGTATAAGAATTTAGCTGTAGTCCAGGATAAGCAAACCATGATGCACAGATCCAAAGAAGATAAGTAACAAGGAAGGTCTCAGGGAAGACGTTTCAATCTCACTCAGAAGGGGAAATAGAATAGACAGAGGTAGTGACTGAAGAAACGGAACAAGGTAGGAGAGGGTGCTCAGAGAGAAATAAAGGTGAAGATCAGATCTGGAAACAGTGGGGACAGAAGGACAGAAGGGCTTTATAGAAAAGAGAAACTGTGGGTGGTGGTACCTCTGTGACAAGCTGGAGACCTAAGTCAGGGTAGACTCCTGGGAGGATATGAGGTGAACTCTAGCAGAGACTCCTAGTAGCAGGTGACATAGAGTCTGAAGAGGACACCCTCTAACTAGACAAGTCTAGTAGAGGGAGGGGAACACCCATCCACCCACAAAAACTTTGACCCAAAATTTACCCTGTCTACAAGATATACAAGGATGAAAATGGAGCAGATAGAGCAGAGATTGAGGGAATGTTCACCCAATGCCTGGCCCAACCCCATGGGAGAGAATCAACCACTGACACTATTAAGGATACTCTGCTAAATTTGCAGATAGAAGCCTAATGGAGTTGTCCTCTGAGAGGCTCTACTCAGAAGCTTGAAACAGATGCTAAGACTCACAGCCAAACATTGGGTGATGCGGTGATGCTTAAGGAATCTTGTGGAAAAGTAGGGGAAAGGAGAAAAGGACCTGGAGGTAACAGGATCTCCATACGAATATCAATGGGGTCAACTAACCAAGGCCCAGAGGGGTCTGCTGAGACTGAAGCACCAACCAAGGACCATGCATGGGCTGGACCTAGGCCCCCTACACAGATGTAGCTGATAGGCAGCTCAGGCTACATGTGGGTCCTCTAGTAAGGGGAATGGGAGCTGTTTCTGACAAGGATGTTTTTGCCAGCTTTTTTACTATTTCCCCCTGATGGGACTGCCTTGCCAGGCCACAGGGGAAGAGGACAAACTCAGTCCTGATATGACTTGATGAGATGGGGTGGGTGGGAAGGAGGGCTCCCCTTTTCTGAGGAACAGAGGAATGGAGAACAGGGGAGAGGGAGGGAGGGTGGGATTGGGAGGTAAGGAGGGATGAGGTCTATGACCAGGATGTAAAGTGAATGAATACAAGCCATACTTTAGCTATGACGTAATACCTCTAAGTTGTTGGAGGCTGGTCTGATGTATTTTGATGCTAATTACTGCTTGCTGTCCCTGTGACCCACCTGCACCTTGCCTAAGAGCCTAAACTGTTTGGCCACTAAAAGGCCATCCCACCTGGGCAGGGCAAATGGATAGGCCAAGCTAAGTTTCCAAGGCCTGGGGAGACAGAGAGAATTTTGGGAGGAAGGACCAGAGGAGTGGAGAGGAGAAAAAGGCTGGGCCATGGGTTAGGTGGAGAAGAAACACATGGCCAGTGTGGATGGAGATTTGGCCCAGATGATGATATTTAGCAAGTATTTGGGACTATGGATGGGAAGTAACTTGATAGAAATTATTGGAAGCAGATGGCATGGGATTGGGGCAGGGATCCCATACCTGCCCCACTATGGGAAGAAGTTTAGGGGATTAATATCTGCCCTGCCCTAGGTTACCTAAGGCTATATTAAAATATAAACAGGTGTCTGTGTCTTGATTAGAAAATACTGCCATAAAATAATTATAGGCCTAATAATAAACATTATTAGGCCATACTGGTAAAATAATTGCAACACTAAGTGGAGCATCGATCCAGGCTATGTTTGCTGAGCTCATTCTCTACAAGGACTTTGGTGAGTCAGGGAAAAGGAATCACAACCGAAGTCATCAGGTAGATGTGGAAGGATGTAGGAGAAGGTGTAGCTCTGAATTGAGAAGTAAAATTCAGTCAGGCAACAGGCTATACTTGGATTTGGGGGAAGAAACATCTGAACCTCAGATAAATACTGACCAGGATGAACCTTGAACCACCGAAGAGAGAAAGACGAACAAGCGATGAGCTTACTGGAGATGGTAAGGGCAATGGGAATTTAAGGAAATTAAAAATCACTACATTGAGAGAGAAAGAGCTTCTGGATGGCGGTGCAGAAGGTGTGTGCTTGGCCCACATACGATCACGTGGGTCCGAATAAAGTTAAACAACCACAAGAACCCAGAACAAACAGACACAGGTGTTTTTCATGGAACAGTGAACTGACTCACTGGAGGAGGAACTCTGTATGTTGTAGGATCGTGAATGCTTTTTCTCTCATCTTCTTTTATATATACTTACCTACCTACCTACCCACCCACCTACCTCCCTACCCACCTCCCTACCTACCTACCTACCCACCTACCTATCTACCCACCCACCTACCTACCTCTATCTATCTATCTATCTATCTATCTATCTATCTATCGATCTATCTATCTATCTATCTATCTATTATTGATTGATTGATTTCAGAATCAGAAGAAGGAATTAAAATGTTCTAGAAATGTGGTCCCTACAAGTCAAGCACAGAACCCTCGGTGTCTTCAGAGAAGCTGTGGTGGGCTGCATCTTACTTGCAGTGTGTAAAGCTACAAACCAGCCACTTTTATGAAGCCATGATCTGCCTGAGTATAGTGCTAACGTGCCTTATCACATAGGTCCTTTAACACTTTAACACCAAAAAACCCTCAATGACACAGTTGTTTTATCCCAGTTTCACTAGTTAGAAAGCATGTGATACAGAAGTTCAGTGCCCCAAAGGCTTGCCAGCTTCTGTGAGGCGCGATGTAGGCAGAAACCCACTGCGAACTCATTCTGGGTACAGAATGATATTCCTTCCCAGGCCGCTGCACTGTAGTTATGTGCTTGGATAAGCAAAACATTTTAAAATCTCATTTCTAAGTGATTTTTCTCTGAATTGCAGTGTTCCTCCTAGTCAGTACCCCCAATATTATGACCACATTTCATATGTTTTATATCCTTATTAATTATTTTCAAGGGCACTGGATTAATAATAAAAGATTTTTAGGGACATTTCATGAACCAGTGGTTAAAGACACTTGCTGTACAGACCTAGGGGCCTGAGTTCAATCCTTGGAACTCTATAAAGAGTTCCACAAAGCGTTCTCTGACCTCCACAGGGAGACATGGCACAAGCACTTCCCTCACACACAGGTTCACAGTCATCTATAATACTTTTAGTGTCTACTTTAAAAGAATTTTAAATTTATAGTTTCACCATAGTTCACCCAACAAACACTATGTTAGCATAAAATTGTAATTTTTATCAATGCCATAATGTGTGTGTGTGTGTGTGTGTGTGTGTGTGTGTGATATTTCCTATTATTTTATCTACATTTTGGTGGACGTGAAGTTTATTGAACAAAACAATCTACTTATCTCACACAATTTTTAAAACAAACAAAAATATTATTAGTAACTGCATTAGCAATAAAAATTTCTCCAAGTTATTGAAAGTTTGGCTACATCAATGATATGAAAGAATTAATGTTTTTGTTTTTAATAGTGTGCACATGTGAGGGGTACATGCACATGAGTGTGGGTGCCTAGAGACCAGAGGCATCAGATCCTCCTGAAAGCTGGAATCACAGGTAGCTGCGAGGCACTTGAGGTGTGTGGTGGAAGCCAAATTTGGCTCCTCTGCAAGAGGAGTCAATGCTCTTAACCGCTGAGCTGTCTCTCTCTCCCCAATACTATTAATTTTAGATTTATGCATGTGAAACACGTTCTTTTCTTTTAAGCAGCTAAGATTATGGGTGAAAACTTTGAGTTTTAGTAAATAATTGCTGGAAGAAATACTGCCAAGGTGATAATATTCTACAGGGTCCCCAGGTCCCAACTTGCACGTCCTTTAAAGCTCTGAGAACTCATTAGGTCATGTAGCTCCACCACCAGGGCAGTTGATGTGGGTCTGCCTTCAGCTTCTCCAAGCTCAATCAATTTAAGAGAAACAGGAATTGAGGTTTAGTGGATTAGTCACAACAGGCCATTAGTCTCTGCATTCTCAGTTGTAATCCAGCCTGTGCCAACGTGACTTCGGGGGGGGGGGGGGGGGAATCCAACACAAAGCCTGAATGTTCAGAAAAATCTCTAAAACAGACTCCCTAGAGAAATACTCAGGCCACAGTTTACTTGTCTTTTACATAATATCAGCACAGGCGACATTTGTCATCTGTCTTTTTTCTTGTTGGTTTTTTTTTCTTTTATGCCTTTTTGCTAAATCTTTCAGACCTAATGTTTAAAAATGAACCATGTCACAAAGCCAGCACTTGCCCAGCATTTAATTATCATTTTAAAAATCCTTCTCCCAAGTGGATATTAAACACAAATCAAAACTATGCTTTCATTTGCAAACCGGCTGACAAAAACATGGTTAAGGTTGCCATGTGCACAAATTAATACTTGGAGAGAGCCGGCAGGACTGAGCCATGAGCAAAAATAAAGAAGTCAGTTTGCGAAAAAAGTAAGCGAGAGTCTTTGAGTATGTGATCTTAAGTATTCTATTTTCTACTGAAAATGGATTGGCATATGATACTTAATTTCTTTATTATTGTCCTAGCCAACAAGTCCACATGTACTAAACAGCAACAACAACAAGAAGATGAAAATCTTTTGAATCAGGGTTCTGATTATGCCTCTTCTGTCAAAGTTGGATTTTTGCAGGGTGATACAAAATAACACACACAGGAGACCTTAATAAGTTTAAAGCATAGTAAATTGAAAATGTGTCCATTAAATAAACAGAAATAAAGAAAGAATGTGGGTTAGACCCAGTAAACTGCCTTGAAGAACATTCTGGAAAGAACCATGATTATATTCCCCCTTCTTACCTTTAAAATATTCCTCAAACACCTTAGTTTTCCTAAGTGAATCAAATTCAACCAACCTTAGCTGATTATGTTCTATGTACAGGCATTTGCTAAATACTTTCACTACATTGGCTCATTTAATCCCTGTGTTTTACACAATATTGCCAAATTCTTTTTTTTTTTTTTTTTTTTTTTTTTTTTTTTTTTTTTTGAGACAAGGTTCCTCTGTGTAGTCTTCACTGTCTTGACTAAGCTGACCTTGAGCTCACAGTGATACGCCTGTCTCTGCCTCCCTGAGAGTTGGGATTGAAGGCATGTGCCACCATATCTGGCAACGCCAAATTCTTAGTATTTTAATGTCAGTCTTCCTTAACATCCTAGACAGATGCTATCAACTCATGAAATCATTCAACTTACTAAGAGATGAGGCCACACAGTAACTATAAGCAGAGTTGATAGTGAATTAAAAAAAAAAAAAGAATATAAAAGTTTTCAACAAATATTTTTATGTAGCAGCCAGTGTATACCCTTACATTAATCCGCAGGGTGTTGGTAAGAGGTTATGATGTCACACAATATCACAACTCTATAAACATATTTTAAGCTATCCTTTCCTTACTATTCCTATCTCATGCTTTCCTATCTGGAAAGTCACTTGTCGCTTTTCTGTTTACAGTCCCATGGTTCTGCCTGAGGCTGAGGAAATGGCCCAGTGCGTGAAAGTGCTTGGTACACAAGCACAAAGACATGAGTTCAAATCTCCAGAAATATATCAAGGCTGGCCAGGTAGTATACGTGTCTGTAATGCTAGCATTTCTGTGGAAAGAGGGAAGTGGAGACAGTTGAATCATCTGAAAATTTCAGGCCACCTAGCCTGGCATATGGAGCAAACACAAACAAACAAGCAACAACAACAACAAAAAACAAAACCAACCAACCAAACAAAAACCCCACAAGAGACCCTGTCTTAAACAAGTGGAAGGTGAGGACTAATATCCCAAATTGCCCTGTGACCTCTACACCATGTCTGTCATAGCATGCGTGTGCCCTCATTCACACACACACACACACACACACACACACACACACACACACACACACACACACACACACACACACACAGAGCCTCTCCCAGACAATAGAGGTTTTTCTGCATGTTAAGCCCTGCAACTTTAGGTTTTCAAGAACTGAGAAAGTTTAGCATCAACCCAAACTGTAAAATCCTCTTCCCGCTCCACAGTGCTCATGTTAGGTAAAACAGGATCCTGATTTAAAGAGAGGTGACTGGTAGTCAAAGCAGGAGCATACGACTAACTACATCACACAGAGGTAGCAAGCTAACAATAATTATGTCAGGTCCAAACTCCCATCCCAATAATATTTTCCACAAACCAGCTTATTCTCTTACATCCTCATAACTTAATAAAAATATGTTCCAGGAATATTACCCAAGTCTCAAACTTCTAGACCCAAGGGAAGCATGTGTTCCTATGAGCAGTTTTCTGCCTCTGGTCTGACATATCTTAATGCCAGAGCTATTCAGTTTTGGTTAAGTTACTTTCAAGGAAGGAGTTGTCATTGTTAAAATGAACTATGAAAGTTGACCATACTATATACACACTCTCTTGGCAAATTTGGAGGTATATTTAGAAGCTGTGTAAGCAGTTTGTACCTCAGGATATCATGGCAAACCAGGAATTTCATGAGTGAAAAAATGCAATTTTTTTAGAACTATTTTAAAGAAATAAGTCAACAGAGAAATTATCTATAGATATGAAAAGACAGTAAAAAAAGGCATAAGGTTAAAATAACACATCGCCAAATAATGGAAAATAGTTTTTAAAAGATGCTATTTTACATACATATGCTATTATAAAAATATAACAAGAAATAATATTGGCTAACTGTGCTGATGCAAATGAAAATGGCCCCCATATAAGGCTCATCGGGAGTGGCGTTATTGGGAGTTGAAAGAAGTGGGTCACTGGGAATGGCCTTTGGGGTTTCAGAAGGCCAAGCCAGACCCTATGTAGTTCTCTCTTCCTACTGCCAGCTGGTCCAAATTGAGAACTCTCAGCTGGCTACCTCTCCAGCACCATGTCTGCCCGCGTGCTGTCATCCTTTCCACCATAGAAAATAATGGACTTAGCCTCAGAACTGTAAGCCAGCTCCAGTTAAACGTTTTTCCTTTATAAGAGTTGCCGTGGTCACGGGGTCTTTTCACGGCCATAGAACGCCAGCTCAGACACGAACTTTTCATGCAACCTTTTGGCCTTCGCTGGGCACAAAGCTAGGCCAGGAGACCCCAAGCTGCTACACACATGCTGATGGTAGCTGGACAATTCATGTGAGTAAGAGGCTTGTAGGTGTTAAGCCACCGACTTTGGGACTTATCTGAATGGAAGATTCCCAGAACAGCTTCAGTAAAGAAGCCACATGAAAAAATACTCAAGATACACAGTTTCTAAAAGCGCGCGCGCGCGCGCGCACACACACACACACACACACACACACACACAAACTTGTAACTTCAAACTTTGATTAAAAACAAATTTCATCTATAGGGGACCAAATATTTTTTTCCTGAATTTTTGACACTCTTTTTTTTTTATTAATTTATTCTTATTACATCTCAATGGTTATCCCATCCCTTGTATCCTCCCATTCTTCCCTCCCTCCCATTTTTCCCTTATTCCCCTCCCCTATGACTGTTCCTGAGGGGGATTACCTCCCCTTGTATATGCTCATAGGGTATCAAGTCTCTTCTTGGTAACCTGCTGTCCTTCCTCTGAGTGCCAACAGGTCTCCCCCTCCAGGGGACACACACACACACACACACACACACACACACACACACATATATATATAAACTTGTAACTTCAAACTTTGATTAAAAACAAATTTTATCTATAGGGGACCAAATATTTTTTTCCTGAAATTTTGACACTCTTTTTTTTTTTTCATATTTTTTTTTTCCTGAAATTTTCACACTCTTATACTATTGGCATGAAAATAAACCCAGTGAATCACCGTGTAAATCAGGTTTTTGGCTGCAAAACCCTCTTGTAATCTCTGCCTTGCGAGCAACAGGGATGAAGGGAGAACAGCTCGTTTGAATACACAATTGGCCTAAATAGTGGTACTTAAGAAGGATGTACTCATTAGTTCACTCAAGGTGCATTACCTGTAATTGTAGCGTGCGCACGCAGTCACACACACACACACACACACACACACACACACACACACACACACACACACACACCAGTTTACTTGACATAGTCAACCTCTAGTCCCAGCAACTTCGAAGGCCAGAGAAAGAACATCAAAGGCCACTCCCACTCATAGCCCCAAGGCTGCACCTAACTGTCATATAGGCACAATGCTGCATGATTACAAACTAAAAAGCCAAAATGATCTTCTCCAAACGGGAAAATCAGGGGTGGGACTTGTTGAAAACATGAAAAAAAATTACTCTCCCACTGTGTGTTCTATTTTACGGTGGTTTGAGTCAAAGCGGCTGGGGGCTGGGTTATTATGGTGAATTAGGTGACAGGGAAATAACACAACACTATTCAGACCCAGGTAGCAGTAGAGCAGGAGTGCCCTTGGATGCTTTGCTTCCTGATCAGTGAGGGAATTGCCAAACATGTACTCCAGGGATCCGAAACTAAGAAGAACATCTTGTCGTTAAACTGTCCCCTTTCCTGTAATTAAATTAGCAATAAAACAAAGCAGAAATTATCCAAGTGACCATTTGCACACTCTTGCTAAGGTCAGTCAGATGAGGAAGAGGAGGAGAACTTCTATCCCCAACAGCAGCTCCATCCTCTTACTTTAGCTCCAAGGCTCCTGCTGGTTCTTCCCTTTCATAAGAAGTAGTCAGATAAACCACTCTTCTTTACAAAAATCCAGAGAATTCATACGGTAGCTAATATCAGTTCTCAACTTGACGAGAGTTGGAATCATCTAGAAGCAACACCTCAGGGGGTGTCTGAAAGGGAGCATCTAAAGATTGGGTTAATTGAGGTGCGATGGTCCCACCCTGAATAAGGAAGGCACTAGCGCATAGCTTGAATTCCCATACTTAGGAACAAGAAGAAAGCAAGCTGAGCACCAGCTCTCCGTGCTCCTTGGTTCCTGACTGCAGAGCCTATGTGGCCAGCTGCCTCACACTCCCATTTCCGTGGCCTCCCACCTGCGGAGGACTGTGTCTCAGAACTAGGAGCCAAATAATTTCCTCCTTCCTTAAGTAATGTTTGTCAGGATTTAGACACGGCAGTGTGAAAAATAACATGAGAAGCAGCATTTTTTTTTGGCACAAGTCTGAAAATATGATAACCACCAGTGACTTCCTGTACTTCTCTGTATCAAGAGTCAAGGAGGGGGGCCTTGACTCCTCTAGTAAAGAACTAGGTTAGGAACAGTGAGGCCCCTGGTGTTCTGTTTTCTTCGTGAGGGAAAACATGGCATAGCATGAAATCTCCTCTTCCAGGGACACAAAAGGACACCAGGAAAGGAGGAATACTGAATTGATGAATGCAGGAGTTCATGTTTTTTTACAATGGTATCCTAGAACACAAAAGAGCTGAAACACATCTTAAGCAAATGTGAATGCCTACCTCAAATAAAGATGGTTTGTCTAGCAAACCTGTTGAGCTCTCTTTGAGAAAGAAACACAAAGCTACCCAACAGGTTGCTCATTTCCCCCCCCTTCCCTAACTCCTTGCACATTGGAGAAGCTACATGTAACAGAAGCAAGAAGTGAGCTGACACAGGCGCCTGATTCATCTTTCCTTCCTACGTTACTTCTTGTCCTTTAATCTCTAAGGAAGTTAAAAAGTAATTCTAAATCACTCCTTTCTATTCATTTATTTATTAATTGATGTGTTTGTTATGAGCCTCTTCTAAAGGTCAGGCATTGGGCTGGGCAATGGGAAATGCAAACTCAGTGTTCGTATATCGTTACATGTACGATTTTAAAGGGTCAAAACCAAAATTGGTGTTTTTTTTTTTTTTTTCACTACATTTTACCATGTGCCTGGGCCAACTTCCTACCTCACAAGAGGGATCCTTTCACTCACTTTTGTTTAATGAGTAGACAATCATATGAAACACTGGCAAACCAAAACAATGCAAAAACACCTGCTCTAGATATGCTTCCTTATGCATTGATTTCTAGAGCCCTATGAGTCACCTGTCATGTACTTCAACTTCAGAGAAAAGGGTCGGGCTCACTCAGTACGTTCTACCATCAGTATTATTTTCACTGCGGGTAAAAGGTAGAAGCGTGTGTAGTGAGGGAACAGAGGGGAGGAGCAGAAGGGAAATATGTTGACTCATATCCTCCAGTAAATGTGTTTATTCCAACTCTGACATCACTGCCAAATGTGCTGCAGAGCCCGCAAAACTTGGCTCTGAAAATCTGAACTGAAAGTCACAAGCTTCATTTCCTACTGCCAGCCCCTTTAGCCACTGGGCATGAAGTATTGGACAGAGTTAAGGATGAATTCTGCATCTGCTGTGACAAAACTGTCACCTTTCCCAGACCAGGAGGCAGAGATATTTGTAGGCTGTCTCCTTTGTAGATAATCTCTCCCCTGCCATTCTGATGGCTCCCTCATCCAAACCCTGGGTACCCTATTAACAACTCAGTCCCACCAATAAAGAGCAATTATGGCTTTGTAATAAAGGCAGTCCAGAGCCATTTCTCACAATTGGAAGATCCTCCTCCAAATTTTGCGTGTTGGAAATCCTTTTGTGTTTAAATTTACTTGGGATAAGAACTGCTGAGAGAGAGAGAGAGAGGAAATAATGTTCAATATTAAAGTAAATTAGATGATACTTGAGATGTTACAAAAGATGGGTAAACCAATAGATTTCTGGTTGTTTTCCCTAAAGTATAGAAACCAGGTACTAAACTACATAAGGAGATTCAACTCTGTTCTCTATACTTGAGTTCCTCCAAAAGCTTCTGGGAAGCCATCTGGAACCAGAGACAACATTGGAAAATGCTTAGCGATCTCAGCCAAATGGAGCATGGCCTCGGTTAGTGCCACTAGCATGTCCTTGACTGGTCTGCTTCTAATGAAGTGAGTGATCAAACAACACTCTCTGCTGGGCTCAAATGGAGACCTTCCTGACACAGAATGGCCCAGGCAGTTCTCTCTGCCATTATTACTCGCAACGTGTCACTGTTATTGAAGCCACAGTTCCTGAACACATTTCCATCTTGTCCTGGTCCTCACAGTCCTCTCTAGTTGTCACATTACCTTTGTGACACCCACTGAAATCACAGTGACACATCTCGTTGCTCTGTTTTTGCTGATACAGTTCCCTGTGACCACTGCTCCATCTCACCCCTTCCAAGCCAACAGGAAACATCAAGACTAAGCCCAGGCATCCTAACGGTGCCTACGTTTTTCTCCCTGCCCCTCCCATCTGCAAAATGAGTCAGATATTTCCTCTCTGCTCTCACTTTCTTTATCCTTACTACAATATTTACTACACACCTTAAAAGTTCATCTCTTACTAAATATTAACTTCTTGCAGGGAAATTTCAGTGTTTGAGGTATTCTGATTCCAAGTGCCTGGAAAGATTAGGGTATGCTCAATAAACACTGTGTGACTAGGTGGAGAGAGAAAATGATTTCATTTTAGGTCTGTATATCTGTAGGTAATAATCTGTAGATTATTAGGTAACAATGATAGATAAATAGATTAGATAGATAGAAGATAGATGAGATAGATGATCGGTATAAATGATGGATGATACAGAGATAAATAGATGATAGATAATTGTAAAAGGAATCTCTTGTGTATTTTATAGATGCAACATCTGTCAATGAAAAACCTGTGGTCTATGTTCATAGCTGCCTTATTCATAATAGCCAGACATGGAAAAAACTTAAGTGTCCTTCAGTAGAAGAATGGATAAAGAAATTGTGGTACATTTACACTATGGAATACTACTCACCTATTAAAAGCAAGGAATTCCAGAAATTTGTGGACAAATGGATTGAACTAGAAATGATCATAATGAGTGAGTTAACACAGAAGCAAAAAGAGACAAATGGTATATACTCACTTATATCAAGACACTAGTCCAAGGGGTACGTCCCATGAAAAATTTACTTACGAGGAAAGTGGGTCAGAGGGGAGGACACCCTATTGAGATTTTAGGTGAGAGAAGCATGGAAGAATGGGGAAATAGAAGGATCCAGAGGGTTCTGGAAACCTACAAGAAGAACATTATGATGGGCAGATCTGGGTCCTGGGGTTCTGATCAAACTATGGCACCAGCCAAGGAACATATAGGCAGCAAGCTTCAAATCCCTACCCAGACCTAGACAATGGACAGGACATTCTCCACTGTTGAGTGGAGAGTGAGGTCTGACTTTCACACGAACTCTGATGCTCTATTTCTGATCGCGTCCCCTGGATGGGGAGGCCTGGTGGCACTCAGAGGAAGGATAGCAGGTTACGAAGAAGAGACTTGATACCCTATGAGCATAAATAGGGATCCCCCTCAGTCACAGACATAGGGGAGGGGAGTAGGGGGGAAGTGAGAGGGAGGGAGGAATGGGAGGATACAAGGGATGGGCTAACAATTGAGATGTAATATGAATAAATTAACAAAATAAAATTAAAAAAAGAAAGAAAAACCTGTGGTCTATGGCTGAGGCAGAAAATAGGTGGGGCATCTGGCAGGGAGAAGGGATTCTGAGAAAGAGCCTGGTGTGTGGGATTCAGCCGACTAGATATGAAGAGGATGGACGCATAGTGCCTGATCTCAGGTAACTGGCCAGGTGGCAGAATGTAGATTAGGAAAAAAGTGGTTATTTTTAGTTATGAGCTAGTCAGAGAAAAACCTAGCTATGTGGCTTAGGTATTTGTATAATATGTTTTTTAAATTTTCTATTAATTTATTCTTGTTACATCTCAATGGTTATCCCATCCCTTATATCCTCCCATTCTTCCCTCCCTCCCATTTTCCCCTTATTCCCCTCCCCTATGACTGTTCCTGAGGGGGATTTCCTCCCCCTGTATATGCTCATAGGGTATCAAGTTTCTTCTTGGTAGCCTGCTATCCTTCCTCTGAGTGCCACCAGGTCTCCCCCTCCAGGGGACATGGTCAAATGTGAGGCACCAGAGGTATTTGTATAATATTTAATGAGTCTCATGAGTCACTATTTTGGGAGCTGAGGGGAGGGAGGAAAAACCCTCTTCTGCAACAGGTGATAGATAGATAGATAGTAGGTAACTGTACCCTTTACAGGGTATGATGAGTATGTAATTTGGTAGATCATAAACATGTTTTCCCAAGTGAACATGCGATATACTGGAAAGAAGAGGTTTGCAGAGTATAGTTAGGTAAAACTGCTGCAGAATATCGGGTGGAGACTTGACTATCTATTTTACACAAGGGTCGCATCAGCTGTGTACCCTAAGCCAGCTCAACACAAATGTACATGTAGATAGTTCCTTCCTTCTTAGCCTTCATCTAATTAACAAATACAATCATTATTATTCAAGTACAGAGTCAAGATATTTTCATTTGCTTAATATGTAAAATAAAGGCTTAAGAATTCAAGGTAAGGTTGGGTCCCAAGAGTTAGGGAAATGTCTCCCTGTCTTTGGCCTACCACTCAGAATGTCCCATACTGACCTAGCTGATTTAGAAGGCTAGGATTTTTTTTTTGTTGCTGGGTTTACATTTTTTTTTTATTGTTGTTGCTGGTTGTGTTTTGTTTGAAGCTGGAATTCACTATATATCTCTGACTGGAATTAAAAAAAATAATTTTGTAGGTCCTATCATTAAGAATAAAGGTGGCTGGGAGCAAGGAGGGAATTTGGTTTCTAGGCTATTGTGTATATTCAAAATACTGATGTGTTTTATTGAGTCACACACAAAATTGATTTTGTCCTTTTTCTGTGCCCCTTGTAACAAAAATACTAAGGTCTCAACATCTCGTCTTGGCTTGAAAGACCTTCATTGCGACTGTAGGTTAGTTTGTACTCCTAGTTCCAGCCAATTATTTCAACCCCTTGAGTCCATATGCCCAGATCACTGCACTCTTGACATTTTTGTTTTGTGCTATGAACATACTATTATTTCCTTATGGTTTTCCTCTTCCCTCTTGCCCTTTTCTTTGAAATCTCACGTATTTTTCTAGTTCAAATATTTTTGTCTTTATAAATGTTTCCCTTTCTTGCTTGCATACACCAAAGCTAACTGCTTTACTGTCACACTCTCAGTATACTCTGTAAACCTCTTATTATACAAAGTGCATTATCTTATAAAACACTTGGAACTAGGATATACATATATATGCACACACACACAATTGAACACAGAGAAAATGGCTGAAGGATTACTTGGCACTTACAAAAACATTTCTAAATATTAGTAGCAATTATTATTGATTTCAGTCATGACAAAATGTGGTTGTTTGTTGGGGATAGCTTCAGTTCACTGTACAACATCTGCATGTTAGACACAAGGGCAGATTATACGTGTGTTTCTCCCATCTTCCTTTATAAAGGAGAAAGGTGGGTCTCACTGAGCCTCTTTTACTTTTTTAACACTACCAGATAATGACCTACCAGAGAATGAGCGACAAATCTGTACGTCACATGTGGGTTTGTGTTTGTCCTATCCCCTATGGCGATTCTCCCCTCCCCCATCCCACAATTTGGCCCATCGTTACCATACTCCAGATATTATTCTAGGCATTCAGTCAATCCTGTTTTGTTATCATTGTAGTTTCCTTGTTGTAACTCCAGCCCTGAGTAGTGTCAGCTCTGTATTTCTCCATACAGATGAGGGTGCTCAACTCCATCCCCATCATAAAACTATCAACGGTCTATGACCCCAAATAGGTACAGACTATGTCCAGTAGATCAGTAGCTAGAAGTAGTCAACACTAACTTGAAACTCAAAGCAGTAAGAACTGCAAACAAGTATGAAGTGAGCTTAGTTTATTGAGTTAATGAGATGCTACACAGCTATTAAGGGTATCGCAACTTGTATTTTCACATGGTATTTTCTAGTATTTTAGCTTCCTAAGAAGGCCCTACCTGACACCCCAGTGTCTCCCAAAGCTAACCTTGAATTTCTGTTGTAGTAGTCCTTCCTGAGCATTCACTCACGACCGTCCTTTCCTTTTGCTAATGTGATCTCCATTTCATTTATTCCAAACTTTAACATCAATCTAATATCTTCATTTTCTTTCATGGCCATGTTTTTCTCATCTATAGTATCTATGCCATGCATTAAACAATTAGATATCATCCCTACTCCTTCCTAACATTAGATATACTAATGCATTACACTAAACTACATCTAAGCAATTAAGCGTTTTCATATCACTCCATAGTCTCCGCATGCCTCTCCTCTTTGTTTTAATAGCTGTGTTTTAATCTTGGTTCATCCAATATTATAAGCATTTATGTACGCAGAGCATGAAGGTTGCTTTTATTTCTGATGTTGCTTCAAACAATCTTTTAGAAATAGACAATCCAAATAAAAACTGTATTTTACAGACAAGGACCCAGACAAGCTAAGGGAACTTACTACTTACAGCATATAAGTGACAAGAGTAGGGTTGGACTGTGGGGTAATCCTCCTCACATCCAAACTCTTTCTTTAAGGACTTGATATCTTACAGACTTAGGACATTTGGATTTCTTCTGAACTGAAACCTTAAATGCAAATATGAAATACTTGATGGATGTGAAGAGACAAGTATTTGGTCTTGGTTTCTTAAGATGTCAGTCAATCTCTCTGGCCCCAAGAGAAGAAATTCTTCCCATGGACATTTCTCTTTCCATCTTGGGATTTTCTATTACTTGGTAAGGGTCTCTCTAATGCCTGGAGACTTATGTTTAGGATGGTGATTGTCTGTCATTGACTATGACATCACACAGCAAAATAATTTAAAGCAGGGGGTTCTTAACCTATGGGTCACAACCCCGACAGGGGCCACATGTCAGATATGAACATTACAATTCATAAAAGTAGCAAAATTAAGGTTATAAAGTAGCAACAAAAATAACTTTTATGAGTCAGCTCAGCATGAGAAAGTGTATTAAAGTGTCACAGCATTAAGAAGGTTTAGAACCACTGATTTAAAGAACTCATACTGCTAATGACACGTTTCACCTGTTGGAATGGGGCTCAATTTTACTTAATGGAATATTACATTGCAAGTCATAGTGAATGTATACACTGTTTTCCAATTTGGAAGAACTTTAAAGAGGAGCCTATACTAACCTACAATACATAAGAAGAATGTAGAAAAGCCTGTTGATCTTGGTAATAAATAAATAAATAAATAAATAAATAAATAAATAAAAGCACTCCAGGTGATTATATAAGACTTCCCAAGCTTTATTTCACTCAATATTGAGTAGAAAGAATAAGTATGGAACATTCCTAATGATGCACTAAATCCAACGCTGCTTGTCTTGTTTGCATGAGACAGTCACTCAAGACACAGTTCTGGCTTGCTCAAGACTTTCCTGAAAGTGGGATTCATGCTATAGATTACAAAATGTGCTGGGTGGTCTGTGTGTGTGTGTGTGTGTGTGTGTGTGTGTGTGTGTGTGTGTGTGTGTGAGCGTGTTATACATATGTGTATATTTGAGGTAGTGTATGAATGTAAGTATTCTTTCTCCCACTGTTTTATATGTATGAAGGTAACTATGCACATGAGTGCCTGTGTAGATGTCAGAGGTTGGCATTGAGTGCCTTCCTTTCCACCTTATTTTTTGAGATGTAGCCTGTCACTGAACCTGGAGCTCACTGATTCAGCTAAGCTGCCTCACCGGTGAGCTCTGGGGACTTGCTTGTCTCATTTGCTCACATGGGACTTACAAATGGATGCAGCTGTGCCTGGATATTTTTACAGGCTTGCTAGAGACCTGAACTCAGGTGTACACTCTGGTGTAGCAAGGATTTAAATAAGCCATCTCCCTAGTTCCTGACTGGTGATTCCGTTTCCTCTTAGTGAAGCCAACGAAGAAAAAAAGTAAAGTTCTACTCTGTGTTAATCAAATCTATATACAGCTGCATTTGTAGAAAATAAATAATAGGTGATGTTATTGTGTGCTTCCTAGGTGTCAGACAGTATGCTAAGTGAAAAAAATTTATTTTTGGTTTTTCAAGACAAAGTTTCTCTCTGTGGCCTTAGCTATCCTGGACTCCCTTTGTAGACCAGGCCGGCCTCAAACTCACAGGGATCCACCTGCCTCTGTCTCCCAAGTGCTGGGATTAAAGGCGTGTGCCACCACTGCCCAGCTTGAAAAAATTATTAAATGGCCTTTATCATCTCATCGAATCTATAAAATAATGGACCGCCATATAATAATGGACCGCCCTACCGTTATTTCTTTTCTATGTATAAAAAAAAGTTTGTTTTTTGTTTTGTTTTGTTTTGTTTTGTTTTTTTAGAAAAGGAAGACATGAAGTATGAGGTGTCCTTTCCTTATTGTGAATGATGAGTCAAAAGTGCAAAGGGCACGTGAGTAATAGCTTCATCTAGTGGACAGCTTTAAGTCCAGTTCAAGTGTTTTGTTACTGTATTTCTAGCTTTACAGGATAATTACCTTAAACTTTTACTTCTAAGTTCTTGCAGAGTAACATTAATTTAACCTCATTCATTCTTTCAATTATACATATATAAAAATTAAAAATCAAATAGATAGAAAAATCAAACTTTAAAAATGCCTTGAAAACACAACTCAGATGCTTGTAGGGAGATTTTTTTTTCATGAACACACTGGCGCAGGGCGAAGTTACATAAGTGAGGAAGTGGAGTACAACGCATGAATGAAGTCAGGCAGCTGCCTTTTGACCAGGGAATTCCCTCCTTCTGCTGCTCAGCATTCACTCCCAGGGACCTGAGCCTCCTTTGCAGAAGGGGAATGGTCCTCCAGCTAGCACAGAGGAAAAGCGTGCATACGTCCTCATTTCTCTTTCTCCCTCTCAACCTTCTTTCCCCTTTCTTCCCTTCTTTACAGATTCCCTGTGACCTTACATCTTTAGGCAAATGAGACTCGAGACTTGCGTTTAATTTTCAGATCTTAGCATTCCTTTTTAAAAAGCCTTGTCATGCTGTCACTAAGTTGCTAAAATTGGTTGAACCCCCTTCCCCCTGGCCCCGTGGAAGATATGCATGCTCCTTACTCAGCAGCAAGCTAGCACTGGCCAAATGGGCTCTTAGTCCCTTGGCCAACCAGATTATTACAGCAGAACTACCAAACAGACCAAGCCCAAGTATCTATATTTTATATGACATCGCCAAATAAAGCAGAAAGGAAACTCCTTGGTGCACGCGTGAGCACGCATATGTATGAATGTGTGTGTGTGTGTGTGTGTGTGTGTGTGTGTGTGTAGTAAGCCGTGAGTTTACACAATGCTGAGTTATAAATCCCAGAGTGCTCCTGACAGCAAAGGCTACCAAATGAAATCCATTACACAGACCTTCCATAGGCAAAGTTACTAGTAGTGTTTTCCTCCGGCAAAATGTTTACACTGCAGATTTTTACCGGCCTTTGCCAGCCGTATGCTCCTCAATAATGAAGCCGAGCCTAACAATGCATCACCCTTCACTTTCTGGTAATGCAATATGGATTAGCACCCATCTGCTGGCCAGGGGAGCTCGTCCTAAGACGGTGGAAAAGTGCCCCCACCCCATTCATATTTTAAAATGTGTGATAGTGGGTTCTATGATCTAAGGATTTTGTTCCCCTTGGAACTCATTCATGAGTAAATTAAAACTGCAAATCATAGAAACAGAAATGAAAGACCCACTAAGCCCTCCCTGAGGTATAATTATTCAACCTTAGTACAGTGCATTTCTGCACACACCCTCAGGCTGTCAGATGGAAAGAGAGAAGAGTTGAAGTCCCCAAACCTGTAGCGATTGTGAGTCATGATTCTATCACTCATCATAATTTAGACATACATGAAACTCACTGACATAAGTATCTGTGCTGATGGGAGGAAGCCCCTCAGCTGCACAGACAGAATGTCAAATGTGTGCTGTGTAAACACATAGCACACAGACCCGCTTCTTTGCCTACATATCTCCATGAAGTGCAAATCTATGCAGATCCTAACCAAGCACTTGGAATGGTGCTCTAGTTCTCTGTTTAGTCAATAGCTACCAGTTCTGCTTACACTTTCATCCCCCTCGCTACATCGCAGGGATTATTTAATAAACACATGTGAAAGGCCACACACTCCATAACACTTCTCCTGGGGTGGAAATAACCTTCTCCTCAGGTTTCTAGCTGAATAATTTAGCTGCTGACACACCAAACCGAATGCAGCCATGACAGGTATCCCACTAATAACTCTTTCTGAGGCTAAAAACAGAGCTTTGCTCAGCTTATTTCCCCCCTCTGTCTACTACCTGCCAAGAAGAAGGGTGGAGACTGAGGACTAATAGGATTCTTGAGAAAATCCAGCCCCTCACCCAAAGTAGTACTTCATGCAGTCTCACAGGGACTCAGATGGCTCTACTGAAAATGACTTAGAGAGAGGTAAGAAAAGTGTATTTTCTAGGTAGTTAAATAATATTGAACAAGAGAAAGAGGGAGAGGCACAGTAGACAGTGTATCCCAGTCCATCCCTGATCACAAGAGTCATAAACCCTCAGAAGTCACTTCAATGTTTGTACTGGAAGATACACAATTGAGTAAGAGAATTCCCACTGTGTGTGTGTGTGTGTGGAGGGGAATGACCCCAGACTTCCCTTGTCTACTACGTGGATATAACTCACAAAATTATTATAGCAACATGTTTTTTTTTTTTAAAGCAGGATGGGCCAAGCTCCAAACATGATTTCACATAACAGATTCTCGTTCTGTCTTTAGAGAAGATTGAAATTAAACAGCAGTATTTAGAATTAGGTACAAAGTAAAGAAAAGGCAGAAGGGTTTTTAATAGCCAGAATCAGGTCTGATTTGGAGGGTGGGGGACTGGCAAGGCTAAAGGAGGAAACATGAAACCTGTCCTACTCCAAAGCTTCTCAAGTGCCTCTGCTCACAGAGGCAGGCCTCCTCCTGGTCTGCTACCTATGGAGACTCCATGGGAAGTTGGCTCAGCCCCTATTTCTGCAGAGGGAATGCAGGCATGAGGGGGAATGGCAAAGGGTCTACACCCTTGGTCCTTAAATGGCAGGTGCAAGAAAAATGAAGTGGTTGCTGGTCAGTGGGAGGAGCCAAAGGACTGTGGAATAGCTGCACAGTTCCCTCCAACCCTAAATTCCTGCACCAAGAAAGATACGTTTTGGAAACAACAGCTCCTCCCAGCACAGGATATTCAGATACAGACGTGGCACAAACCCAGCCCCAAACATCACCTCAACACCCCAGACTCTCATTTACTTCTTTAAAAAAAATCAAAACAAACAAACAAACAAATCCCCACAAGCTGGCACAAGTAGCCTGTGATCAGCACATTCTTAAGGGGAAGTAAGACCTTAATCTCATGCAGCATTTCTAATACTGTAGTGTTTCTGGGGCGTTTGGGGTGGGAGGGCTGTACCACTGAGTTTCAAAGCACCACACCAGCATCTGGGGAAGGCAGGGGTGGGGGCGGGGGAGACTTCATCACTCCAGTCTCTCCTGGTATTCCCCAGTCCCGCATCTTCCCGCAGTCTCTTTAAAGTGCCTAGGCTCTGCATCCATTTTGCCAACCAGAAACCACTGAGTTTGGGAACTTTGGAAGCCAGAGGTTGGGAGTGAAGGATGCCAAGGCTCAGATTTCGGCGCCAGAGTTCTCAGCCAGAAAAGCAGTTGAAAATCAACACCCATCTGCCTCCTCTTTTTCAGTCTCCATCTCTTCATCATTCCAGGACGCCGCAAAGATCCTACCCATAGCGGCACACCTACACACACATACACACACGGACAGGGACACAGAAGCCCGTGCACACACCCTTGGGCTTAGAAGGCTTTTTGAATCGGATGGCAGCAAAGCCACAGAAGGAAAAAGGGCCATGCCACTGCCTCCCTTCCAGCCCTCAGTCTACAGACGATAAAATCCCACACATTCCAAATATCACCATAGAACACACCGCCCGCCCGTGACACCAGCATGTCCCGTACCTGATATGCAGACGATGAAATTGGCTTGAAGAAGAAAAAGCACCTCCCAGACTATTTCCATCCTCTGATTCTCATTCCAGGTGCATCACTCGACGGGAAAACAGGGGGGAAGGGGGGAGCCCGACACTGCACACACATACACACACGCACACACTCTCCAGAGAGCGCACACTCGCGCTCCCACCCGACAGCCGGCCAGGGACAGTCACCCCCAAGATCAATAACGCAGTTTGAATTGTTTCTGCAAATCTCCCCTAGGGCTCTTCGGACGTGCTCCCCAGATGTGCTGACACATGTCCGATGCCTCGTAGCCTCCGAGGTCTCCCTGCTCTTGTGTCTCTGCTTCTTTTACCAGCGGTGGAAACAGCACTTGCGGCGACCGCGGCAGAGGAGGTGGCAGCCACCTGAAACCACCAGCGCTGGGATCTTCCTGCAAAACCGAGACCCCGATCCGCCAAGCGCCACAAGAAGACATAGACAACAGCCCCCCGCCGTGCCGAACTGAGCAGTTCCGGGCTTTTGGCCTCTTCCCCTGTGTTTGCTGAGCCCAGGTAGTCCGCGACAAGTTGCCCTCGAAGTCCGCCCCCCTTCACCGAGGCATGGTCAGAAGGTGGCTGCTGGCTCCGATCCAACCGGTTTTCCTATTTCCGGAGGGTGGGGTGGGGGAAGCAGACGGGGCACACAGAGAAAGAAAGAGAAGCAGAGATTATTTCCCAAAACACCGGTCACCAGCAGCCTCCGATGACCCTCCCTGCTCCCCAAGTCCTCGCGCCGCCTGTAGCCTCCAAGCTGGGTTTTTGGCGATTCTTCCAGGACGCTGAGCCGGAGGCTGGGCTCCCAGGACTGGAGCGCTTCGGGAGGCTCACTGACTCCCCTCGTTGCACGCGCGCTTTCTGTTTTTCTGCGATTTTCCGGAGCTCCCTAGACCCTGCAGATGCCTTGCTTCCATCGCGCGCAACTAGCGTCGCCGCCGAGATTTTCCGCAATGCAACTGCAGGGGTCGTTATTTCCTCGCCTACGGATTCCGAAGCTTTCCCACTTGGAGAGGAGGGGGGGGGGCGGGGAGGGCAGGTGGGGGCGGGAGCAGAAGCAGGAGGGGGTTGGAGAAGGCTCGACCAGGTGAGCCTCGGAGCCGCCGCCCGGAGTCCCCACGTCAGCGGGGGCCCCTGACACCCGGGGGCGGAGGCAAAACTCCGTCCGGGCTTGGGCGGTGAGGACATATGGGACAGTAGCCGGGTGTCAGCACTTCAGGCCACCTTGGCTGCTGCCGGGGCCGGGACCCCAGGCCCCAGCCTTGGAGCTCCGCCCCGCCCAGCCGCCCGGGTTCCCCCTCCAGGAGCGTAGACTTTCTTTTCTCTTTAAAATGAACTTCGAGGCTGCCCGTTCCCTACAGAAAAGCCATGCCGGACTCATTTTGAAAGGACTGTGCCGTGCTCTCTCCAGCGGAATTTGAAGGGTTTTTTCCCTTTCTTTCTTTCTTTCTTTCTTTCTTTCTTTCTTTCTTTCTTTCTTTCTTCTTTCTTTCTTTCTTTCTTTCTTTCTTTCTTTCTTTCTTTCTTTCTTTCACAATCCATTCCCTGCCCTCTTCTTTTCGTCCCTTTCCTGCTCCCTCCTCCCTCTTTCCCCCTTCCAGCTTGGATGCTAGAAGAAGGCTACTTACCTACAATTCTCTTTGCAGGTTTCCAGATCAGGTGAAACTCTTGCCGGCAAGTCTCTCCTAACCTCCACTTTAAGTCCGGGTACCAGAGGCCGCCAAGCGCGTTCCTACCAGACCATCTACGGGAAGACCCACTACCTTCGGAAACCCAGCGTCTGGGGAAACGGGTTTCCCTTCTTATTTGTCATTCACCGTTTTTCTTTAAGGAAGCTCTCAAATGCTTTGGTGGCTTTGCTCGACCCCGGGATACTCTAGGTCGGCGACACTCGGCAGCTTCTAGGGAAGATTTCCCCAGCAAGCCCGCGCGCGCGCGCACTCTTGCCCAGCGCGCTGCTCTCCGGGGCCCCAGGGGAAGGAGGGGGCGGCGAGAGCACCACCCACCACCCTGGCGGAGCGGGAGCCAGCGGGTCCGCAGAAGGTCTAGCCCAGGAAAAACAGCCAGGGAATGCAGTGCGGTTGCAGGGTAAATGCGAGGAAACCCTGCGCTTCGGACTGTTTCCTAAAAGGGCTAGGAGCAAACAAGGAAGTGAAGGGGGTAAGGGGGAGGAGAGAAAAACTGCAGCAGATTTGTATGCATCGATCAAGGCAGGAGTGGCTGGTAAAAGCCCCCAGACCTATCTCTTTTAAGGGTGTTAAAGAAGAGGAGAGCAGGGCAGAGGGAATCCCTGGAAAGATCTAGAATTTCTCGAGGAGCTTGTCCGGATACCCAAGTGTGACGTTGGGAGGTTTTGCATAAGCGCGGATGGACACCACACAACAAACACGCGCACAACCCTCAGGGAGTATTTTGGTAGTTTTAAATTTCTGATGCCTAGAAGCCATTTCACCGTGAGCCTCAGTCTAATAAGCGTAGAAAGGGTGGGTAAGTGGAAGAGAAGGAGGTTGGAAAAATAAACGTGTTGTTGATCGGCACAGTAGATCCGAGAAGACAGTGAACGAGGCATCCAGAGCGCGTGGCATCTAAGGGCGCAGCATCAGAGCCAAAGTAGTTACACCAGAGGACTCCCCGGATTCTTGAGCGGGGTCTAGAGAGTCTAGAGAGGCTTTGTGTGAGTGGGGCGGCATTGGGTAAGGGATGGGGGATGAGAGAGGAAGGGAAGAAAGCTGCTGGCTGACTGCAGGAACCAGAGTGTGTGGTTCTGCAGCCTCCGGGGATCCTAAAAAAGAACCGCTGGCAGACTTGCCTACTCTTTAAGAAGGAGGTGTGGCCGAGGGAATTTTTTTTTCTCCTCTGAGATGACAGCGAAGGACTCCAGGTGGCCAACACATTAAAAATCGAGGATCAGATGAAATAAATCCCTGATTTTTTTTTTTTTTAGGTAGAGAACTTTGAGGCTCAGCAGGAAAGACATTGAGACTAGAGAACATTAAAAGAATCAGAGATGGTGAGAATTAGCCCATTTGGGAAACATATGGGGGAGTGTTTGTCTCCGTGCCTTGAAAGTAGACCACATGAAATTTTTTTTTTTTTTTTTTTTTTTTTTTTTTTTTTTTTTTTTTTTTTTGAGGGGAGAGAGAAGCAAGCAATTTGCCAAATATGAACTAGGGAGAGTTCAGCACCGCGGACAGCGACCTACCTTCCTTCCTTCCAAGCTGAGTTACTGCCCGCAGGAGAGGTTTCTCCAAACAAGGTGACTGGGTTTTTATACCACATTCCATTAATTTATTAACGGATTATGCAAATATCAAGCAAAGGACTCACGTACATCCAGCGTTGTAGCACAGCGTTGCAGTTTTAGAACTGAAAATAATAATGAGTGTTTTTCTGAAAGCTTAGAGATTATGCCTCCCTCTACATTTTGCCTTAAGACCAACACTAGTACATAATAGTTTCTTCCGATCTTTTCTGCCTAAACCTGCCTTTACCACTGTAGAAGTTGAACGTGTCCTTGTTTACAGTGTATTTTAAAGGTTAACTCATGAGAGTAGTTGTTAGTTTAAAAAAGTATGTATTGATTGATTTCATAGACCATGCTTTGATGAGTCCCTAGCAGGAATCATCTCACTTAGTCATCCTTAACATCCTGTTTTAGTCCATTTATGCCACTTTCACAGAATAACACAGCCCACAAAATTTATAAATAATTTCGTACAATCCTGGAGGCTGGGAGAGGGCCAGGGTTGGGACATTCCATATTTGGAGAAAGGCTTCTTTCTATGCCTTTACAAAACAGGAGATGGAAGAGCAAAACATATTAAACTACTCTCCTTGATCACTCTATGGAGGTAAATCCCTTCATTCATGAAGGCAGAACCCTCATGATGTAATCACTCCTCTACAGGCCTGACCTCTCTTATAAGCTCACTGATGAATAAATTCCAGCACAAATTTGGGAGCGCACACAATTGGGCCACCGTAGAAGATCCCTGTGTAATAAACATCCTTAAACAATCTTGTGTCTCAATAGTGTAGAGATTATTACTGGACAGTACAAACTTCATAACTTCCATACATGCCTTATAACTTCCCTACATACCTTATAACTTAACTTCCATACATGCCTTATAACATAAAAAAGCATCACTGTGGGGAAAGGTACCGAGCACTAAGGAAGAGTATAAGTGTTCACCGGACATACATAGAGCCAATCAAAGACAGGATGCAACTGTGCTGGTAGATTACATAATTTCAAAGTTCTTTACATTAAAATAGAGAGGAAGAAAAGAGTACTGGTAGTTGGGAACAGCCTAGAGAATTTCTAAGAAGAAATCCAAAGGCCAGTTCTCTTACATTTGCAACTTGGCAATAAATACAACAGGCCCCTAATGATTTTGGCTCCTTACTAGAGTTTTCCAAAATAAATAACAATAATTTCTCAAATGTTTTCTAGGCTTAATCCATATGTTTTTTAAAACCGTGAATCCAAGTTAAAAACTCAGTGAGAAAATGTTAGGCAGGAACATTTAAATCAGAATACAGTACTCACTCTTATCTTTTATTCTTAAGTCGATGAAAAGATAGGATGAATCCAAAACTATTTATATTCCATACTTTAATTAGCATATTCTCATATTAAAATTTTTAATTATGTGTGTGTATACACACACATACATGCAAACTTTTTCATATGAATGCAATGCTCTTGTGGGCCAGAAGAGGGCATCAGGTTCCCCAGAGCTGTAATTAGAGGTGATTGGGAGCCATTGGATGTAGGTGTTGGACACGGAATCCAGGTGTGGCACCTAGCCATCTGTCCAGCCCCTCATGTTCCTATCTTGATGTCTTTAAAAACCTCTCTCCAATACTGTTCTCATCTTATCTCATTCCTATTCCTTTAATTTCTCCATTACACGTTTAGTGCAGGTGTTTTACAAATGGAGCAGAGTTTAAACGAAACCCATCTGGGAAAGACAGCATCATTGCATTGTAGACATCAGAGTAAGTACAGGAGAGAATAACACTGATATTTTTTCTTTTTCTTTCTTATTTTTTAATAATGGCATGCTTCTAAAAGCAGTCCATATGGAGCTAGAATGTGAAGGCAATCAGGCCTTTTCCTTATTTTTTGCTCTCTTGACTAACCTGCATTCAAGCACAAAGAATTTACCATGTACTTTAGGCTTTACGTCCATTTTTCTCTTTGAGACAATGTCATGCTATTTCGCTCCTGCTGGCCTGAAACTTACTTCTCTGTGTCCTATCCACGACCTTAAGAAGAATAGTGTCAGGAAGACCTTTGTCCTATTGCAGTGGCTGCATTTCTGAGGTCAGTCACAATCAACCATGAGTGTGGAAAAGAATATTTAGAGCCTACTTTACATAGATGACCATCTATAGAAGTGATTTCCTAGTTTTGGATTTGAGAGAAGCAGTTGGGAAAACATCTTAATTTTATACTCAAATCTTCCTATCTAACGTGCATATAAACATAGAATTTTCCTGTCAAGAGTTGAAAATACTTTGCTATTCTCCCATGCTTCTCTCATCCAGAGTCCCATTCTACAAGTAGAACATTAAGATAGGCAGATTTGGGCCCAGGGGTCCCGCTCAAACTTAGGCACCAGCCAAGGACAATACAGGAGGTAAACTTTAAACCCCTACCCAGATCTAGCCAACAGTCAGAACATTCTCCACAGTTGAGTGGAGACTGGGATATGACTTTCTCACATACTCTGGTGCCTCACATTTGACCATGTCCCCTGGAGGGGGAGACCTGGTGACACTCAGAGGAAGGACAGCAGGTTACCAAGAAGAGACTTGATACCCTATGAGCATATACAGGGTGAGGAAGTCCCCCTCAGTCACAGTCATAGGGGAGGGGAATAAGGGGAAAATGGGAGGGAGGGAAGAATGGGAGGATACAAGGGATGGGATAACCATTGAGATGTAACAAGAATAAATTAATAATAAAAAATATTTTTTTAAAAAGTTGAAAATACTAAAAGAGAAAAGGTATGTCATATTTTTAATTTAAAAACTCAATAATATTATGATAATGGTTTTATCCAGGCATATTATGAGTTAATATGGTCCCACCCAATAACAGTTTCAGAAAATTCAGGCATGATGGTATGTACTTGCTAACCCAGCATTCTAGAGGTTGAAGCAGTGTTGTTAATCTGAGGAAAACTCAGGCTGTCTCAGAAAAGAGAACCAGACTCTGGCAAAACCTGGACATGAACAAGCTGTTTCTAAAATCTGTATGAAAATACAAAAGGCCTAAAATATACAAAGCACATTAAAAATAAAAGCCTGATTTCAAGACATAAAACTATAATAATCAAAACAACGAAGTAGCTGCATCAGGGACCCAGAAATAAATCAATGAAACAGAAGAGCAGGGAGTCAGTCCAGGAATAGAATGTCACACATTAATTCAGCTGATTTTCACTGAAGTGCAAAGTCATTTCCTTCAAGAAAGAGTGATCGTTTAGGCATGGTGAGCCAAGGAAGCCCTGAGTGGATGTGTAAGGAGTGAATGAAGCAAACGTGTGTTGTTGCTGTGGATATGGTCTTGTCAAGGACCTACGCCTTGGGCCCATGGGATTTGACAACAGTTTGTCACTGCCCCTGGGAGTAAAGGTCAGAGGGACAGCAGAGTCTTCTTCTGGTCTGAGTGCAGATGTTAACAGCGTGTGCAAGTATGAGTGTTTACAAATGATTGACCAGGGCGTGCAAAAACTAGCAACTTCGGCCTCTTATATATTTACAGTCTGGGATTCCTCCTACAGAGACCTCCTACTGAAAATAGGCAACCCTCCCCCTCCCCTGTGCTATCTACAGTAAATTCTCCGAGGTTCTGGGTTGCTGTGTGGTGTGTGCCACTCCATCATAGCACACATGCTCCACTTGACGCCAGATACTTTTTTTCTACATTTGTCTGTATGTCTTCTCTTTCTTCATTCCCTCATCACCCCTGTTAGAGTAAGCCTCAGCTATGAGAATTGGGCATTTAGAGATGGCGTCTTCTTCACATATGCATATCTATAGTATATATTTTGTATCATGTAAAGTGCTATGTGTGACAATAACTTTTAAGCATATAAAGCAAGAAGGATCTATAAAGAACGTAGAGGTGAGACAAAACAAGTGTGTATAGTATGCTTCCATTTATATGAGATTATCAGAAATATACTCTATTCCATAAAAGCATATGCCAGCTGGAATTGGACTCAGAAAACTAGGGAGGGACAAGAGGGAGAGATTGCAAAAGAAAAACTTAAAAAAAAAATAAATGGCATATTTGTTATTTTGACTTTATTAATACATTATGGATATATAAGCATATATGCCAAATTTTCTGGTTGTATATTTTAAATACATTCAGTTTGCTTTATGTTCTTTGTACTTTAACATTATTTATCCAAATTATTCAAAGTTTTGGAAAAGTAAATAAACATGATAATGATAAACATATTAACAAACTGTTGGTGGATTATGTCTACATTGACTGATTTCACTGTCAGTTAATATAGAGTTACCCAGAAAAAGAATGAAAACTGGGAGAATGGCTGTATAATTTGTAAGGTTTTCTGTAAAGAACTAAACCTGATATCGTGCCTCAATCTATGTTACTTGTATTAAATCGCTGTGTTCTAATTATCCTTTGGGTTCCATACAACTTCTCATTATTGACTGGGGTAATTTTTCTTGAAGATGCTTGAAATTACAATGGCAGTGAGACTTGGAAAGAGGCCAGTTTGTTGGAGAGAAATGAAGACTTGAAAGATGAGCTTTGGAGCAGACTGAGCAAAGATTTTGTCTACCTGACTATGAATGTAGGGTTAAGGATTCTCCATTTTCAGGATGTGTTTGAGGGTTCTGAGAAAACTGCATTCTGGCGCTGAGATAGGTGGTGAGGTAATCGAGGTGTTGGCCTTGCATTAGGCAGGAAGATGCACTGAAAAGTCCTGATAAGTATGGCATGTAACCCTATGATCTAAGAAGAATTCCATTTAAGAACCAGTTAAATGTTAAACTCTGAGTGATGATTACAAAATGCAATATATTTTGTTAAAATTCTCATGGCAGCACATGGGCTGCAGCGATCAGGGTGTTCCAGTAGATCCCAAATATATGCTTATGTGGTGTCAGAAACAGAAGTAACTTATGATGCTAGCTCCAAATGAAGGGTAGACTCGATAGCGACAAAGGGAAGACTGGTAGCAGAACACAATGCAGGGTGGGCGGTGATGAAGACCCTCGTGGGGACACAGAGCATGGACTCCTGCAGGGACTCCCCAAGAGCTCACAGGAAGTAAAAGGCAGGACTAGAGCTCTGTGTTCAGCAAGCAGACTGTGGAAGTCAAGCAGGGAATTAGTCTCCTGTTTCTGTTATGGCAAATTGCTACAAACTTATTGACTTAAAACAGATGTATTATTTGGGAGTTCTCTAAGTCAGGAATCTAAAACTGAGCTACAGGGGGTGTTCTTTCAGGAAACTCTGTGACTTCTTTTAGCTTTTAGTTCCTTGGCTCAAGGCTCTCCTTCAGAAATGTGTCCCTCCACCCTCACATCTTTTCATCCTCTGAGGAGGAGGGGGGAGGAGGAGGATTTGGGATACAGATCAGAAGCAGAGGAGTTACATAGCATGTTGAGCCCCTGGGTTCTATCTCCGGTACAAATAAATAAAATTTCTCAACTTCCACATTTGCAAAAACTGTTTTGCCATGTAAGGCAGCATAGTCCATGTTTCAAAGATTTAATATGAACATCTTTAAGTGGATATTATTTTGCTCATCATAAGCAGATAGATAGAGGTTTCATGAAGCATGGAAAGTACAAATGAATGCAGCTGTTTGTGAAATAACAGGAAATGGAAAGCTTAGTGCTTTTCTATCTATATAATACTATGCTTTGTATATATTATTTTCAATAGTGAGTTCATGTGGCTTCTGGAGACTTTGGTTGAGTCAGTCCATCAATAAAGACAGGAAGTTATTTACAAAGATGAAGCTTGCTTATCTAGAAAAATACCAGATGCTGAAATGGACATATGCCACCAGAACGTATTATTGCCATCTCTTTGATTAGAGGATTAATGACCTCTGGAACTCATTATATTTCTGGAGGACACTCTCATCTCGTCCCTAATTAAATTTATTATTAATCTATGGTTTTTTAAAGTAAAATAATAGGAGTTTCATCCATATGAAATATTATGATTTATTTCTGTTTGAATTGTGGGTGATAAATAATGGCCAGAAAAATAATACATACTGTGATTGTAATATGTGGGCCTTTTTTTGGGGCATCATTTTTATGTGTTTGTTTTTGAGACAGGGTTTCTCTGTGTAGCTTTGGCAGTCCTGGGACCAGCTTTGTAGACCAGGCTGGCCTCGAACTCACAGCAACCCGCCTGTAGAGCATCATTTTTGAGGTAATGAAATTCATACTACATTTTTCTTTCTTTCATTATTGTTAATATTTTTCCATTGTTTATCTGGTCAAACTGAAATTGTTACAAAATGGGTAACAATTGTTATTTATTTGAATAAATTTTAAATCATATGCATCCAACCTTGGTCTAACTCAATCCCCTAATGTATAACTGAGAATAACGAACCATTATTTTTGTTATTACACAATATAGTGGGGTGCTGAAACAGACGGTAAAAAATCTTTTTGCTTTTGATCATTGTTCCTGTGTGTTTGTGTGTATGTATGTCTTCATATGTCTGTGCTTGTATGTGTTCATGTGTACATGTATGTGAATGTGTGTGCACACACACATTCCCTCTTCCTGAACCAGCTGCAACAATCATCAGGTTGCAGGTATAGATTAATATAGAGGATTTTAGTTTCATAATGGTTCTTAGGTTTAAAGAAAGGCTTTCTTTAGTATAACCGTCTGCTCCCATCCTCGGCTTGTATAATTTTGGTGTTAGCAATTAGTGCATTAGGCTTTTAAATTATTTGCTGATCTTTTTACATTGCCATTTAATGATTAGCCCAAAATCTACATAGTTCCACTTTTTATTTTGCACCTGAAAGGCAACTTCCTGCTCTCTACTCAGAAATTTCTTCATGCTAGACTGTAGAGCCTTCTGTCTTATCCCATAGGCTACAGCCCTATGATCCATCCCCTTCTCTTTCTACTGTTGGCCACTGTCCCCCACAACCAAGTGTTTCGTTTGAGGTTTTTACTTGAGATCTTGCTTTACTTGCCTGTTTAGGAATTCATGCCTGGTACCATTAATTGGCAAAACAAAACAAAACAAAACAAAACAAGAAGCCAGGTATCTGGCTAGATCATAATTCCTAAGAGAATTTAGCACTGTTATTCTGCTAAATGACCATAGTATTCACCTTATGTCCTAAATTTTCATTTTTATACACCTATGTTACTATGTCTTTCAGTCTTCACCAAGGAAGTCTTTTTTTTTTTTTTTTTTTTTTTTTTTGTACTCACAACAGGATGAGGGAAATGGGTAGTTGCAGTGGGTTTGATCAAAACACATTATACAAATGCATGCCAGTATCAAACTAAAAAATAAATACAAGAAGTATAAAGATAAACCCAGCACACTTTAATTAATTATAAAAATACAGCTCAAATAAAAAAAAGGAGCAAACAACTTAAATATAGTGAAGCAACATACTGTGTATTTTTACAGATTTTCTGGAAAACTATATATGTACTTTTTTGGAGTCAGAAAATTTAATTTTTTTTCAAAGACATTTGCCAAGCGTAATTTCTAATGCATGTATTTGGTATTCTTTTTTTTTTTTTCAGGTAATCTTACTTAATTTTCTAAAAATATATTTTATTAATTTATTCATATTACATCTCAATTGTTATCCCATCCCTTGTATCCTCCTATTCCTCCCTCCCATTTTCCCCTTACTCCCTTCCCCTATGACTGTGACTGAGGGGGTTCTCTTCCTCCTGTATATCCTTATAGGGTACCAAGTCTCTTCTTGGTAGCCTGTTATCCTTCCAAAAACTATATTTTTATGAAACTATTTCCATGGAAGACACATGACATTCTGAAAATTTTCTATGTGTACTTTGTTTCAGGCAGTATAGAGTAATGAAGACCTTTTGACTGGATGTGTTTTTTTTTTATAGAATATTAAATTCATTCCTTATCATTTAAAATATTCAGTGAACTAAGCCATAAAATTGTTCAACCATTAAAAAAAAAAAAAGATGTTTCAAGGCCACTTGCTCCACAACTGTACTGCTTCTACACACATGTCATTAAACAGTAATTCTCTGCTCACACCCTGAGTCCTGCGTCTTTACTTCCTAGCATTGTGATGTAGTTTAAAGGAACGTATTTAAGACCTACCCTTGACATATCTAATTTCTATCCTCAGTGGTGGTTTGGAATATCATATATGTGGAATATCATATATGTGTCTGTCTTTCATTCAAAACGCTGAAGATTTCAGTCAGTGAGGCGTGTTACAGCAGGAAGAAGGATCTAGGACAAATTCCATTTTAAGTCAACAGAAATCCAAGTTCTTTACTTCTTTCATCAACGGCTTTTCAAAATTTGTATCCAACTCCAGCAACCAAAGCTTTCTCCCTGATAGAAGAGTTGAGTGACCATGGCAGGGCTCTCAACTTTCTGTCTCTGTCCTCAATTTCTGCTAGAGAGAGAAAACTCATTATAACTAGATAATCTCCTGCCAAGCAAAACAGGAAAGAGATGAGTACCCAAAACCCCATGACAAAGTTAGCAACAGGGAGACCAGTGGAGATTCTAAGACTTAAGGCTTTTCTTACAAAAATATGAAGAGGCCATTGTCAAGCACCACAAAACATCCAGGCTGCCTTAACTGTCGCATAACTCAACACCAAGTAATGACTCTCATTTCACTAATTCAAATGGTTTCTTCTAATGAATCTTTTAAAGATTCTTAGGAATTGACCTGACCTGATGCCAAACTTCCTCACAGAGGAGGATGGATATAAAGATAACATTTGGAAACATATTTCATTTTACTCTCCCATAAATTATTTCTTTAGGAACATGCATTTTAAATGAGCAAGAATGAAAAGTTAAAGATATTTTAAGTGATCAATTATTAAAATAAAATTATATTCTTTTCATTTGAGGTCACCAACTTTTCTCATAATAGAACAGAAGTTTCTGGTGACTAGTTCTCACTTTTCTTTCCTATGAAATGGGAAACCAACTGATATCAAGCCCTTTCACTTCATTGTTTTATTGAAAAGAAAATAAGAATCAGTTTAATTTTCTCCTCTGCATAAGCATGTTTCAAAAGAACGAACTGGGTCATTTTAGAGGTATTTCATTAGTGATTTGAGGATTTTTCTGGTTCAGCAATCTGAGACAATAGCAGCTCTTTTAAAAGAATATGGTTGATTTTAGTTTTCTTGTTTGCACATGTGTGTGTGTGTGTGTGTGTGTACCTGAGTAAAGGTGCCCCTGGAGATCAGAAGAGGGCATTGGATCCCCCTAGGGTTGGTGTTTCAGTTGGTTGTAAGCCACCTGCTGTGGATATTAGGAACTGAAATAGAGTCCTCAGCAGTAGCATGAGTGCTACTCAGCTATGCTATAAGTGCTAGGAGTGCTGAGTCATCTCTCCAGCCCCACTAGAAGCTCTTACTAAGCAGAAAGTGTGTGATATTTCAAAAGACTCTTCATGTGAGTTAAACTTTTAAACAAAAATTAATTTTAATATATTCTGATATTATTGACCTATACAAGCATACAGAGTGAAAAGTTGCGAGAGTAAATGTTCAATATTTTTGACAAGGCTTGCTGGTACGAGGTAGTAGTATCTATAACAGTTTAGAAATTTGGCTTTTGATATCTGGCAATTGAAGTCTGTCAAAGCAGGCACGTTGCATTCTCCTCTACCAGAGATCTACTTTAAAACAGTGGTGTATAATCCTGAGCAAGTCTTGCTTTCTGTAAATGAATAAGCAATGGCTGAAGTTGAAATGAAGTTTGACAAAATATGTATAGATAAGGGAACTTAAGAACATCAACCTAATCATTTACACTACAGAGAACACATTTATGCTTACCATATTAGAAGATCAACCTGGAAGATATCGATGCAAAAATCTAAAACATAATTGAAAACGAGTAGTAATTTTTCCAAGATAACTTAATGTAAATAATTGGCTAATTACTCATAATAGCACCAATAAGCCTACAGAAAATACCAAGTTGACACAGAATCATGCAAAAAAAAAAAAAAAAAAAAAAAAAAAAAAAACCCAGTTGCCTTCAACATATCTGGGTAGATCAAACAATGATGTAAGGATTATGAGAACCTGGAAGCCTGTTGGTGAGTGCATGCAGAAGACCCAGACTATAAGGTAAAGAAAGCTTGTTTCACATAGGCACTGGTACCTTCTAACCACAAGAGAAGCTGTAACTCAGAGCTCTAAGGTAGGTGTGGTGCTTAGCTGTACCACTACATAACAGATTGCTGGTAAAAATGACTGCAAAGTGGAACCAAACACTGCTTGGGGAAGTAGAGAGCTCTTGATGTGGAGTCACTTATAAAACGCTAGATGCAAACTTAGAGAGAGAAACTTCTTTTTCCTTCCTCCTTATCCTCCTTGCAACATGCCCTTTTGACAAAAAGGGCTCAAGTTGACAAGAAGGAAATATGTATAGTGAAACAGACTACTCGAGTAAGCAAGGATCAGGAGCTAAAAGATAGCAGGCTATAGCTGTCACATCTATTGATTCAAACAGTGATAGGTCTTTGTTAGGGAAAGAATGATCCATCATCTTATGTTGCTATGGTTCAGGATTTTGAAGGTGGAGTGTTACTTATATGCTTTTTTAGAGTACTTGATGAGACTGAAGGGGTACTTTTCTTTCATTCGCCGGCAGTTCTCATAGCTAACAGATACTTTTGTATGCATTTGACTTTTTAAAATCTGTTTTTGTGTTAGACTCTTGCTGATCTACAAACTAAATAGCCTAACCGGTGGTATATTTTACTTCTTCCAATTTGTATCTCCCACACAAGCCTGTCCCAGCACGGTCAGTTCTTAGGCTCTCTTCATAATCACAACTGACACTCAAAAAGATGATGATACCACGGATATCGCCTTTTTTCCTCCGTGTTGCTAGATGACAAGACGACAATGTATGTGAAAAAAGAAAAGAGCTTTCTTTATTTTCATGCATTTGTTTAGAGACATGACTCTGAGGTCACCCGAGTTAAAGAAACAATACAGCACACCTACGGCTTTAAAAACCGTGATACACAGAGAAAGCATGCCCAATGCAAAGCATCACAGGCAGCCAAGGCCTGATGGCAGCACCAAGTCACTTTAAAGTTGGGGTGTAGCAGAGAGTCACCCATCCAGGAAAAGAACCGTGGTCCTCCCTCCCCCTGGGCTACCAGCCTAGGAGGATAGCGGGAGCAGAAGGAACAAATGTGGTTCAGATGGCCGTGAGTACAATGGACAAGACTTGTAGGCTCAGCTTCAGAGAGGCAACTCATTTTACTGTGTTAGGGATGAGCTATATAAAGATACTGAGGTTTATGGGCAGGAAAGACTGACTGGTCATAACGTGGGACCCAATTATCATATTGGCAGGAAGGAATGATTGGTCATAACATAGTACCTAATTATCACGTGGCCAGACAAAAGAGCAGGACTTGTGTGTTGAGTCACATAGCTCTGTGCAGGGTCATTCTCCAAACAAGACTGGTCTTCTGTACTGAGACACTCTACAGATAATGTGAGGCAGAGAAGAGTTAGGCCTGCTGAGAAAGGATTCCTCCATTTTGTGCAGGGCTCGGCGAGCTATCCAGACATGGTGGACTATGATTTTAATAGCAGGACTTCCAACAAAGAAGCAAGACCTAAAGAGGTGATTGCTGACTGTGGAAGAATTTCAGAAGGCAGTTACAAATACCAGCTAAAATCATATGACCAGCCTCGGAAGTGAGAATTGTAATAGACATGAGTGTTTCGGGTCATATTTAGTTAAGAGTGCTATTTGTGCATATATACATTTACATTAATCAGATATTTGTGCTTTATATTCCTTATTTCTTTATAATATAATGTAACATAGATTAAGTGTTGTACATCTAGATTATGAAATTTAAGTCATGAGACACTAAAAGACTGAGCATTCCTCAAGGGACTCTGTTACCTATTCTAAAATACGTAATGTGTTTGCAGTTTTCTGTAGGGTACTTATAGCATATTGGGGAACTTATGGTGTAATTGTTGTTTTCACTTGAAAATTAATTATGACATAAAAAGATGTGATTGCGTGTCAAGTTGACAAGGAGATGAACTTGTGATGGCTAATTTTGTTTGTCAACTTGACTACATCTGGAGTCTACTGAAACTCAAACTACTAGGCACTCCTGTTTCCTAAGTCAGATTAGTTAAAGCACAAAGAACAATGCTAAACATTGGCCACAATATCTGGTGTCATCCAGATGAAAAGACGTGGAAGAAGGGGATTTTTCTTTTGACCCATTTGCCCTTACTCTTTCAGCCAAGTCCTTCTTCATGTTGTTGTGGTCAGTATTAAATTCACTTTCTTCAGAAGACTAAAAACAGCTTTTCAGAAATCCTTCAGGACTTTAGCAACAAATTGGGACTGCTAAGACATCCAGCGTTGTCATGAGACAGCCATTGTTGGACTACCTGGCACATTCTACAAACCAATAATCAATCCTTTTTAATATACATACATACATACATACACACACATATATGCTTTCATTCTGTAATTTCTGTTCTTTAGAGAACCTTAAAACATATGTGAATTTATTATGCACACATATATGTTTATATATTCAAATATTTATCTATATATGCATGTATCAATATATGATATGTGCTTATAATTATACATAGACTTATTTTAGAGTCTTTCAGTATTACATACTATATTTCAGGGACAGAAATTTGCTGCAGTCAAGGAATGGGCACCCACATCCAGTGTCTGCTGTGATAATTGAGAGAAGCAACTGTAGCTCTTTATTTATTACAGATAAACATTAATATCTTTATTTGACTCATTAATAATTTACTGGACCAGGCTCGGATTCTTATATAATTGTACCTTATGAAAGCCTACAGTAGAGAAATACTGTGCAAAATGCAAAACACCAATTTTATTTTGAGTAATAAAAATTCAATTAAAGTTAGAATAAATGTGCGAGCTAGTAACCCAAGCTTAACATAAAGCCATGAAATGTAAATAGATTTTTAGCAAACAGAATAACAAGGGTGTGACAATTTATAAAGCATATTGAAAATCCATCATTGCTTTCCTAATGCTGGCGAGAAAAGGCCCATGTTACAGGAGAGAAGAATAATTTTTGACAGTTTTATTGTGCTTTATAGCTGGAACATTCCAACAAGGAGGCTGAACAAGAAGCCTTCTATACAGAGAGGCAAGAAAAAGCAAATGTACCCTAGGAGAGCTTAGGATTCAGTAATGTTTGTCAAAGTTTCATTCAAGAAGATGCAAATAATACAGCATTGACATGGAAGCTGAGATTTGGACCTTCCCTGTAGACTCTCTTTAACTTGCTGTTTACCAGTGGGCCAAAGCACCTAACATCTCTTATTTTTAGTGACCAGAAGCAAAACTGAGACCTTACAGGTGTTTAATGCGACAGAGAAAGCATGTTATGAAAGAGTTAAAGGTAGATGTATAGGTATGGTACCTTGCATTGCTAATGGTAATAGATGCTGAGCAAGGGATGAGGCCAGGATGCAACTGATGAATTTAGACAGCCTTATTGCTTCTTTCCCTTTCCTTCTCACAACTCAGAATGTACAAGTTCAATTAATTTTATTCTCCAAAGGGAGAACCCCAGAAAGGATTTTTCAATAATCCCATCGTTTCTCAAAATAATATTACATTTCTTTGAAAATGGATTTTAAGTCATTCTAAATAAAACAGGTGTTTTATAGTCACAGTCATTTTTTTAAATAGAAAATGTATTAACAAGTTTTTATCACTTACTTTCTTCATTATTTAAACTCTTGAGTATTACTATAACCCAAGGAATGGGCCATAGACTTTGAAAGTAAGCTAGGAACGTAAAGAAATGCTCAACCTCCTTAGTCATCAGGGAAATGCAAATCAAAACAACTCTGAGATTCCATATTACACCCATCAGAATGGCTAAGATCAAAAACTCAAGCGACACCACATGCTGGCGAGGATGTGGGGAGAGAGGAACACTCCTTCATTGCTGGTGGGAATGCAAACTAGGACAGCCACTTTGGAAATCTATCTGGTGCTATCTCAGAAAACTGGGAATAGGGCTTCCAAAGACCCAGCTATTCCACTCCTTGGAATACACCCAGAAGATGCTCCAGCACACAACAAGAAAATTTGCTCAACCATGTTCATAGCAGCCTTATTCATAATAGCCAGAACATGGAAACAGCCTAAGTGTCCCTCAGTAGAAGAGTGGATAAAGAACATTCTTTGTACATATACAGTATGGAATACTACTCATCTATTAAAAACAAGGAATTCCCAAAATTTGTGGATAAATGGATTGAGCTAGAAATGATTATAATGAGTGAGTTCACCCAGAAGCAGAAAGACTCAAATGGTATATACTCACTTATATCTGCATACTAGCCCAAGAGACATGTCCCATGAATGTCTTCACTAACCAGGAAACTGGGACAGAGGGGAGGACATCCTATTGGGACTCTAGATGAAAGAAGCATGGGAGAATGGCAAAGTTGAAGGATCCAGAGGATCCTAGAAACCTACAAGAAGAACATTGATAGGCAGATTTGGGCCCAGGGGTCCCGCTCAAACTATGGCACCAGCCAAGGACAATACAGACTGTAAACTTCAAACTCCTACCCAGATCTAGCCAATGGACAGGACATTATCCACAGCTGAGTGGAGAGTGGGGACTGACTTTCACATGAACTCTGGTGCCTCATATATGACCACGTCCCCTGAATGGGGAGACCTGGTGGCACTCAGAGGAAAGATAGCAGGCTACCAAGAAGAGACTTGATACCCTATGAGCATATACAGGGGGAGGAAGTCCTCCTCAGTCACAGTCATAGGGGAGGGGAGTAAGGGGAAAATGGGAGGGAGGGAGGAATGGGAGGATACAAGGGTGGAGATAACTATTGAGATGTAATATGAATAAATTAATAAAATAAAATAAATAAAACCCTGCATAGAAAAAAAAAAAAGAAAGTAAGCTAGGAGAAAATTTTTCATAAAAACATTTTGAGTAACTACGGAATGGGTAAAATACCTGCATTTATAGGTCCTTGGCACTGGACCAGTCCATGAAGCTACCTACCTAGAGTTAAAGTACACTATAGAGCTGAGCCAATCGATGTTTGGCTTACACAGCTGGAGAGCAGAGGAACCCATTATTCTTCATGGTATCCAATTCTATTTTTGGTTATTTATGTCAACTGAAGTACTTGCCCACATGGAGATAAAACTGTTTCTTACATCCCTCATTCCACAATTTCCATCCACTTTGGCTGTTCCTATCTTCTGTTTAATCTTCTAAGTAGCAGAAATTTTAAAAGGTTTATCCAAATGTTTTTACTGTAATCTATCTGAATCATTTAAAAAAAAAAGATATATAGATTTACTTACGTAGTTAACCTGTTAAAATACATCCAGAATTAAATGCCATAGTTTAAATGTGATCTGTGTGAAGGGTGTGAGGGTGTGCTTTTTCTAGGCAGTGAAAGAACCAATGGTGTTTACTTATTGACTATACACTAATTAAAGTCAGGCACAGTTGCACACAAAATAATATTAAATTTTTCTAACAATTATAATGATCAATTTTTATTTTTATTTTTAATAAAGTTTATATTTTAGTTGGGGAGTGATATCAGATTACCAGAACATAGTTGACTGTTATACAGATCAATGCCATGGAGAAGATCAAAGCAGAACAAGGGAAGACGGTGTTGGTATGATGTTGAGGGCATGGGTTTTTGAGATTAGCTGATTAAGATAGGATTCTCTAAGGGAGTGACATTTAAATGGGGCACCTGATCAAGCGAAGCAATAAAACCACTTAAATGCAAGAACATTTATGGAAGATCTAGTTGCAGATGCAAAGATTCAGCAAACATTGCTCCTGGTATGTGTGAAAGCTACCAAGACTTTAGAGAGTTCTGTTTTAAGGAGCGAGAAGAGGCATAATGGTGGATGAGGTTAGAAATCTACGTTATCAGATGACATCTAATCCTGTTGCCAGGGGCCGTGTGTTTGGACTGCTTCAAAAGCGTAGCAGCATCCATTTGTTTTGTTTTGCTCAAAATCTTCGTGATTTTGAGATCAGCACATGTACAGATATGATTCAAGTGACAGCGGAGAGGGGCATAGGGGAATGAAGTGTGAGAAGCAGCTGTGAGAAGCCACAGTTACAGGACAGGCCACGAGATGTTGGCGCTTGGAAGGAGGGGAGGCTGTTGGATTTGGGGTTTATCTCAAAGGATTTGTCTGCAGGACTTGCTGAGAGATACTGGGGATGGGGTTAAAAAGATTTTTATTGTGGAATATAGATAAGATGGTTTTGAAAACAAAGAATAAATAGACCCAAATAAAAGTTTTATTGAAATGTGAAAAAAATGATTCCATGACCCATCCTATTGACAGTACAGCACAACTAATCCAACTGAGAAGTCAAATATGTGTGTGGGTTTTGGCATTTCAAATTTTCCTTGACTAAAGAAATTTCCCATCTCTGGGAACCTCAGTCTCTTTCCTATAAAAATGAAGGAGTTAAACCATGTGCTTTCTAAAGTCCCAGTCATTAAACTATGTCCATATGACTAAACTATGTCCATAAATCCTGTTTACTAATATACGCTATGAACCCATTAGTGATAGCACAGGGGATAGTGTTTCATGGAGATCTATAGGGCAACTATTCCTCACAGGAATAATATAAAATCCTATTAGGAATGTGCTCACTGAATTGAAATATCATTTAAAGCTTACAGAAAAACATCCCATTTCAATGGCCTGACCTTATAAAACCTAGTGAATGAGCATAACTTTGCCTTAGTAACTGTTGGGCAGAGTGAAGATGCTGCCTCACAGGGATTTTCATTTCCTTGGCCAAAAGATTCATTGAAAAGCTTGCCAACTGTTCAGTAGGTGAAGAACTTCATGGCAACTGAACTGCATGTTGTAGCATCATTGCCTGACATCAAAAGTACAGAGATATTTGGCCTTGCCTTGAATGTCCGGTGCAAAAGAATAAAATCAAGTGGGACAGTGCTCTTAACCTCTGAGTCATATCTCCAATTCCCCCACCCAAATGTGTAGCCTAGGCTGGCCTCGAACTCATGATCCTCCTGCCTCTGCCTCTTTCAGCATTTCCTACCAGCAAGTGCCACCACAACTGGCAGAATACAATATTTACCTCCAATTCCTTGAGAATCCTACTGCAGGCTATATAGGACAAGTGAATTAGATAAGTTAATTGTCAGCTGATCAAATCATGGTCATTTCAATTACTAGTCTATTTATATCACAAGAATATACATCCTAGATGTAACAGATAGGTATGATTCTATAGACAGATAAGGTAAAATACTTAGATAAGGTCTTCAAAAACTCAGAGTCCTACAGAATATGGCATTTAAAGATGTTTATATTGTTTTAATGATTCTTTGACAGTAAGACAGCTTGACTACTGGCAGCACCCAGCATATCTCAGGGATGATGATGAGCATCAGTGAACCTCTTCATGGAGATGGCTTCAAATGTGGCAAACAAGCCACTGGGCAAAATGCCCTCGTTTTGACCACTGACAGAATTCTGTCTAAAACTTGGCAAGCTTGGATGCAGGCAGAGTCAATGGCTGAACTCTTCCAAGACAGGGAAAGCATGTCCTCAATAGCTCCTGCCTCACAAATATGTCAGTCAGATATGTTGGGCCAGAAGGCCGAAGATGATCCTCCAATGTTTTAGAGAGTTATGGGTGACTCTCCAGGCAGCAAACTGTCTCTGTCATTTTTGTTTTTTGTTTTTTGTTTTCATATTGGAAGCTGCTAACCTGCACTTCATGTTTACTCAGGTGATTGATTTTGCTCCTTCTCAAGTCTCTGATGGGGTTGAAGACCAAATAGTTTAGTTTCACAATTAAACTTGATTGTCTGGGGGTTAGGATTTTTTTGGATCTAGATAGGTGTTTTAAGCTGATAGAGATGAGACATGATAGATATTGAGTTACATTCAGAATTTTAGACTCACTGAGTTAAGACAATGTTTTCTTTAAGGTTGCCAAATACAAACAGCCAAAACACTATGAATGTAACAGGAATGTAATTCCTGATTGTACTGCGGTTCTTCTTGCTGCATGTAGTTTATTTTATATATGAGTAGTAATGAAAATGTATATGTAAAAAAAAAAAAATAAAACAAGTGGGAACTTTGTGCATTCTGAGTATGTTTATACCTTACTGATGTTTCAAATGTGCATTTTCTCCCTTTTGGGAAAAAATTCTGCATGGTAAGCTTAGTCATATTTAGGTCTTGTTATGTCAAGATCATGTGGTGCAGATAGAAAAATGACAATAAACTAATATGGAGTGAAGAACAAAACCAGGCACATTTGGTTTCAGTGGGAGAAAAACCTGGTGCAGAATTGAGAACATATACTACCCCTTCACTCTCTGATAGCACAGGTTAGCAGAATGGAAGGCGGAAAGGGTACTCCAGAAATAGTGCCAAATTTATTTCATAAAATTTTTAACCTTTTCTGAGAAAAAAAAAACATGACATTTGATACTCTCCCTTTTAAATCACCTGGGTGCATGCTCTTGAATTTACTTACAAGTTGTTTTTTTTTTTTTTTTCTTTATTCTTTTGAACACAGCACTAACGGTCACGGGATTCACACATGGGGCTTGTTGAAAGCCACTGGGGTGTTGCCCCTACAGGTTCAGACTTTGTATGCTCTACCTGAGGTCTTCTGCCTACTCTTTAGAGGAGTTTCCAGTTGATCCTGACTCAGGTGATCTGTAAGCCAGACTTAAATCATTAGATTTCAAGGCAACAGAGTGTCTACCATGTCTTTTTTCCTTTTACTGCATCATAATGCACTTTCTGTGAGAAAGATATGGTGTTTGGTTTAGGATATCAATCCTGCAGAAACCCTACAGAGAGGGAGGAGGGAGGAGGGAGGAGGGAGGAGGGAGGAGGGAGGAGGGGGAGGGGAAATCCCTGAGACTGTATCCCTAACAGCGCTGACTCGATGAAACACACTTTTCAATCACATGCTATTTACAAAAATGCTTGAAGAAAAGGAGGGCAGAGGTAAAAAAAAATTTATTCCACCCAGGAGGATTTCAATCGATCTTAAATGGAAAATAGCTGGTTATTTTACACTGCCATTTTACACTACACAGACTCAAGGCAGGTCAGTCTCCATGTGTGCAACCCTTAATAAGGAAAGAACGGGCTGCCTCTGCCATGGACTCTGTTGCCTGCTCTTGGATCACTTCCTCCTGGCAGGGAAGGCCTTATCAGACCACAGAGGAAGAGGACTCAGGAATTCCTGGTGAGATTTGAAAGACCAGGGGTCATTTGGTAGGGGAGGAGGGCTCCCCCTTTCTGAGGACTAGGGGAGGGTAATAGGGTAGAAGAAGGAGGGGGGAGTGGGGCCAGGAGGATACAAGGGACCTGGCTACAATCTGGATGTAAAATGAATACATTTTAAAAAATGAATTTGATAAAAAAATGATATAACGTCAAGAAATAAAACATGAGATATATATGGAAATGTAACTTTCAAATTGAACAAGTTTATTTTAGTTACTTTCTGTGAGCATTTGTCTGTTCACGTATGTGTGTGTGTGTGTGTGTGTGTGTGTGTGTGTGTGTGTGTGTGTGTAGGCACATGCATTGTATATATGCCCATGTAGAGCCCTAAGGTCAATGAGTATCCTCTTCTATCACATTGTGTCTTGTTTGATTTAGGCAATCTCTCTCTCTTTAAACCCCTAGTCATCAACTTGCATGAAGTGCCTGGCCAGCAAGTCACATAACATGGTCTCTTTGTTTGGGTTCTGGGGTTCTGAGTCAGGTCCTTATTTCTGCACAGAATACTTTATACACCTCTTAAGATGCCCCCATATTTTTGCTTTTGACACAAGAGGCTTTAACTGAGCTTACATGTGTCGTTTTGTTGTATAATTGAAATTCTATATTCCACCCATTTTTGTCTGTATTTAATTTCTATCGAAGCACAACATGAATTTTTATTGACTTTAGTAAAGACGAAACATTACTTTATGCTTAGTTAACTTGGTATTGAAAGAAGGGCATGTGAAAAAAACAAAATTAACACAGTAATTTTTATTAAAAAAAAAGCTAACATGAGAAGCTAATTGAAAGTAACCAAGACTTTGTTAATTAATAGTGTTATAACAGTGATTTTTAAGTCAGCATGGATTTCAGCAGGTTTTATGTTTATTAATGTTTTTATCTTTTAATGGATTTTGATAATTTTCCTCATGGCTTTCTTGAAATGTTTACCTTTATCCACCACACTGGGTGCACAGAGTATTATAAATTCTTATCTATGGTCTGGGTATGCAGACCATAAAGGTGATGCAGTCCTTTAACCTCAGAGTCAGGTAGATCTCTGTGAATTCCAATCCAGCCTGGTCTACACGGAGGGTTTCAGACCAGCCAGTGTGACAAAGTGAGTGAGACCCTGTCTCAAAGAACCAAACAAAGAGTGTAAACAACCATAAATTCCTCTGTATGAATCAAATCAATCTAAAATCACCTATTTCTCTTCACCAAGGGGCTCTGAATAAATCCCAGACCTCCTCAGGCATTTTGTAATTAATAAATGAAACTGCATTAGAAAGGATCAAGCTTTGTGCTGAGATTCATGCCAAGAAATCAAATCCAGTTTGTAGGCAGTTTTTCAAACGTACTTTCTGCTCACTACAGCCTTCTTATTTTCCTTGGCACTAGCAAATATTAACTGAGAACTTCATACCAGGTTTGGGGACACAGGAACACACAGGATGCTGGGTTCTGACCTAGGAGTTAAAGAGATACAGGGGAGACACAGCTATCAGCACCTTTGTGGTACGCTAAGTCCCTTCGACTCTTTTCTCTAGCAGTTGCCCTAGATGGTCTTGGTGATGGCAAAGATCACAGAGGCTGGTAAATTGGGATCCTTCCAGAGGAATTCAGGTGTTCACTGAAGGTCAGCAGGTATGTGTTGACAGCTGGCTTAGAAGTATGGTGAAAAATACAGGGCAGACGTTTAATAAATATTACCATTTCTCGTCCCAACCCCGGATAATTTCCTTCCTGCAGTTCTAAGTGTTCTCTCATCCTCTGACTCACACCTTTATTGGAACAGTCACACTCTCCGCATTAAGCATAGCCCTCTTAGGCTGTCACCATCTCTATTATTTTATCATTTTAAACCTCTCCTTTGAACACTCCCCCCCCCTCCTTCCCGTTCTCTTTCCCTAACGCTTCTGTTTTATAGCTTCCCAGCCATGCCTGCTGTTTACTCTTTTATCCTGATGTAACCAATCCTCCTCAGACAAACCCAATTCATCCTGAAAGGAGACTTAATGTGCCATAAAACTAACAGGGAGATTGCTCTCAAGGTGGGTAATAAGCTGACACAGCACACAGGTAATATTTATATGGCAATCCAACCTCAAGAAATACCAGCCAGTGCACTGCTTGCAAATCACAGGGTAATTATCTGCTTTAGGTCCTTAATCACTGAAGCAGGGCTCTTCATAAGTAAACAAAACCAGGGAATGTGAGTCTGGATACAGAAGAACAATGAGACAAAGGAAAGACACTTGTGTACAGAGCTGTGGAGGCGGGTGGAGGCCTCTTCCTCTGTCTTTGCACAGACTGTAAAGGCACTGGTCAGTGTAGGGGGGTCTCTCACCTCAGACCTGCACAGGTCTCAGCAATGTGATCTGGATACCTAACTCATGGGTCTTGGTTTTGTTCTAAAGAATACTGCAAAAATAATTCCTAACATATTAGCCCCAGGGAGACTATTGGTATCACCACTCTGGAAACAAGTGTGGAGATTCCTTGCAAAAATGAATATCTAGCTGCCATGTGACCCAGCTACATCACTGATGATCGCATACCCAAAGGATTCGGTTCCCTCTCATAATATGCTTGAACACCCATGTTCATTACTCCATGTCCTACTTAGCTTTTTATGGCTGTGTTAAGACATTGAACACACCAACATGGTGAGGAAAAGGTTTATTTTATCTTCCAGTCTGGCATAAAGGGAAGTCAGAGCAGAAACTCATGACAGGAACTGAAGCAGAGACTTTGGAGGAGCACGGCTTACTGGCTTGATCCAGTTTCTTACTCAGCTTACTTTCTTAGAGCACCCAGGACTATCTGTCTTGGAGTGGCACTTCCCATAGTGGGCTGGACCCTCTCACATCAGCAATAAATCAAGAAAATGCCCCATAGGCTTGTTTCTAGGTCAATCAGATATCGATAATAAACCGAGATAACCTTTTCTCAGATGGCTCTAACATGTGTAATATTGGCAAAAAACAAAACAACCAAACCAAAACAACGCCCCACAAAAAACAAAAAACAACAAACAAACAAAATAACCTAGCCAGAACACTCTATTATTTAAATGGCCTAAATGTCCATCAAGAGAAGAATGGATAATAAAAATATAAGCTATACACAACAGATAATTTTACATACATGGTAAGAAAATTAAAATGATAACATTTGAAAGAAAATGGGTAGAACTGGAAAATGATAGATTCGATGAGGCGACACAGTCTCAAAAAGACATTGTATGTGCATTCTCACATGTGGATCTTAACTTCTAATGACTTTACATAAAAAGGGGGGGCTATGAGAGTAGGTAAAGACTCTGAAACTAGATAGATTTTTCTAGTGTGTATCTCTCTTTACAGCCTTACTTAGAAAACACCCACAGGAAATTATGACTTGAACCTGTGGTCACATCAGTTTCTGCAAAGTAGCCCTTGACACCAGAACTCTCTCTAAAAATGGTGATAGGCGATACTGTGGCAGCGTCTTCCACAGAATCAGAAACGGGGGTAGAAATTTGATGTGTGAAGCATAGAACAAGAAGCATCTTCTGAAGGTGCAGTTTCAATCTGGACCTCATATCTTTAGCCTGAACCCTTCCTTAGCCATCACGAGCAACTGATGTTCAAGGGAAGGCAGCATACGGGGAGCCACTTGGCACACTCCTTCACCACATAGGATCACAAGTCTTTATTTTGGGACCAGAGAAATTTGTTCTGAGATATTCAGGTTCTTCTGAAACTCAACTATATTATTAAAGTGCACGTAGAGAAACAAGCAAGCAAGCAAGGAAGCAAGGAAGCAAGGAAACAAACAAACAAACAACAAACCCAGCTTCGGTGTTATTTAGTTCTGCCGAAGGTACAAGGAAATTCTGCTCTATGCGCTTTTTCTTATCTTCTCTACTGCTAGTCAGCAGAGAAGGTTCCAGTGCCTGGAGGAACCCAGGCCAACTCAGAAGCTGACTCATATTAGAGAAATCCCCAGTGACTGTTTCAGGGTGGAGCTAGAGGGAAGTCTCAGCAGTTAAGAGCCCTGCTCTCCCAGAGGACCTGGGTACAATCCTAGCACTCACAAGGTGGTTTCACAACCTTCTGTAGCTCCAGTTTCAGGGGACCTGGTGCCCTCCTCTGACCTCTGTGAGCCTCAGGCATGCATGTCCTGTACATGCATTCATGCAGGGAAAATACTCATACACATAAAATAATATTTAATATATAAACAAATAAGCAACTCCTTGGATCTTATGTACTTGCTCATATTTATTAAGTTCTACTATGTGCTAGGTTGTGCAGCAAAGTTTAGTGTTAGCTCACTCACCCTACCTCAGGTTTATGAGTGTTAGATTCTGTCATTGTTCCTACGGTGCCTGTTAGGAAACAAGAGACCAAGGCTAAGTGGGCCCTAGTGCACCAGGCTCAAACAATCTAGAGCCAACAAGTCCTGTTTAGTGACAATGGCATGATATTTCCTTTTATGCGGAGTAAAATGTGTGTCTTCTCATTTTCCAAAGGTCACAGAAATCACCAAAGATGCTGTGAGAAATAGTACAACACTGTTTGCAATAGCTAATAGCATAAGCTGTCATGTATAGGTTTAAATATTAAAATAAGCCATCCTATGAGTTCCTGATTAAAGTGGGAACGCCAATAAAAGTGAAAGACTTCGCACAACTCTGGATAAAGTCTGATAGAATAATCATACTTACAGGCCTAAGGAAATATTTTCTCCCATTTTTTCCCCCACTCTACAACTGAGGAAGTCTGTGGACTGAAGTGGTGCCTTTAAAGTTTCATAAGTATTAATGGCAAGGAGCGAATAGAACTTTGTCCTCTAATCCTCAGTGCTCTCTTATTTTCTTATTTACTTTTCAGGTAGGGCTGATGGCCAATAAATCATCACGCACCTGGCTTTGATATTGATACAGACACTGAATAAAATTAATATGGCAGTGATGGGTTCCATATTAAAAAACACATTTTATGTATGTGCATGCGTGTCTGATTGTCAGTATGTGCACCATGTGTGTGCAATGTCCAGAGATGCCTGCAGAGGGTGTCAGATACCTTTGGAGCTGGAGTTTCAGATTGTGAGCTGCCTGATGTGTCTGCCATGAACACAATGCAGCATTCTGCAGTAAGCAAATATCCAGTCATTATGACCAGCAAATGTGGCTATTAAGATTAATGTAGAAACTATCAGACTGAGGGGATGGCTCTAAAGTAAAGAGACTTTGCAGTTCCTGCAGAATGTTGCATTGTGGTCATATATCCAGCTAAACTGAATCTGAAGGTGGGGATATCATCACTTGCTAAGGAGAAGAAAATAATGACTGGATATTTGCTTCAATGATCTAAGTGGATTATTATCCAGCTATGAATTTTATGCTTCAAGGGAAAAAGGCACTAGACTTGCTTGGTCACACGCCACACTGTGCACTGTAGATATCATTCAGAGATAAAGTGGATCCACGTAAGAAGACTGTATTGACTGTAGACATCACGCTTAAATACTGAGGGGTGTTGGATGTATCCATGGTTTGCAAACATTTTATCATTGAAATTCCATTTCTACAACACATGTCATTAAAATTCGGTTAGAAGGTAGAGTAGTAGTGATGTTGTGAGAGGTAGAATAATAGCTCCTCAAAGATACTTCCATAGCTTGAACTTGAAAAATCTGTGAATATGTTAATTTACATTGGGGAAATATTGTACAGCTCTAGTTAAGGGAATAGACTTTGCAGCTGAGGTTGACTAGGATTATCCAGGTAGGCTCATTTCACACTGCGGAAGAGGAAAACAGGAAAGCAGTTCAGAGAAGCATTATGGGAAGAAGTGCAGATACTTTCCAGGTATAAGAGAGAAATCATTTTCTATTGTTTGGTTGAATAGCACAAGCAGGCATGACACAAGGAAAAAGGAAAGACCCCAGAAACCGGGAATGACCTCAGATAAGAGACAACAAAGACATAAAGACTCCAGTCATGAAACCATAAGTAAACAAAGTTTGACAAAATTTGAATAAATAAGGAATTGGAATTCCCCCTAGAGCCTCTAGAAGCAAAATAACCCTTGTTACCTAATCTTTTTAGTCTAATAAGACCAAATGTCAGGTTTCTGACAATGTAACTGAATAACAATGAATCTCTGCTGTTGTAAGTCATTAAATTTACTGTTGTTATTGCAAAGCAAGGAACTATACAAACCCTCACCAGTAAAGTCTTCCTTTCACATTCTTAGTGAAAACTCAAAACTGGAAAATGATTTATTGGTGTGATCTGTCTTCCTACCCAGATCTCGTTCCCTGTATGCTGACATCCCCATTTCTTAGCTCTATTCAGCATACATTTTATGGACAGGGGTACTTTGCATGCTCAATTTTGGCTTGTGTTTCTATGTTTCAGATGGAGAAACAGATTGTACTTAACCACCATGTTTGTCTTTATATAGAAACTATTCAAATAATTTATGGAAAGCACAGACCCATGAGACAAATAAACAAATTATTTCTAGAGACAGATACATGACGCATAGAACTGTATATAGAGGGACATCTCATTTTCTACTCTGTCTCATAGCAGAACTCACTTCATTAGCTAGATCAAATTATCGAGGACCTACTGAACATGTAGAAGATTAATTCAACCTATTTCATACGACTGAGGAGGACAAAGAGATGGGTTTGCTAAAGGAAAACCATAGTTTCGTGTTTAAAGGGGGGGGGGCACCTAACTGGTGTACTAGTTAGGATTACTATTGCTGTGATAAAACACCATGGCCAAAGCAACTTCAGGAGGAAAGGGTTTACTTGCCTTGTGCTCCACGTCATTAAATTAGGTCAGGACCGGAACTCAAACAGGGAAGGAACTCGGAGGCAGGAGCTGGTGCCGAGGCCATGGCAGCGTACTGCTTTACTCCCTAGCTCCTCATGGCTTGCTCATCCCTCAAGACCACTTGAAGGAGAGAAACCTGTTCTTTAGGATCCCAAGTGTGGGATCGAATGGTCTAGTAAGAGAACAGGTGATGTTAATTCACTAGCAGGGCAACCACCTCATGCAGGAGCTTAATTGCTGCCAGATGAAAAAGATCCTGTGAACAGACTCTGGGATGAGCTATATAAATAAGCCCAGAACTGGCGGCGGGGGGAATTGAAGACTTGGGGTAGATTTGGCTGTTCATTGCTGCCCTCCAAGACGCTCCTTCAGAGCTCTGGCTCCTGCTGAGGCTCTGAGGTCTGGTTACTCCCGGTTCCAGTGGAAGAAATCCTGCGGCTCCCGACCAGCAACAGTTGTTTAATTGGACTTAAGGTAATTAACTTTTAGATTCTCCTGACCATTCTAAGGTATCTTTGGGTTTCATCAAATCTAGGGAGTCTCATCTTTCTCAGTTGTATTAAGTTCTCAGCCATTACCATTTTATTTTTATTTTTTTATTAATTCATTCATATTACATCTCAATAGTTATCCTATCCCTTGTATCCTCCCATTACTCCCTCCCTTCCATTTCCCCCTACTCCCCTCCCCTATGATTGTGACTGAGGGGGACTTCCTCCCCCTGTATATGCTCATAGGGTATCAAGTCTCTTCTTGGTGACCTGCTTTCCTTTCTCGGAGTGCCACCAGGCTTCCTCATCAAGGGGACATGGTCAAATACGAGGCACCAGAGTTCGCACGAAAGTCAGTTCCCACTCTCCACTCAACTGTGGAGAGTGTCCTATCCATTGGCTAGATCTGGGTCAGCAGGAAGCATGGCCATTACCATTTTAAGCATTGCATCCTTATTATCTTCTCTATCTGGAAACCTTGCTTGGTATATGATGGTGACCCTCTGTCTATCCTTTAGTGTTTTCCTTCCTGCCTTTTAGTTTCCTGTCTTTCACAACAAAGGGCTTTTTCCTGTCCACTTTTCAGTATTTTTCAGCTGTGCTTCATCTATCTTCCCATCCATTCATTGAATTCCAACTCAAACGATACCCACATTTGTGGGCATGCACACAAGTGGACTCTTGGACATGGCAAGTTGTTTCTCATGTTCACTATAATTTGCGGTGTGAGCATTCCCTTTCAGACAGGGTTTTACTGGGGGTGAGGGGAAACTGTAAAACATGGTTTGGGAGTATACTTTCCTAAAATGTTTTAAAGTTTTCTTTTTTTCTTCCTAGAACTTCACTGTAAATTGGGATCAATTTTCATATTTTCTCTCCTGTTTAGAAGTCCACACATCAGGCATGTATAGAAATTTGGCTCCAAACTCAAGTGTGAGGTGGTTTTATAATTCTGAATTTTAAAGGAAAAGCCTGTTTCCACATTAAAATTCCAGAGCCATAATCTTTTTTGTTATGTTTTACTAATCTGTTTTATGTGGGAGTCTGCTCTCCCTCTCTGGTTCCCATTGGTCCACGATTTCATCTCCTGCAGTAATAAAGTGAAAGAATACAAAGGGCAGATCATCAAGGTTGATGGTACCTTCTGGGGCAGCAGCATCTTCTGTTCATCTAGTTACTGCACTTTCCAAGATTTTGTTTATATAGAGTCCCTGAGAGTATTGTTCGCCCTCTCCAGTTCTTAGATGTGAATTTGAAGGCTATTAAGCCTGTTTTTTAAAAAAGACTTTCTGGTGGTTAGTGGAACTTTTACAACTCTGAAGGGAAAAGTAGTGTGGCATTTGGGATTCAAGGGGTACCACAAAGTCACACCACACAACAAACCTTGGGAGGGTGACTGCCTCTGCTCCACAGAGAAGCAGCAGAGAACTGAATGGGAGGCAGCTTATGTTTGGCTTCTTGGTGAGAAATTTTCCAAAGCAGAGATTTTTAGGATGGGGATTCATGGAAATATCAACTCCTGAGCTTAGGGTGAGTTCAAGGATTGGTGAATTTTCAAGATCAGGGATTATTGGGATTTCAAACTCTGAAACTGAATTCTTTATCCTACAGTTAGTGAGGGCACATTATGATTATTTAGCCTCTTATTTTGTGCATAACTAGGAGTCTGAGATATTACAGGCAAATTTTTGGCTGTAGGAATATATTCAGATCTGTCCTTCTGCAAATGCATTGCTCTCATTATGATTTGAAAAGAATGCTTATTGATTTTTCAGTCCTTAAAATGGAAGTAACTCCATCTGGAAGTCCTACTTTCTGATGTCAGGTACATGATGCGGGATCTTTTTCAAATGCCATTGTTTTGTTCTTTCCTATTGATTGCTAAGGGTAGTTTTATTACTTCTGATTTCATATATATATCTGTACAGGTGGATGCAGTTGTGAGTAGCCACACACAGATTCTGTAAGAACAGTGTCTGCTCTTAACCTCTGAGCCACCTCAGTATCCCTTCCCATATGTTTTTTTAATGACTTTTTACATTAAGGAAAATGCAGAAAATAAAAGGAAAAAGCTGTATTCTGTTAGCATTAAGTTAGAGCTGCTATTCTCTGTGGCTAGTACCAGTGTCCGGGAATCCAGTGCTTGCAGTGTAGTGAAGGCTGTGTCCTCACCCACGCGTCACTAGTTGACTGGTACGAACTCTGTTTTTTACCCTTCTCAGTAAGTCCTGTGAGTGCCTTGTTTCTTATAGTTACAATTGTTCGATTTCTTTTAACCTCGCACTGGAACTTTAGATGATATTGCCTTTCTTTTTATATTTTTATGATTTTCTAAGAATGATTAGAAATTAACATTATAATGGATAACATAAAATTACAATCTCCAAGACGCTGAAAGTGAGTCTGTCAGCAAAGATGGACAAGCGAGATACATAGAACTCTCCTTGCTTAGTTCAAACATGGATCTGCTTCATTAAAGTCGAGGAGTTTCTAATGATCATCTCATAAACATAGAAATGAGGAAAAAATAAATATTTAAAGTTTTATGGACTGTTGTGCCGGGTTTTTTTTTTTTTTTTTTTTTTTTTTTTTTTTTAAAAACAGAGTGCTAGATGTATTTGAGATTTCACGGTTCATGAGACTATGTCATAGGCTGCGTGACCTAGAGGCTTGTGTGTGAACACCTTCACAGAGACGTGTTCAACCCTGGACCCTTGTATTTTTGGAACAGTGACTGTTAATTTTTTCAATCCAAGAGATAGGAAAGAAGGTGGTTCTGGGAAATTTCCATCTATCTGTTCAAGCATGCTTTCTATAGGTGACCCTGGCCCCAAGTGTATTCTGGTGGAGAGTTGGTAAGTAAAGGGACCAGGTGTCTCCATGTTCTGAGTCCGTGGGTGCTTCCCACTGAGCCTGAGCTGACCCAGAAAGCTCTGGTCAGTCATCATCTCTTTATTATTCTACATGATACGAACTCCAAAAGCGAGTACTTTGTTAGGGTGTCTCTGTACCATGGGGTCACAGCCACATTACTGCTAGAAATAAAGCATTCATTAACAAAGAAATCCTTATCTGTGCATACATATGATCAGACACGGAGCATCATAGCTTGCAATGGATATGTCTACTCCTGGTGTAGGAGGAGAGCATGCGCACTAGAGAGTAGAGAAAGGGTACACAGATCGTTTTTGCCACACCACTGTAGGTCTGGGTCCTTAATTCAGTAAGTCTCAGTTTCTTTGATCTCTGTTGTAATAGAAGCAACAATTTATTATCGCCTGCGTGAGTTATTGTGAGGACCAGAAGGGTTTGTTTTGGCTCATCACGCAAGAAGTGCATGGTATCAGGAGCCGAAGACAGCATTGCACCCACAGCCAGGAAGAGAGTGATGGATACTCGTCTAGTTTTTTTCTTTACTCTGGTCTGGTGTCCCAGTTTACAGATTGGTACTGTCCATATTCAGGGTTAATCTTCCCATCTTGGTTGATTTAATTTGAGTCATTCTCTGCCGCTCTCGGAGGCTAACCTAATCCAGACTAGTCCTTTGCAGGCATGCCCAGTGGCCTGTCTCCTGTGTGATTCTTTTTTTTTCACTCTCAGCTAGTAAAATTTTTAGTGAATAATGACAGTGTGACCCTTTCTGCCATCTTGGTACTTAAAGCTATTCATACTCTCGGCTTCTGCTGAGTCATCACTGAGCTGGAGAACAGGATTTCTTTCTCTTTTTCATACAAGTTATCTTTACTGTTTCTCTTTGTTTTTGTTTGTTTGTTTGTTTTATATTTATATTTTTAATTTTTTAATTTTGCATTCCAATTGTAGACAAGGGAGGGGTCTCCTAGGTAATTCTATATCCTACTAAGTGGTATAATCTTATCTTGTTTTCTTTTATTTTCTGTGTCTGGTATGTTAGTCTTATTTCACCATCAAGACTGTAAAGCACTGAGCTTACATTTCAAATATGCTTCTGCTTTGCCTCCAGCAACACTGAGTTACTCTAAACTCTGTACTTAATACAATGCTAGACATAAATATTTTATCTCTTTTATAAGTTCATTATGTATATTTGTTAATGTCTACCTTCTCTACCAACATATATATTCCACCCTATGGATAGTTTTCTATTATATTCTTTGCTGAATTAAAAGCACTTAGACCTTTGGAGGATGTGCATAAATATTAAATATATCATTAAATATTTAATAACCAGTGAAATAACAATGAGTGATATTTGCCAAATGACGAGCCTTTTGAGCAGGGAGTTGGGTATCACTCTTTATATTTTTGCCATCAAAATCTCCTATCTGCTGACACATATTAATTATCATTGGCTAAGTTTTTATAACTTTATAAATTACAGTGTTTTGCCCTCTTGTTCACCCTTGGTGCCTTCAAAATTCTTGGCCAAGAATAAGTCATACTGTGCGTAAATGATTCTTGCAGGCTCTTTTCTGCTATCTTCAGTCATTCTTCTCCAGCCCATAGTGTAAAATCTGCCTGAAATACTATTTCAACTTGCTCCCCACCTGACAGATTTCAAAGCCTTGACACCACAGAATTTTCATTGTCCAAAGTCCTCTCCAGTGCATCTACTACTTAACTTTCAGTTCTTTTCCTAACAACTCCATCCTACATCTGAAACTTCTGGCCTAGATAACCTGTCTTCTTTTTCTTGAGTCTAACAATATTTCAGAGTGGTACCTTCTACTATACTAATGACTGCATGAAATAACCTTCCTCCATGTATAACAAATTTATTAAATATAGTAATATTAATATATGCATTCTTGGTCTAAATCATATGAAATTTGTTCCACAGTCCCTTTGAGTTTAATTTAACATTTTATGATAAAAATATGGTAAAAACTTATGCTATTTGTGTATCATACCCTATTTATTTATAAATATGAATTTTCAAAATCAGTTGAATTATAGAAAGACATCTTAGAGATTTAAATAGAATAATAATTTAGATATTTAAATAGAAAAAATTCAGGTGTGACTGAATGTAAAATATCTAAATGATATATAATTATATTATATTAATTATATATTATATTACATTACACATGGTACATTATCTATTATGCATTAGCATTATACATTACACATTGTGCATTACATATTACATATTATTATAGGAGAATTTTAATCCAGCAACATGGCCACTCTGATAAGGGATCATATCTAAAGATCTAGTTCTGTGTGATCTGTCTGGAATATAGACATGTCCTTAGCACACACCTTTAATCCCAATCAACGGCATCTAAGTGAGGAACAGACAAAGTGGCAAATCAGAGAAAGATTTGACAGAATGAGTCAAGATGTGGGATATGCCCAACTCTTAGGAAAACAGACAGGAAAGAAAAGCTACTTCAGAGCAGTGCAGAGAGAGAGAGAGCAGGGGAGGTTGTGAAGACAAAAGAATAGAGTTTGGGAGTATAGTGTAGTTTGGTGCAGTTGAGTGCAGCTCAGTTAAGTGCAATTGAGTTTACATAGTTCAGTTCATGAAGTTCAAAGGCAGTTTTCCAAGCAGAGCAATTCAATCAAAAGCCAAGAGAAGACAGTTTCAATCAGTCAGTTTGCAACAGAGTTTTGAGCCAGAACAACTGAACTGAACCAACCAGCCAGAGTTCAGAAAGGACTAGAAAGGGGGAGCTTATGCAGCAGCAAGTCTTGGAGGCTGTAAACATTCTAGGTATAGGTTAGCAAATGGAGTCTGGAAGCTGAAACCTTCAAGGCCAGGGTTTGCAAAAGATTAGATTATAAGAGGTTAGAGGCTCTCAAACCTAGGCCTAATGATAGTTAGATAAAAATATGCTCATTAAAATATAAACAAATTCATTCTAAAAAAATAAACAAAAAACACTATAGGCTCTGCCCAAGCTATATATTCCTAAAGCTTATGTATAGCTCTCGTTTCTTTCCCTCTTCTGAGGAAATAAAAACATTTAGATATTATAGTATACTATTAAATTATATCATATTATTGCTATAAATATATAATCAGTCTCTTCTGCCACATGAGTTCTGAACTTCGGACATCAGGTTCAGTGACAGATGCCTTTACCTGCTGAGCCCTCTTACTGGTCTATAGAATTAAAAAATTTAAACTAAAATTTTCGATTTCTCTCCTGTTGTCATTCGAGATCTGAGAAATGCTTTGGGATGATTCTCATTCCATTATAGGCTGCATCCATGGGTCTTATTGCTAGGTGGCTTTGCTTGATAGAGTCCTCTACTGAAATGACTGAGCTGCTATTGTAAAATGCCTTTTGGAGGACAAAATCCTCAAAGTTGGGAATCATCACTTTAAAAGATCAAGCTGGTTTTGTGATGAAGAAGAGAGTGACTACAGAAACTCCATCTGTTTTCCCACTATGAGGCACGGGGACAGAGAAGACACAAATAGTGCATTGATGGCCAACTCCTCTCTGAAAGAGGAGGAAGAAGAAGAATGCAACAGGTCTATAAATGCAGTTAGGTTTGTGCCACTGTCTTATCTCTCATTATGCACAGACATAAACTTATCATTTGAAAAAGAAAGAATAAAAATGGTCACACATGCTTCTTTTTCCATCTTGAGAGTTAACATTTATTCATCTCTGGGACCATACTGTGGTTTGAGAAGAGCATTTAAAAGTTTAATTGAGAATAAAGTAGCAACAACACATATCCAAATCTGTTTAAGAAACACCGCCATCACTGCAATATTCAGAATCCAAGAAGGTTTATTCTTAATTATTTTTTTTGAGAGATAAGGTGCTCTTATCTTCCTGACATCAGTGAATAAGAAATCTTGGTTAACATATGATGGTAATGTTAGCTCTTACTCCTTGCAGTGTACGGTAAATCTCTTTTTAATCCTAGCCTGCAGCCTGACTCTAAAACCAATCCTGGCTCCAGGCAGGGGCACTAGAATGTGCTCCATGTCATTTAATTTTTGGCTTAGTTTTGAGTATGCCTTGCTTTCAGTATTAATTCAACTGTAGAGTCAGTTTCCCTAATTTGTTTTTCTCATCCCCTCTTAATGCCTGGGCTTAATATGTTGTCAAGCAGTTCTCTCTGCCTTACTGAGAAGTTTTAAATGATACTGGTTTCTGAGCTAAGCTATATTTTGAAAATGAGTTTTCTCCTTCTTTTTCAGTCACAACAATACTTTTTAATTATTCACTGAAAATCAAATGGAGACATATATTTATGACATAAAACACAAGCACCTTTTTTTTCAGTTTCTTAATTATTTGCGGTTGGAATGAGGAACTCCTGTCTTCAGCCCTTATCATGATAAGTCCTAACAGCAGCAGCAACAGACACAGTATTGTGAAGGATGTAATTGGTGTGTGTGTGTGTGTGTGTGTGTGTATTCATTTCTTCCAAGATTAGAAGTATTCAATAAGAAAGCAAAGAGATGTACCTTCAGAAAACAAAGACAACTCAGAGTATCAGGTTTGAAAGTTTGGTCATGTCTGAAATGTGCAGCTCTCTGAAATTTGGGAAAGAGTGAAGAAGTAGAAATAGCTACACTGTTGCTAGGGAGGAAGGAGGATGCAGACCAATGACAGGGACTCTCTTATAGCAACTGGATATTTGATAGTGAAATAAGAAGGCATTTTATTCCACCTCTGGTCCCTTGGAGTTCACAATTGTCTAATGGTGACTCCCCCCAGCCCCTAATAATCGACTGTAAATCTCTCAAACTATGCAGAGTCACCACAACACCAACAATTTTTTCCCTTACTGCTTTCATTAGAAATTCTAGTTTCAGCCATGCATGGTGGTGCACACCTTTAATCCCAGCACTCAGGGAGGCAGAGGCAGGTGGATCAATGTGAGTTCAAGGCCAGCCTGGTCTACAAAGTGAGTCCAGGACAGCCAAGGCTATACAGAGAAACTCTGTCTCGAAAAACAAAAAACAAAAAAAAAAATCCTAGTTATATGCTATGTGGAAAAGGTGAAAATGGACAGTCTCCTCTTGTTTATGAACTGCTTTAAATATGACATAGCTGTGTCTCTGTCGTTTATGTTGAGGCACAGTCCATTTGTAAGTAGTGTTTGGACAGTTTTTGTGTTGAATGGGTATTAGACTTCACACAGTGATTTTTTTTTTGGGGGGAGGGAGGAATCTATTGAAGCGATCATGCAATTTTAATCTTTTATTTTATCAATTTGCTACATCATGATTATTGATTTTCATTTGGTAAACTAATTTTTACAAGTCTGGTATAAATTCTACTTAACATAGATCATAGTTCCTTTGATGCCCTGTTTAATTTAGTTATCCAGTACAGTGATGTTAGCATGTTTTAGTTAATGAAAGATAGCATATGCAATGATCTATACTAACGTAATCCAAGCATATGGTAGATCATACCACATAGATTTGCACTAATGCATCATTGATATATTCACCAATGATGGAATTTTTAAAAACAGGCCTTAGACTGTATTTTTATTATAAAAGTGTTAAACAACAGCATTTTCTTTATTTCTTTTGTTTTTACAACTTTTTAACAGTATAGGTTTTAATTTTTTCCTTAAAATTTTGAAACTAAAATATAATTATATTATTTCTCTCTCTCTCTTTTTTTTTTCTTCCCTCACTCTCTCCCATGTGTTTCAAATTTATGACCTCTGGCCTCTTTTTTCTTGATGTTACACACACAACACACACACACACACACACACACACACACACACACACACACACACGGAGAGAAAGAGAGAGAGATTCATTTAAATGTATAGATACACTATTATGCTCAGTCCCTGTGTGCATGTGGATTCATGGCTGACCACATTGGGTGTTGTATAACCCATCGGGAATTCTTCACTGGGGAAGACTGCTCTCCCACTCTCAGCATTCCTTAGTTCCCAATGGTTTTTTATCTAGGGTCACAGTCCCAGGAAATTCCCCCTTCCATCTTAACATGTCGGTTGGGTTGGTGTTCTCCTTGTTCAAGTGTTGTTTAGTCTGAGAATTAATGAGGTCATGGACCTTTTAGAATAGACCTTGCACCTGCCAAATTACTAAAACAGCTTAATTCCTAACTGAGTTACACGTTTTCATTCTTTTACCCGCAGATAAGTGCAGCCTTCACCCCCCGCCCCCAACCAAGACACTTCTCTTTGCATCAAAGACCATCACAGAAAACTACAGCTGATTAAAAGGCAGAGAACAAGAGATCATTGACAGGGTACCTGCTAGGTCTCAAACCCTGGGACAAATAGCTGAGGTACCTGTTTAACATATCAAAGTGGACCTGGCCATCAGGTTCTCCCAGCATCCTTCAGTCCCTACCTGTTACAAGACCCTCCTGGCTGGCATACCCACCCTCTACCCAGAAATCTCCAGCCCAGGGGCTAGGCTGCTCTTCTCCCAGAGGCTCTTCCCTATATAATTCAGACATTTTAGGTGCCCATCTTTGTTACCTTTTGCCCTCTTGGATGCAGCACCTGGTTATACCTTCCCCCTCCCTCTCCCCCTCCCCCTCTCTGTCTCCCCCTCCCTCTCCTTCCCCCCTCCCTCTCCCCTCTCCCTCTCTCCTGTCCCCTCTCCCCTCTTCCCTCTCCCATCTCTCCTCACATGGTTCAGGACCATGTCCTCTCTGGACTCCCCCGGATGTCTCTGTCTATGGCTATGCTCTCCCTTTTTTCTACAATAAAGTTTTTTCTCCACCATATCTAGGAGTAGTCATGTCCTTTCTTTCTTATTTCTTTTTTTGTTCAGTACCCAGCCCGAGCTGATCCATCTGCAATACAACTCCTGTACCTAAGACCCAGGGAACAGGAAGGAGGAGGCAGGAAGGGCCTGAAGAACCAGCAGAAAAGGGTATCTGCTGTGAGAGTGAGAATATTACAGTAAAGTTGAGTAACAAAAAAATCTTTTGCAAATGAGATGACCTCACATGTTTAACACATGTAAGGTTTTTAGAAAATGAAAAGCTTCTTGATCCAATAATTCGACTCAGGAAATTATGGCACACAAAATTAAAAGACAGAAATCAGTTGCATTTCCAAATATCAATTATATTTTAAAAAAAGATACTAAGAAAAGAAACCATATAAATTACAATGAAATGAGTAAGGCACATACACGATAACACTAATTAAAGAATGAGGGCTTGCATGCAGAAGACAAAACAAGAAACAGTGAAAATATTAAAGGAGAGACAAATAAGTGGAAAGACATCCCATGTAATAAAAAATATAATCTTGTCAAAATGTTCAGACTGCCCAAAGGGATAAAGAAATCCAAAACTATCTGTAGCCAAATCAACATGGCAGTATTCACAGGAGCAGAGGATCTCCAAAATTAATTGGGTACCACTAAAAACCTAGAGCAGACAAAATAATCCTGAGAAAGAAAAAGAAAGTTGAGATAATAATACTTGTTTATTTTCAGAATACACTCCTAAGCTCTAGTGATTGAAGCAGCATGGGTTTGACATAATGTTAGACACACAGACTTATGAAGTATAACGGCCCAAATGCAAACCAAAGGTGACAAAATCAACAAGTGCCAAGAATGCATAACGAGGCAAAGAAAGTTTCTTCAATAAATGTTGCTGAGAAAACCTCATACCCACATTAAAAAATAAAAGTAGACATTTATTCCACACTTCTCAAAGAAACAAAAAATTAAGTGTAAGACCTAAGTGTGTAAGACCACCAACTATAGCACCCTAGGAAGGCATGATGCCATTGAGCCCCATTTCTGGCCAGAGAAGTTTCTTCATACTGTCCTGCCAATGCTTTTTTTAAATATGAGATCCAAAGTTCAGGTGGCAAAAGTAAAAGTAGACAAGTGTCTTAATGCCATGAATTTGAAACAATTTTGGAAAGCAAATCAACAGAATAACATATATATGAAATTATTTTCAAACCATATGCCTGATAAGAGATTCATTAAATATATATAAAGCTCTGTTGCAAGCCAATAGCTATAAAATGGATGACAATATAGCTCAGTTGGCAGAGTGCTTGTCTGTTTTGCATGAAGCCCTAGGCTCAATCCCCATTAAGATGTATTGTTTTAAAAATAAACATACATATTGGTACATGTCTATATTCCAGAACTGAAGAGGTAGATACAGAGGGATCAAAAGTGAATGACAATTTTCATTTACATAGTGAAATATAGGCCAGCCTGGGCTAAATGTGCCCTACTGTAAAACAAAACAAAATGAAACAAAACAAAAACAAAAACCCAGCAACAACAAACAACAAAGAAAATAAGCAGATATTTTTCCAAAGGAAATTTATAAATAACAAACAGTTAGACTGACTGAAATGGTGCTACTATCACTGACTAATCACCAATGAAGTGCAAATCAAAACTGTCAGCACATGTCATTCATGCTTGGGATAGCTATTGTAAAAGAAGAAAGAAAGTAAAGTGTTTGCCTGATTAGACCCAGGAAAGCACATGGTAGAAGGTGAGAGCTTATGCCCACAAGTTGTTAACCATCTTCCACACATGCATGTACACTCATTCATTCACAAATAAATAACTAAAAATATAGCTGTAAAATAATAAAACTGTTTCCCCATTCTTCCAAGCTACTCTCACCTAAAGTCTCAATAGGATGTCCTCTCTTCTGACCTACTTTCTTGGTAAGTAAAGTTTTTCATGGTACATATCCCTTGGACTAGTGTTTTGATATAAGTGAGTATATACCGTTTGACTCTTTTTGCTTCTGGGTGAACTCACTCATTATGATAATTTCTAGATCAATCCATTTGTCCACAAATTTCGGGAATTCCTTGTTTTTAATAGCTGAGTAGTATTCCATAGTGTAAATGTACCACAGTTTCTTAGTCCATTCTTCTACTGAGGGACACTTAGGCTGTTTCCATGTTCTGGCTATTATGTATAAAGCAGCTATGAACATGGTTGAGCATATGTCCCTGTTGTGTGGTAGGGCATTTTCTGGGTATATTCCAAGGAGTGGGATAGCTGGGTCTTGAGGAAGCCCTATTCCCATTTTTCTGAGAAAGCGCCAGATAGCTTTCCAAAGTGGTTGTACTAGTTTGCATTCCCACCAGCAATGAAGGGTCCTGGAAACCTACAGGAAGAACTTTATGACAGGCAGATCTGGGTCCTGGGGTCGTCCTCAAACTAAGGCACCAGCCAAGGAGAATGTAGGCAGTAAGCTTTGAACCCCTACCAAGACCTAGCCGATGAACATGATATTCTCCACCGTTGAGTGGAGAGTGAGATCTGACTCTCACACGCACTCTGGTGCCCCTTTTCTGACCACGTCCCCTGGATGGGGAGGCCTGGCGGCACTCAGAGGAAGGATAGCAAGTTACCAAGAAGAGACTCGATATTCTAAGAGCATAGATAAGGGGAGGAGGTCTCCCTCAATCACAGACATAGGGGAGGGGAGAAGGGGGGAAGTGGGAGGGAGGGAAGAATGGGAGGAAACAGGGGAAGGGCTAACAATCGAGATGTAATATGAGCAAATTAATAAAATTAAAAAAAAAATAATAAAACTGAAGATGTAAGTATTGGTGATAATGTGGTACACTTGTAACACTCGTAGAGTCGGAGAAGTATATAAAGGTATCGCTGACTGCAAGACAGGAAATTCTAAGCTTAGAACTTGTATATGATCTGAAAGATGAAAAATTAGGACTCCAAAGTAATGTCTGCACTCTCTTCCTCACTGAGGCATTGATTATTCACGACTAATATATGAACACAACGCGAAGTCACAGGAGAGATGAATGGATAAGGGGATGTGATAGACACATACTGTAACCGCATCCAGCTTCAAATACAGAGAGAAACCGCATGGGCGAAATAAGCCAGAAATTGGAACAGTATTGTAACATTCAAATTCAGAGCAGTTTGACTCTAGAATGGTTGTCAGTGGTTGGTGTGAAAGAAACGTGCAGTTGTTCTTTGGGTTCAGAGTCTGTTATTACAGATGGATGCATTCTAGAGATCTCCCATGCAACATAGGAACATAAGGCATGTAGTTAACAGGATCTCTCTCTGTCTCTCTCTCTCTCTCTGTCTCTCTGTCCGTCCGTCTGTCTGTCTGCCTCTCTCTCTCTCTCTCTCTCTCTCTCTCTCTCTCTCTCTCTCTCTGCCCTAGAAGTCAACCCTAGGTCTTGTTGTACAGTCACTACTCACCTTATTATTGAGACAAGGTCTTTTCTTGGCCTGGAGCTTGAGAACTAGGCCAATGTAGCTGGTCATCAGGCCCCTGGGGTCAAAAAGTCTGACCCTCCCAGCATTGGGCTTATAAAATCTATGGCACCTCTGCCAGCTATATTGCATGGGTCCTAGGGATTTAGCTGGGATCCTGATGATTGCATGGTGAGCATTTTGCCAATGGATATGCCTCCTCAGTCCCTGTCAATTAAGCTTTAATAAAGCAGTTAAAAATGCTCAAGGCATGGTAGAATGGTAAGCTAAATTGTGGTTGTAATGTCAGCAATTCATCAGTCTGGTGAGATTAAAAACATAATTATAATGAAATACATAAAACAACTGACATTTATTGAAGGCTTCTAGAGGCCAGCACCTTGCGAAGGGCTTGCTAAAGCAGCCTTTCTCTGTGACCTTATACTAACTAATGCCTTGCAAGCTTCTTTCTCAATGAATTGGAAATACCAGTGCCAGCTGTGAGTACAGAAATACCTTGCAGGCACCGTTGCCAGGGGATTTCATGAGCAGGGACCAAAATAGGGCAGACTATTTTTTTCCTTGGAGTCTGACTACCCAGAGGGCTGCCTTCTCTGCATTGAGGCTGCTTTGTTCATTTCTTAGTGACAAGAGCCTGCTGGCTGTCAGGACAAGATCCTTGAAAGCCCAGAGATAAATTAGAAGGCAGCTTCCCCTTTCTAGTTTCTAATGGAATCAGTGCGTTCTGAAAGTTGTTCTTCAACAAGCTCCTAGGAATGACCACTGGGCTGTGATGCTTTGTGGTAGACCAGAAGGCTATTAGAGGCAGAGCTAACGATATCCTGAATGCACAGCAGATGTTTGCAGCCAACCCTGGGGATGCTTCTTCTTCTTCTACATATGGAACTGCATACAGTTCTTTCCTCATTTGTCCTTCCCCACAACTGCTCCCACACTCCATCTCTTACTGCTAATCATCCCGCTGAAGTGGCATGACTTTCTAGCTGTTGGGTGAGTTACACATGAAGGGAAATAAGTCCTCAGAGGGGAGGCAATTTGTCAGTGCAATATTAAAAGAAAGTGTGGGGAAGGAACATTCCAGAGAAAGCCAAGCTCACTAACCTGTCAGAGATAAGTGTATTTAATTTGAGCTGAATCAGGAATCAGGAGGACCATTTGGATGTCTTGTATATTATAAAGTTCACATGCAGACTTCACTTTACCCCAAGGCTTGTTGCAATATCAGCACCCACTCTCCCACACAACGTCTTTTCCAGCTATAAGTTGAATTTTGAATTGCATTCATCTATTGATGGCATGTCCAGTCACTTGTGTGAGGAGGGTACTCACTACCTGCTGGCCCCAACTGAGATTGGTTTCCAGAATGTTACTTCTATTCTTCCTTTCATCTGTCCCACACCCCAAAGGAAGAGGCCAAACAAATCTCAGAGAAGTATATGTGTGTTTGTGTCTATGTTCATACGCGCATGTGCATGAGTGCGTATGTGTGTGTTGGGTGGGAGCTACATATGCATGTGTGTGCATGTGAGTGTGAAAGCCAGAGAGCAACCTAGAGTATTGTTTTTAAGGAGTTCCTCACCATAGGTATTGAGAAAGAGTTAGGATCTGAAGATCACCAATTAGGCTACACTGTCTGGACGATGAGCTGCGGAGATCAACCTGTCAATACCTCTCCGACTCTGGGATTACAAGCATGTGCAACCATGCGTAGGTTTTTACATAGGTGCTGGGGACTGAACTCAGGTCTTTATTCTTGTCTTTATGCAAGCACTTTACTGACTGAGCCATCACCCCAGATCCAGAGATGGGATTTTTAATATGGCATCCCGATTTAGTCTTTCTGGGTTTATTTATTTCCTATCTCCCTTGCCTAGAGGTAACAAAGGGGTCTTTCAAAACTCATGGTCATAGTTTTCTGCCTTGAGACTTCTGTGTCCCAGTAGAAGTAAGTTCACTAACAATGGACGCCATGGCGATTATTTCTGTTTACTCACAGCCAAAGTGTTTCATGGCTTCTCTGCCTCCCATTACCTTAGTGGTATAGTGAGGAAGTGCCAAGAATGCGTGATCTCCACAGATTTTAAAATATAACCACTTAATAGACAGGAGAAAAAGCACAATCTTTGCTTATAGAGGAGAGCACTGATGCCTGAAGCGGCGAGGCAGTTGGCCTAAATTTGCACACTAAATGACAGCATAAAAACTTGACTCTACAGTTTTCTCCTATCAGCCTGTTACATTATTTGTGTGGCTTTTATGGTTTCAAAGATGCTTATGCCTAATTTGTGATAGAAGATGTAATGATTAATAAATAACAATTCTTTCTAGTAGGACTTAGCTCAGAAAATGTTCTCTATAGCTGAGAACCAGAGGGCAGTAGCCATCACTGCCCCAAATATTCTTCCTCTACCCTAAATAGTACAGTGTTCCATGCCCACAGTGGAGGAGAGTCTTAGGCACGTCCTGTAGGGAACATAGACTCAAGAGAGATACATTTTCAGCATTTGAAGACATCTGTAATAGATAAAAATACAAATAGCATCAGGAATTCAATTTGTGAGAAGAGGCTTGCTGTAGACATGTTTGGAGTCTCATCCCTGTTTTCTAGTGCTTCTCAGTGACAGCCTATTGACTCTCTTCCTGGAGTTGCCTGTAGTGATGGGGCACAGTTCAGCCTGTTAGCAGAGTATCAGAAAAGAATGAGATTTTCTGCGTTCACCAGTGACTACAAGTTATTGGTGGAGAAACAGCTAGTCTCTGTGCTTCTCCAATGGGGAAGATCAACCCAGGGGTCTGCTTGGCACCATCTCCCAGGGAAGATGAAGCTCAGTTGACTATACTGACCTATGTTGGTGTGCCCCACATTTACCTTCCTCTGTTCAGTCATAATTTTTTCCTCTCTTGCTGTGGCTTCCTGGAGTGACCACCTAAGCAAACCACTGCATTAAATCCTTTTCAGTTCAGGCTTTACTTGCAGGGAAAACTGGGTTGCTAGCATAAAATTAACCTTCTGAAAGGATGATCTTGAGATTGTACCAGGTGACAGGCAGAGTGAGGAAAGGATGAAAGAAGGAGGTGGGGGGGGGGGAAGGCTGGAGGGGGATGGAGATAGGCATCCAAAGTATCAGCTTGAAATAATAAGGTAATGGATCCATGCAAACTGGTTTTACTCCCATGGAGGTAAGTGTCCCTGGAGACCAATGACCAAAGGAGAGCATGGGGGCAGGACTATTGCCTGTGTAGATAGATGCACCTTCATTCCATTTTAGGGTCTCTGTGTGCATTTATTGTCAAACTCTGCAGCTGTGTTCATTGCTTGGCCACACAGTCTCAGAGAAAGGCATGTGACTTCTTCAGGGCCTATTCTTTCTCTACTTGCTCTCTGAGCCTGCCTCATCTCACCTCAGGGATCCTGGTATGGTACCTCCATTATCTCTTTGTTCTTGAAATTTTCTCCTTTATTCTCTTTCCCAGTAGCTACACTCTTCATTGTGTTATAAAATGACCCCCGGAGAGTTCTCTATTTCCAGAAGAGCTTCTTCGAACTAACAGATTCCGTTTTACTGCTGTCTACTGCTTCCTCTCCCACTGTCTTCTCAGCCTACTGCAATCTGCCATCTACTTCTCAGAAATTGAAGGGAACTTTTACTTTTCTGCTACTTTTTGGTTTGGAAATTGCCATGTCCAAATCGTACATGTTTGTAGGGGACCAAGTGATGTTTCTTACGTGTATATGTTTTGCAACCTTCAAACCATGCTAAACCTCTCTGTCTTTGAATATTTCAAATGTCTTTGTGATGAAAGCATTCAAAGCCTTTCCTTCCAGTTCTTTAATATATATGTGTATATATATATATATATATATATATATATATATATATATATATATATATATATATATATGTATATTAGCACCTTGTCCATTCTATAGTCAGCCTTGGATAGAACTTATTTTTTTCTCTTTTGTGCCTATTGACCAAACTTTTTTCTGTTCCTTTCAGTGGTGGTTAGTTTTAATTGTCAACCTGACACACTATAATAATCTGAAAAACAAATCCCAGTGAATTCCCATTGTCTAGATTACGTTGACTTATGGCCCTGACTGTGGGGTATTATTTTGAGTGCCTTACATGAGGTAGGGAAGACACATCCACTATTGGTTGTATGAGTCCCTAGGAAGAGGATTCTGGCTTGTGTAACAGTGCTGAAGGACAGATGAGCACATGCATGTTTTAATTATTTCTCTCTCGTTTTGACTGTGGATGTAATAGGACTAGCTGTTTTAAGTTCCTATTGCCTTGACTTTTTCTAAAATTGTGGGGTATAACCTGTAAAGGTGAGCCAACAATACCTTCACTTTTTTTTTTTTTTTTTTTTGGTTTTTCGAGACAGGGTCTCTCTGTGTAGCCTTGGCCATTCTGGACTCACTTTGTAGACCAGGCTGGCCTCGAACTCACAGCGATCCGCCTGCCTCTGCCTCCCGAGTGCTGGGATTAAAGGCTTGCGCCACCACGCCCGTATACCTTCACTTTTATCAGAGTATTTTATCATAGCAAACAGGAAAAAAAGAAGAAGATATTCCCACCCCGTTTCTTCCCAACCTCTGAGGACTACTGTTCTCCTCTCATCTTCCATGAAGCCAGCCTTTTCAAATGTCTTGTATAAGTAAGCTCATGAAGGACCTGTTGAGTTGGTTTGTTTGCTTGTTGTTTGAACATAGGACTTAGGGCTTCTTGCACCCTAATTGAATGTGATAGCATTGAGCTCCATCACATGTGACAGGATTCCCTTCATGTTCTAGCCAAACAGTTTTTTTATTGTCAATATTTTGGCACAATGACTATCCACTCATTGGATGATGGACCCTTAGGTCATTCTCTTATCTTGGATACTGTGACTAGTTCTGCAATAGACATGGTGACAGGGGTCAGATGATTTTTCTACATACTGATTTCACTTCCTTTGGATAAGTACCCAGTAGTCTGGTAGCTAGGCCATATGGCAGTTCTATTTTTGCTTTTCTGAGGGACTTCCAAACTGTTTTCCATAATGGTGGTACTAAATTTACACTCACACCAACACTGTAAAAAAATTTTTTTTCACATCTTTGCGAGTACTTGTTTTCTTTAATCTTCTTGATGGTACCCCCCTTCTTACTGGAGAAATATGGAATCTCATGAGATTTTCACTTGTGTTCCACTGATGAGTAACTATACTGGGTATGTTTTCATATACTTGGTGTCCATTTGTATGTCTTCTTTTGAGAAAAGTGTATTTAGGCCTGTTGCTAACTAAGCCAGATTTTTTTCCTAATGAGTTGAGTTTCTTATGTATTCTGACTATAAGCCCTTGTTAAACGCGTAGTTTACAAACATTTTTCACAGTTTCACAGGTTGACTCTTTGCCTCGCCGGTTCTTGATTGCTTCTTTCCTGTGTAGAAGGCTTTTCCTGTGCAATGCTTTCTTTCTTTCTTTCTTTTTTTTTTAATGTTTGCTTTTTCCTCTATGCTGTTGAGGTTTATTCAAAACTGCCTTACCCACTCTAATGGTATAAAATACTTTATATTTTTAAAAAAATGCTCTTGTTGCTTTAGGTTTTTTTATTTAGGATATATATATATATATATCATGAAGAATAGAGATCTATTTGCATCATTCTTCATGTGGATGTCCAAATTTCCTGGCATTTTTTTGTTGTTGTTGTGGAGATGGACATTCTTTCATTGTGTATTCTTATCACCTTTTGCAAAGACCAGCACTTGCAAATGTATATGTTTATTAACAGGCCTCAGATTGTCTCTCAGTTTTATGCTTTCTGTTTTATACCATGCCATTTATATTATTGATATTTTAGAGTTCTTTTTTTCTCACGATTCACTTGGTTATTCATCTGTGGTTCTTTCTGAATTTTAGGGTTTGGCTGATCTGTGTTCTACAGTCTGAAAGTCCTTCCTTTTACCTCTCAGTAACATGATTTACTTGTGGCGACACTCAACTGCAAATGTTTAGCCCTCATTATCTTCATTACAACCTGACATTACAAGCACAAACAGCAATGCTGCATGCAACAAAAATGTTCAATACTGCCACCTGTTATTAAAAGAATTATGATTACTCATTCTCTTAAGACCTCTTCCGGAGCTCTCCAGGAACATCCTGTATATGATTTTTTTGTTTGTTCGTTTTCTCATCTCTCTTAATTTCTTCTTCTCATGCTTTTGCTGAAATATTTCTTTAAATTCTATTCTCCTCCATTATTTATCTCTAACACAAGTTCCCAGTGAGACTTTATTTACTTCCACAACTTAAAAAGCCATACTCTCTAATTCATAATTACTTATGGGCTGACAGCTCTTATTTCATCTCCCTGGGAAAACATCTCTGGGAGTTTTTAGGGACTACCACCCACAACGTGAACAATGTAATGTTGATCCCATTTCATGCTTTTCTTTCCCCTCTACTCCTTTTCTAGAATTTTCTATCATGAATGGCACTTCCTCCTTGGACGCTCAAACTGGAAACCTATGCTGAAGCTTATATTTTTGTTTCACCCTCATCAGCCACTCCTCAAATTGTGTCTGGCTTTCCACTCTAGCCCAGAGGTGGCATCATCTGAATATCTCTCCATTCTGCTTCCTCCCACAGACATTCCTTGAGTTTGTGGTCTCATGACATGTTGCTTGGATGAGTGCCCCAGCATCCTACTCAAACCCTGTCTCTAGTCTTGTCTACTTCCAGTTCAAAGCTTGGTGCCAGAAAAGTATTCAGAAATATATTTCTATGTATAATTTGACCGTGTTTAAATCTTTCTCTTGATATTAATTGCTCACATGAGTACAAAACACCGAGGCCTATAAGAATCTTTATGACCTAGACATGCCCAGCTTTGGATCCCGATAAATTATCACTCTCCAAAAATACCACAACCTAACAAAACTGTGTAATAATGTGACTTGTTTGGGTTTCCATCCTTTGTCCTTCCCTCACGGCCACTTTTATCAAAATTATTCCCAGGTGAGATGAGCATGCATCCGTTATCCACGCTCAGTAGCTTATCTGAAACAACTTGTTTATACCTTTATCTTCTTTGCAGCTGTGAAAAACTCCCTATGAATTAGATACATCATATTCTTCAGTCATAAGCTTATTGTAGTACCTTAGTTTGCAATAAAGTTTAAAAATTCAGTTATTTTAACAAATGTGTTTATTTATTTATTCATTTGTTTTTGTCTTTTCTGAGACAGTGTATCATATAGTCTGGGCTGGCTTTGAACTTTCTATTTAGTTGAGATTGGCCTTGAACTCCTCTTTCCCCTGCCTCTACTTCCCTGGTGCTGGACTATTAGCATGGACAAAAATGTCTGGCCTATACATTATCACTAAACGCATAGTACTATGCAAAAAAATAAAAATTTAACTTCCAATGAGCAAACTGTACCTCATTTGGAACTGAAGTCAAAGGGCATGATTTAAATAATACAATGTCCTATATCCTTATCTATGCATTTGTGTAAGCCGTTTAAATCCCCTGACCTTTAATTGACTTGCCTTTAATGTTATGACAATGATAACAATTTCTGGCTTTATTATCATCGTGTGCATATTAAATGAGATAATACATGGAAGAATAGCAACTCTGTAAGATAGGAAGTGCTAAAATAGTGTAATGTGTTATATTTACCACACAGAGATCATGTGTCAGAAATATAGGCACTCTACTAGTCAGAAAGATTTTAATTGCAAGAATGAAAATTAGAAAAATAAAGCTGCTTTTTTAAAAAGGACTTCTTTTTGCTCAACTAGAGAAGAGATGGAAAGTAGTTAATTCAGCTGGCTTAGCAATGTGAGCAGAGTTAGGATGCCTCACATTTTAGTGTTGTTTCCTTCAGCATGCTGGCTTTTGATTTAAACATTTTGGCCTTGAAGAGGGCAGCAATAGTTACAAGTCTCCTGCCTGAATCCAAGGCAGGGAAGGGGAAGCCCAAGGTTCATTTGCACTTTACATTGCAGAAAATACACCTTTCTAGAGTCCCCTTCCCCCAATTCCTGTGCCTGTCTCGTTGCCTAGAACTGAGAGGCCTGTTCGCAGGTCCTGTGAGCTGCAGAAGAGATCTTACCTTTCCTGACAAGCACAGTAAGGAAGGAAGGCTGGAAGACACTTCTGGGCTTGCCAGCTAACTGTCTGCATGAATATCCTTCAACAAATTTTTTGTCACTTTTATATCAATTACTGAGCAATAACACATAGAATCATGTCCTTGAAGTTGCTGCCAGCAGATAAAGGATTAATCATTACCACTAATTAAGAGTCAGCATGTTTTTCTTCCAATGTCTAGTCTTCCTTTCAGATATCAATAAACTTAAATAAAGACCATAGAACCTTCTATTTGGTGGACAAAAAAGGTCACCTCTGCTTAGCAAGCTCTTAGTGAAAAGTGATCAAACCTTAGCAAGTTTGTCCTGGTGAATTGTGCTTACTAGAAATTGAAGAAAAGCATAAAAATTAAAAAAATACCTTGGGAAATGGACTACACAGTATAGAAAGACAAACAAGAAATGATTGAAGATAGGTGAAGAGTAGCGACAGGAAATAGATACTGAAAGACACTACAAAAGAGGAACAAAGGAAATTAAAATAGTCCCAACATAGCACTTGCTTTATAGAGAGATCAAGGCAATTTCCTCTCTAGTCCCACCTGCAAACTGAAGTCACTGTGGGGAAATCCAGACAGTCTCATGACTAGAAGGATCACTGAGTTATTTTTATCTTCTGGTCTAGAAAAAATTAACAGTAGTTTCTTTCTGTTCATTAGCACTGGCAAGTAGAGACAGAGGACACTTTGACTGAACAACCCCCATCACCTGAAGCTTTCAGGACACGGCTGTTGAAGCACCAGTATGGTCCAGGAGTAGCCTTGGGCTGTACCTGCTCTGCAGGATGGTGCAGCGCTTTAAAGTAGACTAAATCTGCAGGCCCAGCAGATGGCCACTTTCTGTTTTTAGAAGAGGCGACTTGGAATGCCTTCTGCTTTTCATCTTATTGAAAGGCATTCTAAAAACCTATCAATTGCTCTTCATCCTTCCCATTTAAGCTAGAGCAAAAATACATTAGCATTAATTTATTATTTAAAAATGATAGGAGTGGAACGTATAATGTCCCTCGCAGAAAATGTAGGAATTAATTCCAGCAATAAATCTAGAACCAGACTTCAAAATCATGGTGAACTGTTCTGACCGTCTGTACCTATGGGTATGTGAAGAATTACTTTGCTGTGCATTCCATTATCCCTTCCTTTCCAGGCTGCCTCAGTCTTGTCTCTTTCCTTCATTTTCCATTCTCTTTTCACCTCTATGGACCTTAACACAGGTCGCAAAAGCAACAGCATAGGTGACGTTGTAACAGCTGTCCATCTGAAACAGGCCATCATTCCCCTGTTATAGGGGCTGCAGATGATGACTCTCTACACCACAGACTGTATTAATGTCGCAGTTGGCAAGCCCTTTGTGAAGGGCATGATAAATTTCAACTCTATCCTTTCTGTGTATGAGACAATGTCTTACTCTCTTGTCCAGGCTGGTCTAAAACTTCTGACATAGACCCGGTTGAACTTGAACTCATGACCATCTTCCCATTTGAGTCTCCATAAATGCCAGGATTACAGGCATGAGCCACCATGCCAGGCAACATAATTACACCCAATCTCCACTTTAATAGCAAAACAAACACACAAACAAACAGGAAACTTCGAACCATCTAATGGCCTTTTTGTCATTAAAACTAAAACATTAGTTCAGTGCATTGAACTGTGTTGAAATTGTATGTCTGTATGTCTGGCTGAAGTCACGATTTATTTATTATTTATCATCTATCTATCTATCTATCTATCTATCTATCTATCATCTCAATCTATTGTTAACAAGACCTCAAATATTGTTCAGTGGTCAGTTTCAAATACTGTAGTTGCTACTTTTTAAGTTGTAAATATATATAATTGACTAAATTTGATAGGTATAAAGATACTTTGAATTCTTTCCTTTAAAATGTGTTTGGAACTATTTTCCTCTTAGGACTCCTACAAAGGTCTATGTGGGGGCTGGAGAGATAGTTCACTTAAAAGTGCTTGTTTCTCTTGCAGAGGACTGCAGTTTGGTTACATATCATCCATATTAGACACTCACAATGGAGTGTAATTCCCGCTCTAGGGATTGTTTGCCCTTTTCTTGCTCTCATGGGCATCTGCAGGCATTTATACATACCAACATGTGGACAACAATCATGCACATGAATTAAGAAAAAAACCCACTAAAATAAACACCCTCAAATTATGGAAAACATATAAAGTAAGTTATTGCTAGATGATTGGATAGTAGCCCAGGTGTGAAGAAGAAACTCTCAGAACTTCCTTTCTATTTCACACTCATCTTAGCAAATAAGAATATTTTCCCAAGAAGATAGGGTTTCACAAAGTCACGTTATTCACCGGCATAAGATCTCAAATGTGTTTTTAGTCAGCCTCCATGCTCCTAAAGCTATATTTTAATATTAACTTTCATAAAAATATATTGAATATGCATTCAAACCAAACTCAAGTTGAAGGAAAGTGCTAATGTTTTAATTGGTTGGATTAAAAAATTTACAAAATTATGTTAAAATAAATCATGCTTTCAAATATCTCTTTGCGGAATTTATTGGAAGATACACATATTTGTGAGTCTGGTAGATGAAGGTCTGTTTCCATACTCTGTATTAAAACTTTGAGAAATTTAGTTACATATTCTGAGGATAGGGATGCCTATTTCTTCACTGTTATGAAGATTGGTTTTGTTTGTGAAATATTGGGAATAATTCTTAAAAATGTAAGAGGTATTCACAACACAGAAGCTTTCATCAGGATCTTCAAACAATTTTTATATAAGTTAACATGAGGATGACATAGTCTTAGAAACACATGGAAAACTGGACTTTTTAGGCATCTATCTAAAGAGAATAAACTGATAAAAAAAAAAACCAGTTTACATAAATACAGCAAGTACACCATTATTAGTTTCCACCTCCCTGAACATGAGTCAACCCAAATGCTGAAGGTTTTTTCAGCAACAGGTGCACATTGCCTGGGTCTTTATCCAAGCTGAAGTAAAGCAAGAAACGATGACTAAAATCAGTGCCCATCCTGTTCTTTGCGAGCCTGCAGTATTAGTCAACATACTTTGTAACCACACCCACACACTCTCTCACCACTTTATTATTTAGATCTATTTTCATTGTTTAGTCTCTGTGTCTCTCTGTGTGTATTCCTGTGTCTGTTTGAATGAGTGCAGGTGCCCTTGGAGGCCAGAAATGGGTGTTAGATCTCTGGGAACTAGAGCTACAGGTGGACATGCTACCTAGTCATTGCTACTTGTCTTAGAGATGGACATGGTCATTTATAACCCTTGATGTTGACTGGCTTCTTTTCTATGTGGATGCTTCATTTTTAAGTAGAATATTTCCACTGTCAGGGGACCACTAGTTCCTGTAGGAGACCAAAAGGAATCAGGATAAGTTCTAGCTTCCTACATCCTTCCAGAAACTGATTGCAGGAGGCATTATTGCCATCAAGGACCAATACCCATTTTAGGTCTTTTATGCATCATAGCTTATTCCAGCGAGGCTTTCTTTCTTTCTTCTATCAGTAGTTTTTCATAGTGCTCTGTCTCAAGCTTCTCTGAGTGAGCTGAAAGGTCTTTAGATGAACTTCAAGTAAAACAATAGGTTGATCATAGACAGCATGGACGAAGTTAAGTTGTGTAGGGATTTAATGTTCTTGTGTAGTGCTTTTCTCTTGTGCTAAAATTTTGTTATTCTTTGATGCAAAGGCACAGTAAAACCCTCAGAGATGTACTGTGCAGTTTCATGGATAAAACTCTTCTCTTCCAAAGAGATTTGGCAGAATAGGCAGACATTGGATAATAGATAAATGTCTGGACACCTGTCAATGATTCCTGCTTCTTAAGGAAGACTTGCATATCCTCAAATGTCACCTTTGTTGTTTAATAATGAAAGATCCCTGTAGACAGGCTTTCAAATATACTAAATAGCAAAGGATAAACCTAATGGAGTTGCTTTATGGTATCTTAACACAACAACAAAAATAAATCATGTTCTATTATTGATATTTATTTACAGAAATAACATCAAAAACCTAAAGAGGCCTTGGGTGCAGTCTGGGTACCAAGAGGGAGCTTGAGTGAGAATGAGTGGTACACAGAACAGACTTCTATGCTCAAGTGACTGTGCTTTGGATGGTGTCTTTCCCAGGCGATAGCTTATGTCTCTGTGGAAGACAGAAGCAAACATTACAGATAAAGGCCCCTGAATGAAAACACCACACACTGTAAACATTAATGTCCAGGAATCTGCATTTGCATTGTTCATTAATAAAGGGTCTTAACTTTGATATGCTCCATTCTATTTTATGCAGCCTTAAAGTTAGAAAAGCAACTTTGTAGTTCATTACATAATTAAAAAAAACAACAACAACAATTAGATATAGACCCAACATTGATGAAACTCATCCTTTCAATCCACTCCCCTGCCCCCCGCTGCACCCAGGAGTACAGGTGAATTCTGTCTCAAACTTCTCCCTTGTCTCTGAATCCTCATTGTCATGAATGAGATATGATCTGCTGGTAACCACGAGTATTCTCTTTAGTCATAAACCACAGAATTCGAGTATATTAAAGGACCAGAAATGACCAACAGACACTAGGACTCTAGAAAGCTGCAGAGACACTTACATGTGTTAAGGTCTTCTGGGTCCCATGCAAAAGGCAGTTGCTCTGGGAGGCTTAGAGATAGTAAGTGATAACACATAATATCTTACTGAAATTTAAGAAGATGTAGGGCACATGAAGTAAAGGCATCAGAAAGGCATAAATACCTCATCAGCAGGTGTCCGTGGCCTTTGCTTGGTGGCGACAGCAAATGAGCTCTGAGTCTTCTTGGTTTTTAAGTTTGTCATTCCAAATGCCAGATTCCTCTGGATTATTTTGGTTCAGATTCTTGAGGTGGAATTAAAATATCATTGTCAGTAGGCAACGGTCACATAGAGAAGACAAGTCCACAGGGACAGAAGCCCATGTCCTGATGGTCGGTCTCAGAGAAAAGGTTTTTGTATAGAGCTGGGAACTATGTATTAGAATTGTCCATTATGCGCCCTGTATTCAGATAGTAATTCTGATTATTGCAGTAGTCTCAGTGCTTAGGTACAGGCTGCATGGAAACCATAAAGAATCTGCACATACATGCACGCGCACAATCTGCATATAAAAAATGATTTGGTGCATTGTATCACAGGTGATGACATTTTGTTACTAAGGTAAAAGTTTGTTCTTCAACTCATAGAATATTAATTACAGGTAGGATAATATGCTTCTATATTTCATTATGTTGTACCTGTAATCCGTCATATTACCAAATGTGACTTTATTTAGAAGCACTGTTTTTAGGGAGATAAACTAAAATGAGTAAAGCAGGACTGGATCTGGCACAACGAGACCAGTGTTCTTAGAAAACAGAGATAGCTTGGAGACAGAGCACAGGGAGGAAGTGTCTTATGAAGATACGGACAGAGAGCGCCAGATGAAATGTTTGCAGAACAAAGTATATCAAAGACCAGCAGATGACTACTAAAAGCCGAGCGAGAGGCATGAATGGGATCAACATTCTTCATGGCCTCCAATCAAGAAGCAGCTATGCAGACTTCTTAATCTCCCAGCTCCAGCTTCAGGGATAGGCAGCTAGGAATTTCCTTTTATTTAAGTCCCAAATCAGTGTTTGGTATTTCCTTGCAGCTTCCTTAATGAAGTAACACAATGTTATGGTCCAAAGCATGAAAGGGCAGTGGTTACGTTTTCAAAACTGTGATTCATGCCAAAGTGAATAGGGAAAAGACTATGAGGCTTCAAGCCTACAGAAAGAGCGGCAGGCAACTAAGGAATGCGGGCAGCGGGAGAAGTAGTCTTCCTCAGAAAAGAGCAAGGGTTGGCTCTGAAAACACACAAACGAGTAACATTATACAGACAAGCAGGCTTTACTCAGGAATATACATAAACCTATATGCATATAACAACAAAAGCCATGAATTTGAGGGAGAGCAAGAAGAAGGAGTATACAGGAAGATTTGGAGGGAGGAAAGGGAAGAAGGAAAGTGATGTAAATCTATTATAATACTAAAAGTAAAGGAAAACTATCTCAAAGACTTAAGTTTTTTTTTAAGCGGTGTCATAAAAAAGTTTTCATAGGGAAACTTACTACTATATATACATACATACACATATGTAAGAGTAGTTTAGATGGTGTGGCCCAATAGTGGAGGACAGTGCTTTCTTGAGACAGTATATGTTATCAAATAAAAACCCAGTGGTAGGAATGGGTTCTTCTTTTCAATAGTTTAATCAGAGGCATCCCAAAGATTCCTTTAAACCATATGAGGCCCTGCCCTTGCTCTGGGATGCCTTCTAGAAATTGATGGTAAGACCCTATTTCTGAGACATCTTGTAATTCAATATGGGGTGTGCCAATTGGGAAGCGTCATACCTACTGTCTAACTTTCAAAGTGCTAAGAAGCCACACACTCTGCCATGGGGAAAAAATAATCAACAGATATATTTAGCTATGAATCCTGTGAGCTACAACAACTGGCCTGGCAAGAAATGCCCACTGGTACAGTAATGACATGGCATTGTAGATGTTACCAACTACTTTCTTAGTTGCTTTAAAGTCTATTTCATAAGATGTAACTCAAGCCTGGTACCTACAACTGGTCCCCCAAACCCATAGCTGACTAGATCATAGGACCTAGAGGAGAGGCTAAAACAACTATTCTGCTAAATGTAAATATTATCACACTGTCCCCTAAGTTCATATCTGACCCATAGATGAGGAAATGTCTTAACCCTCATCAGAGAAGCTTCCTTTTGCCATAGAAGACAATTGACCAGAGACTTGCCACTGGTCAACATGCGGAGAATAAGACACTGTGAAGCACTGAATAGTACTTCTATTTTATACCCATCCACCTTTGGTTCTAGGATCATATCAGAAGAGAAAACAGAAGGACTGTGGGAGTCAGTAGTGGTGGACATATACAGAAAAACAATGTTTCCTGCATACATGAACTCACAAGAGCTATGATTGAAGGCATATGACCTGTACAAGAACAGTCCAGAACAAAAACCATTATGAATGGAGGAATGACTCATGATGTTCCACACTGACTAAGTTTCAAAGTGCTGGGATATTATGCAATTTGTATAGAGGCATTGATATAATTGGTGACTTCTGGGGGGAGGAGAATGGTTTCCTTCAGGAACACAGCCCCTGAGAGGCTATTTGTGCTCCAGTAGACACATACAAAAAGACCAAGTGCATTCAGTAGGCTTAAGAAAAGAACATATGAACTTGGGAGGGGAAAGTGGTGGCAGGGGACAGCAGAGATTTTGAGGGGAGGAAACAGAAGGTGAATTTGATCAAAATACATTATATGCGTGTATGAGATTTCAAACAATGAAAACAATTAAATATGCCATGTCAGATGGTTCAGTTACTTTCTCCCTGAGGTTAACCTTCTCTCTCATTCCTGTAGAGTGTCATGTGGGTATTTAATTAAATTTTGCAGTGAGCTACAGATCAGATAAGACTGGTTAAGTGAGCTGTTAAGCAAATGTCTTAACAGACATAAATAGAGATGCAGTGTACTATTTATGTTCTTAGGAAAAATTTAAAGGCTATTCTTCTCCAATTCTATAAACCAAGACTTAAGGTAAACAGCTACCCAAAAAGTTACAAAGGAATAGATTCTGCTGCGTTTTCAGGTCAAGTGTGGACTGTTTTTTTTTTTTTTCTCTGCAATTACTAACATTAGCTCAGCCATCTGTCCTTTTTCACCAGTGAACCCATACATTTCAAAGCCTCCAGCTGAGAAAAGCCAGACTGTTTCTCTTCTCCAGCAAAATGCAATGATTCTCAGCAATTTACAAATGTCTGCCAAAGCAAAAAAATATCTCGCAGATATCACAATGGTTTATATTGGGGTTACTGAACCCTACATTCACTGGTAAATAGCTCAAAAGGAAAATGTAGTTCTGTTACTGTAGTAACTTCCATAGTGCTCAGTAAGTGTGCGCGTGGTGAACCCAGTCTGTCGCTGAGCAGCTGGGAGCCTCTGCAGCTCTGTCACCTGCTGGTGCAGACTCACCTGGGATGATTGCTTTCATGTGCTTACTGCTCATCTCCCTCAGAGAATGCTGGCCTCTCAGGGGGCCACATCTACATTTCTCTTGGTCAAAATTGTGTCTCCATAAATCCAGCACAGCTCAAGAATTTCAATTCTTTCCAAATGGAAGGATAAGTAAGCATGAAAAAAAAAAATCAGTGATTCTTTTCCTGTCTGGGCAAAATATCAGTTTATTATGAAAATATAGAAATGTGTTTATTCCCTTATTGATACTTAACCTTTTCTTATGTGTATTTATCAACCTTCACACACACACACACACACACACACACACACACACACACACACACACACTTTAACAGTGGCAACAGTAACTTTCATTCAAGTTTTTAGTTCCTCTGTTGGCAGTGATTACAGAGCTAGCCATCCTTACACAGTGTCCACACCAACAATACCATGCCCAGAAACACTCTGCAGCCTGCCCTTGAGGGTTCTAGAGAGACTCTACTGGAAGAGCAGGTATGACCTGGGCAGGTACTCATCTTTGCTGGCCAGTGCTGCCTGGATGTGCTCATAGGTGGGTAAGTCCATTAAGTCACCCAGGGAGGCACAGCAGGCTTCCCAAGGAGCTTCTTGGAAGCAATCCTCTTGTTATCTTCTGGTTTCACATTGCGAAGGAGTGTGCACAGCTCGTGGGGCGGCTTTCTTGAACATGTATTCAGAACCTGCCTCCCCACATCCTCAAAGATCACAGGCCTGGAATCCAAGTTCATCATGAGCATGGACATCAGCTGTGCCTTGGCCCACTCTAGTTCCACCGAATTCACCGCTCTGCCCATCAAGATAAACCCTTTTGTGAGGATTTCTACCATTTCTTTAAATCGTCTTCAGTCTACGCTGTCGTGAATGCACAAGAGGCCTGTGTCTTCATAGCTGTGGTGGTAGAAGGTTGCACTGTAGATCAGTGTGCCAGTTGAGCACATTGAGATAGAGCCTGGAAAACACACCTTTGCCAGGCCCACCAGTAGAGAAGGAGCCCCTCTTCCCATCATCATCCTATTCACCACAGCAGAGGGGATGAAGTCCTTCTCTAGGAAGGAACAGCTCTCCAGTCCCACGATGATGTGTATGAGCTTTGGAATTGGGGTTGGGCCAAGGCTGACATTGGACATGTCTCTCTCTACCTGGATGATTACTCTAGTGTACTATGCCACTGATCTGTCAACAACCACAACCCCTGAAGCTCCCCAGGCAGGCTGAGCTCCCAGGAAGTACTTTCTGGCACATGCCACCAGGTGCTCATGCTCCACACCCACTCCGGCAAGCAGCATGGGGTCAGGAGTGTGGTAGTTCCTCAGGGAGGAATGCAGTACTTCTCCGTCAATCTTTACTGTATTCTCTGCAGGGCAAAACCGGCGCAGGCCCACTGTGTTCTCCGTAAAAGCAGCTTCATAAATCATCTCGGTGAGTGGTGGCTCTGGTCAGGTCTCATGTTCAGGTCTTCAAGTTCAAACTAGACAGCCATCCTTGTCATCTCAATTTCTTCATCTGTGAGGCAGGGGTGCAGAACCACGTCAGCCAGCAGGCCCACCACCATATCCAAACCTTTGCTGTCATCAGACAGAGCATGTATGGATGGTGTCTTTTGAGGTCTGGCAGTCACAGATACCACCATACTTTCCCAGCATATGCAGAATTTCATCTTTGCCGTTAAATAAAGCAGTAGATGAAAATGCTAATTTTTCCCCAAAATGAGCAATTCTACTAAGATATTTCACTTCATGTCGTGATCCTGAATTAATAATTCAGAATTACTCAAACTTATTTTTAGATGCTACAAAAAGCCCGTTGTCTAGAGTGGTAACTTTGGTTTCAATTTTTTCCTGTCTGTCAATTGTAGCAAATATAGGCTTGGACACTCTAGGTAAGGGGTGAAGAGGGAGGGATGTTGGGGTACATAATGCCACTGCTGAACCCTATGTGTGCAGGAAGTACAAACCTGAGCCATGAGCACAGCACTGCAGAGCCTCGAAGAAGTCGCACAGCTGCCCACACTTCTGTCTTCACTGTGTTCCCACACTTCTGCCATATATTTTCTTTAACATGTTTAATTTCCAAAGACCCAGAAAGACACGCATGGCATATACTCACTTATAAGTGGATATTAGCCCAATATACATGTCCTCTGAGAGACTCCACCCAGTGGGGGATCAGGACAGATGCTGGGACTTGTTGCTGGACTCCAGGTGAGAGTGGTATGGAAGCATGGGGGAGGGGGATGGAAGAACCCAGAGGGTTTAGGAGTCCCACAAGGACACCATCAAGGTCAAGGTCGGCCTGCACAAACTGTTACACCATCCAAGGACAATGTACGCACGAAACCTAGACCCCCTGCTAAGATATAGCCTATGGACAGCTCATTCTCCATGGTTGTGGGGAGAGCTGGGACTGCCTCTGACATGAACTCTGGTGGCCACAATTTGATTACTTTACATTAGTGGGGAGGCCCAGTGGAACACAGAGGAAGGAGAAGCAGGCTATTGGATGAGACCTGCTAGGCTGTGGTTACATGACGGAGAAGGAGGTCACCTTCTGTTAGAGGTCTAGGAGAGGGGAATAGGGCAGAAGAGGGAGAGAGGGTAGGAACGGGAAGATACAAGTGAGGGGATAACAATCGGGATGTAATCTGAATAAATTGTAATAAGTTAAAATAAAAGCATTAAGAAAAAAGAAAAAATGTTTAATTTTCCATTTGTTATAGCACAATGTTCAAAGTTTATACCAGAACAATTATCTTCACAATTTGGTCCCACCCCTATTTCTTTCCACGTCCCATGCTTATCTTTCTCTATCAATATGCTCTCTATGATGTAGCCAGACCAAGTTATTCTCAACCCCATATCTTCCATGTACTTTCAGAACTATATCACTGTGCCCTTCACCTTTGTTTGGTAAACTCTGTTAGGTTTGGGAGACTTGCTTCACTACCTCAATAAAAACATCATGAGTCCACCCACTTATTTTGGAATATTCAGCCATTTCTTTACTTGTGGCCCTTGCTCCAGAAAGAAGTCTTCATTCATCAAATGTTATGACTTGATTTTCACATATTTCTAGCACTTGAGAATTCCTTCAGGAAGTTTATCCCTCTGTCCTACGAGCACAGGTTAGCATGTCCATCAGGAGTGGCCGCTTGATTAACATTAAATGGGCTCCTTTTTTTGGCTTTCTATATTTTTTACTTTTAATTCCACTCTTTCAAAAATACATTGGCTTCTCGCTAGACTCTTATTCATAAGCTTAACTCACAGCTGAAAATTGGTCTATTTGCTTGGCTGAGACTGTCCTAATACATAGGACAGTGTGAGTAAGAACCACACAGACTTCTATGAGGTTAGCTTTTTGTTAAAGAGAACTGTCTGCAGTAGCTCCAAACTGCCTGGCAGAGACAGAGCATCTCAATGCTGTGGGACTCTTCCTATTTTACATCCATCTCTTTCTATTTTTACAAAATAATCAAGCTAGTGAAATAATACAGCCTTTCTTTCCTATTATGCCCTTAGTCTAATTGGCTTGGATTCTCCAGAGTCAATTAAAACTGAATATGTAATCCCACCCAGGCCTGGGAAATTGTCTTTGTAGGCTAATATAGTCTGTGAGGTAGATGCTCAAAGCAAGTACAGTTTGGGGAAGAAGTGTGTGGGAGTTGGGAGCTGGAGAAGCTGCCTTGCTGGTACCACAGGAGCACTCCCATCTTGCTGCTGATGTGGCAGTTGGGACAAAACACAGCAAACCTCCTTGGGATAATGGAGGCTCCACTCTTAGTGTTGGCAGTTTGCCAAACGCAAGCAGTCAATCAAAAGGGATGCAGGTGGAGAGCTGAGTACATACGCCGCTTTACGGCTGAGCTTCCATGCAAGGCCCGTGGTCTGGGGTTGCTATTGATTACCTCCAGTACCTGCTGCATCTTTAACGAGCCCTTAATTTGGCAAAACACTATTTTAAGAACATCCTAACATAAGCAGAATTGCTACAGAAAGGTGGGAGAGATCCATTTGGCATGTCATTTTGGCAACGGAACTGTTTATTTTGTGGGTGAAATGGATTTTCTTGCTATCGCAAAAGTCAGGAAAAACTATTATAGGCTCATCATCTGAAACGTATCCATATGAGTTTTAAAATATTATATTAAATTTTAAGCCTAATATTAACCAATTCCTAACTTGCAATAAAGGCATTTTGTACTTGTGTGTTTCAATGACGACTACCAAAACTATGTTCCTACACATTTTTTTTGTCTTAAAATTTTCATGTGAGCTCATGATTTTAGATGGGATGCAAAGGAACAAAGAAAGGTTCCGAATAGTCAAGAACCATTCCGGACTGCAGAGAAAAGTTGGGTTAGCCAACACCTCACTCAAAAGGAAGGTCCAAGTCTTTTCATTGGCCCCTAAGCTAGCATGGCTGATCCCTCAGGTATTCCTGAGGTGGCATCCACCTCTTGACTCCTCCGTTATTCAGCGCTTCTGGAGTCTTCCCTGAACTCCCTGGTGGTAGTAGTTGCTTCTTATGCTTGTCACTCAGATTTTCCAAGTGTCACTCAGCAAGCTTTCTGCTCTTGTCTGCCCCTGAGCTCATGATCCTTGCACTGCTGCTCCAGTATCACCCTTTTTACAATCGATGGCCCTTGTCGCTTACTGCATGGCTTAAAACGTCTCTAAATTGTCATTTATTTGGCTAATATTGTAGAATGGAACCCCTTATCTTTTTTATGTTTCCCAGTGTATTCCAATCCTCCAGAAGACAGAAACCCCTAATTCTCTCAATATTTGTTGAATGAACAAAATTCACAGATCGCTTTATCTGTGTCACTAGCCTTCTCATACAGAGAATTTCCATTAATCTTATTCAGTCCTGGACTTCGTAGTTTTACTCTGTACTTGTAAGGGAAGAAATATAAGTACAGGAGCTGGAGAGATGGCTCCGTGGTTAAGAACAGTGACGGCTCTTCCAGGGTTGATTCCCAGATCAAAACCAGTTTTGTAAGACGCTGTGCTTTCTCCTGGTCTCCATGGCCACCGTGCACCCACATGGAGAGCAGACTTACATAAAGAAAAAAGATTTGAACACATAATATAATAAAATAAACACAAATACAGTGAGCTTAAGTATCCTGTCTGAAACCCCTAAGATCAGTCTGCTGAAGATTCTTCTGGACATACTGTGAATGCATCAAAATGGCGAGGAGAAGGAAGGATTCAGACTCCACTTCCTCACAGCTGATATGGGTACTCAAAGCCAGTTAACAAACTCAGACAGCTATTATGGTCATTTTCGCATAACTCTGGTGAGTCAGTCAGCTACATGGACTAAGCAGGAAGAGAGTGGAAAAGGGTCAGGAACACTTAAGGGGAAGCGGTGTCCCTGAACCAAAACAAACAAACAAACAAACAAACAAACAAGACCTCATTAGGAATGGGTGGTACAGTGCTGTTGGGTAGTCTCCCAGCAAGCCAGAGCAATAGGAACACTGAATCTGTCCTCAGATAGGAAGACAAGCTACTTAAGGCCTTTAATTGATGGAGCCCTGTGATGATGTCTCCTCGGTTCAGCTTAGCACCAATGGGTTGGTTGCAAAAGGTACCCATTCTGTAGATTTATCCCTCATTTAGATTAAGACATACTTTTCATATCTCCACCTGTTCCTTTAATCACTTCTCCTTGACTCTTTTGACATTTTTAATTCTCCCTTTCTCTTTGATCTTATCATTGGAATTATAAAATAATGCATGTTTATTTCACAAGTAAAAATGATAGGACATATGCAAAAAAAGTTATTTACCAAATTAACTTTTAATTCAGCTACCGTTCTTCAAGGGAACTAGTAGAGTTACCAACTGTATGTACAAAATCATATATATATGCACATACTCAGATAAAGAGCTACATATGTAGAACTACAGAATCTGGAATTATATTGCTATTAAAATAGGGTATATATATATATATATATATATATATATATATATATATATATATATATATATATATGTATATATGTATGTATGTATGTATATGTGTGTGTATGCACACACACACATATATATGGATATATGAATTTCTCCTTTCTCTTGAACAATCTCACTTCCTTAGAAAATGCCCTATAGTGTACTCTTGTGAACATACACATTTCAAAAGCAGTGATGTGGGAAAGAGATATACTAAACCCAGACCCATCTCCTCCAAATCCTTGCCTTACCACTTGCTACCTATGTAACTCAGGGGTCATAGTTAGACCTCAGCTTTGGTGGAACACCGGATTTGACATTCCTATGTTGTAAGAGCTTTGTGCGGTTTGGATGTATTTAACCACTTTGCTTCAAAGGTGCAATGCAGCAGTTAGAAAAGAGCAGATGCTGAACAATGCTAGCTATTTTTATTCCTCCATCCCCACCCACCCTTTGAAAACAGCCAGGACTTAACTTAGGCTCATCCAGGAAACTTAGTGACCTTGCTGTGAGCTCAAAGAGAAACCATAGCTGAGAGAGGTGGGATGACATGTTGGGGCTGGGGAGCCTTAAGGAGGACTTCTGCCCCTTTCTTTTACCATTTACATAATTGAGATATTTGGAATGTTAATGCTTGGAATATAAATGAGAAAAGCATTTAAATTTTGGCTACAGGTGTTTAAACTGCAATTAAAAAGATTTAGGATTCTGGCCACAGAGAAAGAATGCACCATTAAAGTGGGGGCACCCTTCATAACTTGAAATGAATCAGGCACTACTCTGAATTTTATGAGTCCAAAGTGAGACACATATCTTTGTTTCCCCTTTATCCTAAAGTATATGCATTAAAAGAACCCAAATGGTATTTGAACAGATGGCTATTTGCATAATTAAGAAATACCATAGTCCATGTCACAGTTGACCTAGTGTTTCCCCTGGGGTCTAGTGGTCCATGGGATAAATGCACAAAATGTCTCTGAGACCCTTTTCATGATTAAGATATAAAGAAGAAGATACTATGAATCAGTGGAGAAAATTAGAAATACAGATGAGTTTGTGTTCAAGTCTTAATGAGGTGTCCATTGATACATTTTATTATTTTTATTATTAATGGTAATATTTTTTGAAGCATGGTTTCAGGTAGCCCAGGCTAGCTTTGGACTCACTACATAAATGAGAGTGAAGCATGGTTTCAGGTAGCCCAGGCTAGCTTTGGACTCACTACATAAATGAGAGTGGCCTTTATCTTTTTTTTGCCTTTGAACCTCTATTTCTTCCTCCCAAGTGTGGGACTACAAGTGCCTGCCATTATACCCAGGACCACAGATGACTTAAAAAAAGAAAATAGTATTCTCCATCATCCATTAATTTAACCTTTTCCAGACATCTGTCAGATTTCAGGCCTTATGCTAGACCTAAGGTAACCAATAAGGACAGATATAGCCTAGCCTGGGGACTGTACAGTCCAGATTGGGAACGGCAACTTCTGCTTTAAGTCTACATGTTCATGAACTTGCAAATCTCTATGGAAGTTGATTTTGTGACTCTATGGAGGACTTTTCCCACTCCCCTTGAGAACAGCTCTCAGGAATGACTCTACACATAGCAGGAGCAGAGTTTCTAGGAACAAAGCAAAAAGATGATCTTTACGCGCATGTGCCCGAGATGGGCATTTAGGGCAGAGAAAGATACACGAGAAGGGTGCATTTGGTAACATGCTGTCTCTTGGGGTTGACTGGTAGATAAGATGGGGTCTGAGGGCCAAGGACGGAACTGAGAGACCAAAGTTAGGAGCGGAGGTGTCTGGACAGCTGAGGGCCTGACTTCTGCTAAGGTCCTGAGGCTCGGGGTTCTATGGAAAATGTAAACCACCACTGTCAAGTCAGATTGGACATCCAGGGAGATGACTGGCAGGATTAGCTGAAGGGATATGTAGACAGGAGAACTTCTCAGGAAATGCATTTTCTCTCTATCTGTCTGAGTTCTTAGCTGAGATCGCTAAGACGGAAGTTGGATAAACAAGAGTTTACTAACAACTGTATTTGCTATAACCATGAATGACAGCCAGGCCATGAATAACCCTCAAGAAGTTGTCTTAGAGCTCCCGTGTATGTAGCGTCTTCCACAACAAATTGCATTGACTCATGACACTTTTCTCCTTTCAGGTAATATTATGGGATGTCGCTGAGACCATCTCCTGTTCCCCTCCACCCCCGACTGCGGCCTGGAGGGAACTGGCTGGCAGGTGAGTCAGGACCAGGTGCCACCAGAACAGAACAGGCACATAGGTGTATTCTGATTCCTCTAACTCCAAAAGGAGAAATCCAAGTAGCACAGGGAATAAAAGGGAATGTAATTAGGTTGCCATTAGTGAGCAGAACAGTTGAAAATTTTCAGAAATGTCCGTCTGTGAATCAAATGACAAACTGAGGGCCACAGAAGACACTGCTGATGAGTCCAGACACGGCACCATTAGGAACCTTGGTAGATGAGTAAGAGGGAGGCAGAGAGGAGAGAGCAGTGGGGTTTGGAGTCTTCACTTTTATTTTAAGAAATCTAAAATGGTCTGGTGAGAGACAGTAGGGGGAAAAAGTCCAAATTTTCTACTGAGAAAAACAGGAACACGCAAGTAGAACACATTCCTGCCCCGCCTGCCCCCTCCACATCACCTTCTGGGAAAGAAAGAATGCAAGGAGGGGGGTGTTTCATCCGTTCTGCTGAGTGTGTGTGAAATTAAGAAAAAAAGGAAGAAAGGAAGCAACTATATTTGAAACAATGAGAAGTCCCTGTAGCCGAGCTTCTGACATTGTCGCCCTGCAGGGCCTTGAGGAGGACGGATGATGAGTACAGTGTTATGTGTTAACCAGGACACCAGATCTTCTCCAAAGCTGAAAGGTTTTCATTTAAAACACAGAGGCCAAACTCTCCCATGGCTCACGCGGTGTGTAACTAGAATTTTCAATCTCTTGCCCCCTACTACTCTCTCTGAACAAGTTCATTTATTTTATTGAAAGTGTATTGTGCCATGCATGCTGGTGGTGTCGAGAGCTGCAGACTTACTGTATAACGTTGTTGAAAGCACAGAACGCTGGCAGAGCTCATCGACAAAAGGCAGTTACATTAAGTTAACTGGATGGAAAACAAACCGGAGAAGTAACATAACAACTTACATTTTAAAAGGCCATGCGTTTCAAGTGAGGGAGGAGCCCTTGGTGATCATAGTCAGTTTAAAGAGCTCATTGCCAAAGTCTTGTCTCTTACCTATCTTAACAACAGTTGAAGAAGATATAGAAACACTTGGTATTTAAAGGCCACCATTGCCGAATTTTGATTTTGCCTTTATTTCAGCAAATCACTGGATATTTGACTCTTAATCATCTGTAAGGCATTGGCAAGCATATCTCCTCTTGTGAATTGGAGAATCTTAGAACTGGAGCAGTCCTTAGAAATCACTGGAGTGGTCTCCATAAATAAGGAAACCAAGGCCACAGAGACACAGCTAATTTTGAGGGCTTAATGACTGCCTGATAAAGTCTTTACCCATCTAGACTCAGTATTAAATCTTGGGACTGTGTCGTTGGATCTGGAGAACCATATATAGAGACCTATACATCATATATATGTATATATATATATATATATATATATACATATATATGGACATACAAATACCTCACACACACATATATGTGCACATATCATACGCACACCATATACACATACACACATGTGTAATCATGTACACAGACAACATACATACAATACACATGCATCATATACAATATACACACGCATATATATTTTTCTCACTCCTCTTCTTAAGTGGCAATTTATTCAGACATCTGAAGCAGCAGGTTAGAAGGGAAATGCTGGGTTATCCAGATTTGCCTGACTATCAGAGTAGAGGCTAGAGCCTGAGAGAGCAAACGTGGCCATGTGGGTCAACTGGCTTCTCCATGGAAAATTACTCCCCTGGCTTAAGGACAATGCAATCCTTGCCCTCCTGCTTACATCCATGAGAAACATTTACGCAGCTAAAACTTAATTTCAGGCAAAGAAGCCAGAACGGTGCTTAAGGGATACAACTGCATCCCTTAAGGTTATTTTTTTTTATTTTATTTGTTTTTTTTATTAATTTATTCATATTACATCTCGATTGTTAGCCATTCCCCTGTTTCCTCCCATTCTTCCCTCCCTCCCATTTCTCCCCTTCTCCCCTCCCCTATGTCCGTGACCGAGGGAGACCTCCTCCCCCTGTATATGCTCTCAGAATATCAAGTCTCTTCTTGGTAACTAGTTATCCTTCCTCTGAGTGCCACCAGGTCTCCCCATCTGGGGGACATGGTCAAAAAAGGGGCACCAGAGTTCGTGTGAGAGTCAGATCTCACTCTCCACTCAATGGTGGAGAGTATCATGTTCATCGGCTAGGTCTTGGTAGGGATTCGAAGCTTACTGCCTATATTCTCCTTGGCTGGTGCCTTAGTTTGAGGAGGACCCCAGGATCCAGATCTGCCTGTCATAAAGTTCTTCTTGTAGGTTTCCAGGACCCTGTGGGTCCTACTATTTCCTCTTTCTTCCATGCTACTCTTGCCTAAAGTCTCAATCAGATATCCTCTCCTCTGACCCACTCCCTTGGTAAGTAAAGATTTTCATGGTATGTATTCCTTGGACTAGTGTTTTGATATAAGTGAGTATATACAGTTTGTCTCTTTTTGCTTCTGGGTGAACTCACTCATTATGATAATTTCTAAATCAATCCATTTGTCCACAAATTTTGGAAATTCCTTGTTTTTAATAGCTGAGTCCTTAAGGTTATAATGATTAAACACGAGGCCAAAATTCCTGAAAGAGAGAGGATGAGAACAAATACTCCTCTCAAGATCTTCTCTCATGCTTTAGTTTTCATAATAAAACATGAATGAGGATAAATTATGCAGGGCTTTATTGCTTTCTTAGTTCTCCCATAACTCCTAGTATTATTGCTGAAATGTGCCGAAAGTATTTCTGCACACGATGAAAAAAAAGTAGTAACGCCACTGACATTGGAGGTTAAATCGCTCCTGCTATTGACATGCAGTTTAATGAAATCCCATTTCCAGTCATTGAGGAAATCCATTACTATTCCCACAGGCTGCCCTGCTCACACTTTCAACTTTGCCTCCTTGGTTGTCATGTAGGGACTCAGTTCACTGATGAAAAGTAAGGAGGTGGGGCTCATTTGTGCTGTTCAAAGTTACTTTCCAGTTAATGTTTCTTGGCAAAGGCAAGTTAGGAGAGTTGCCTCAATTTTTTGAATGCGAGGGTTTAACCATATCCTGCCCTTTATTTACTTATCTAACAATTGTTTCCGGAGTGCTCTGTATGTCATAATTACTCTCTTCTTCACCCTGTCTGCTTCTCCATTCCCCATGCAGTAAGTGGAAGGCCTTTTGAAAAAGTAGAGTGTTAAGGCAAAAGCTGCACTCCAGCAGCCTCAATGGGCTAAGTAGCCCACCCATGCCAGTAAATGAATCAAAGGAACAGGCAATAGCAAAGGGGTTTCCATTTCTGAGCACAAAAGAAAAGAGGAAGAAAAAAGAATGTTAACAGCTTACTAGTTCGTTTGTATTTAGTACATGGCACAGTCACAGGACCTTTGATATATTGACTTACGTAAAACACAGTAAAATTAATGTTATCTGTTTCTTTCTACTTTGACTAACGTAGCTACTAGTGCATTTTAAATAGTGCCCCTGCAGTGTATTACTATTGGAAAGCTCTGCTACAAAGAAGGCATTTCTTTGGGAAATGCATCTTGAGTCTAGCATTACCTATTCTGGCAATTTACTCTCCATTTTGTTACCAAAACTAGCTTCCTTAGACGCAAATTTTGCTTTGCTCTTTCTCCTCCTTAGATTATTTTAGTGGATTTTCCTTGACTTTTGAACAAAATATATTCCAGCCCGTACACTGAAGAGAGTTTGTTAGACTTCAGTCTGCAACTTGGGAGGGCATCCCCTGATACCCCTTTCTATGTTTCTAGTCACAATGGTGAACGTATAATTTAGTATTCAAAGAACCTGCGACATTATTGAGACAAAGAAATGCCACTGTTTATAACAACACAGGTGGAAAATGACTTAGGACCAGGGACCAGGTTAGCACTAGCCATAGTCTGCTTTGGTGAACTATGTGTCTTGCATTTGTGTATGTTGTCCCTTCTATCTAGAATGTTCTTTCTCCTCTCCACTGCAATTCTTCACTCCCATTAGTTTCTCGGGTTTTGCTTTAACCATTTCTTAACATTCCTTGAATTCCACTGTTCTCTAGCCTGTGCTAACCTCATATACTTCCTTACCACATTTATGTTTTTAATTTGTTGATGTGCTCATGTGCACATGCACGCATGAGTGTGTGCACACTCCTCTCTCTCTCTCTCTCTCTGTGTGTGTGTATGTGTGAATGTGTGTGTGTGTGTGTGTGTGTGTGTGTGTGTGCGGTGTTCATTGGGAGGTCAGAGGACAACCTTGAGTGTAGCTGCTCAAGGTCTCTCACTGGCCTGGAACACACCAAATCACTAGGGCAGCTGACCAGTGAGCCCCAGAGACCCATCTGTCTCTTCCTCCTCACACTGATAAGCAAGCACTGCCATTTGCCAACCAGTTTTTAATGTCCATCCTGGGGAACCCAACTCAGGGCCTGCTGGTGTGTGCAGGGAGTCCCTTCCTGCCTGAGCCATCTCCTATCGTGTTTGCTTCTTCAGTATGTAAAAAGGACCTTTTTTAAAGCATTGTCTCCTCAATGCCTTGCCTGTGGCATTGCCTGGAACCAAAAATTTGAAAACTGCTTCCAAATGAATATTAATTGCCTCTTACCTCTTAACTGCAACTGCGATCCATGAGCACATGGCTACCAGGGTGTGGCCAACTGGTTGATGGAGGGAGATTTATAGTCCTGCATCAGAGTTTCTCCAGATGCAACTTACCTCTGTTAAGTCTGCTTTGTCTCTTCTCTAAGTTCAAGTGTGTTTGGCGATATGAGGAATTTCTAGTCCGCATTTGCATGACACTGGGCCACGCAGGAGAGACAGAGCAGGAACTGTGGAAGAGGGCTGTTTGCTGTGGCATTTACAAAACTCCTGCCTCTCCATCCCTGCGGACTCAGATAGGGCCATTCTGCTTTCCAGTCTTTCATTAAGGTGCGGTGTGTGTAGGCAAAGGACAGCACTCCTCTGCAGAATTCCTTATCACAGCTGACACAGCCTCTCACGCCAGGCATCCCTTTGTTCTGGGTGCCTGTGGAGAGGCCCTGAGATCTCCGCCCCTGGCAGAGATACATTGACGGTATAAAAATGGTATTTTATCATACCTGGAAATAAGAAACTATAATCACTAATGAGATTTATGAAATTATGGCCCAAGCTGATTTGGACTTCTGTAATAAAATACACTTTGACCGAGTCTGCCTACAGCTATTGTCATCTCAGAAGACTCTGCAGGCTAAAGGATGTTCTCTTTGAATTATGGATTGATTAAAAGGACCACAATGTGTTATTTGAAGGTTGTGTGAAGGCTAAATAATCCCATCTGTGTAAGACAGGATTCAATATTTTACACTGTCTGTAGAGATTTGTTCAATCATGTTTTATGGTCTGGACTCCAAGATTCCAGTGTCTTACTTTATTTAACTCTGCAGGCGAACATCAGCCGGGACACCTATTCCCTCTGGGACAGAGATGGGGGATGCTGGGTCTTGGAGTTATGATTTAGCTACAAATTCTGCTTATTGGATGGGGCTTATATGTTCCCTCGAAAGTCCTTTACTGTACCAGACAAGAGAGAATAATGCCTCCACTCCTGATCTGCTCCTGGGGCTACCCAGGATCCTTTCCACCTCGTGCCCAATAACCTGAACAGAGATTCCAATGCACATGCCAAAAGAGTTCAGGTGGGGACCTTTATGGATTGTAGACTATTTTGGCCTGTTTCTAGGACCTTCTACTTTACAAACATGTCAGCGGAGGTCCTTTTTCTAGCCACCTAATATTCTCATTTACCATTAACTCCAGAAATTCTAAGTCACACAGGTTCTATGTTCATCAGAGATGGATTTCTTCACAGGAGTTCATGGAGGTCTTGTTCCAGAAATAGCAGAAAGGATAGGAAAGGTACAGGCATGCACTGATGTTCATCCTCACCTAGGCAAGCTTCCTCTGGAAGCCAGAAGTCAGGAGTCTCTTTTTCATTTGTGTTGAGGTAGGAAGAGTGTTTCTTGGTATCCAAGTTCTGAGAAGTAGAATAAATAATGTCCAATTTCCCAAATGTTCTTGTCAGCTTTCTCAAACAAAAGGTATGCTCTATTTTCAATGTAAATTCTTGAAGGGACAATTAAATGTGAATTATTATCTTCTTAGATATTTCTTTCTGTGCCAAGAATTAGTTGACTGAGGGTAAGGGCTGTGAGTCAGGCTAGGTCAGGCTAAGCCCTCCTTTCAGTCTTTTGTATTTGGGTGGGGGGGGGGGTAAAGAACGTATCTGGGAAGCCCTTCTAGGAAAGTAGAGTTAAGTGATACCCACTTGTGGAGAAAGATACCTTAAGCGACTGATGTGAGTTTGTATGTGTGTGAGTGTATGTGTGTGTGTGTGTGTTTGTGTGTGCATATGTGAGTGTTAGTGTGTGTGTTTGTGTGTGTATGTGTGTTGTGTGTGTGTGTTTTGTGTGTGTGTGTGTGTGTGTGTGTGTGTGGTTGAGGAAAACAAGAGGGGGAGACCTAATATGTCCTTTCATTGCATTTCACTTTTATCACTGACCTTCCTTTGAGTATAAAAACCAATAAATCTCTCCTTTTGTCTCTTCAAAGTTTAGTTCTGTCATTTGTGCGATCCAAGTTCTGTAAGCATAAAATAAATATTTACCGTTACTAGTAGAACCTTATAATTTGCTCATTTATAAAATAACTGTTGGGAATATTTTAAAGCTAACTTTTCTAAAGTATGTATATGTTTGTATGAGTGTATATGCACATATGTGTGTTTGTGGAGTGCCATGCTTGTGCGTACAGGGAAAGAAAAAAGAGACCATTGTAAGTCATCCTCTATCACTCTCTGCTTATTCTTTTGAAGCAGAGCCTCTCCCTGAATTTGGGCTCATATGATCTTGGCTAGATTGAATGTCAGCAAGCCTTTGTCATTTCCCTCTCAGAGCTGGGGCTGTGGTTATTGTCAGGATGCTTGCATTGTTACATCAGTGTTGAGATACAAACTCTGGTTATCGTGATGGTGAAGCAAATGCTCCCATCACTGAGCAATCTCCCTACCCCACAATTTTGTGACTCTTTTCACAACTTCTATTTCTTTGTCTGTGAAATCATTAGTCTTTCTGAAGAAGGGTGCTACAAATCAGAATAACCCTATATCTAAGGAGTAAGAACACTTTCATAGCTTATAATCTAGATCTAATACTCACAGTGTCTTAAAACTTTTCCAGCAAACAATTTTATTCCACCTCAATCTTATGACCAAGATAGACCCTTATTAAAAATAGCACAACTGATGCATTCACTTTAACGGAAGTACATACTGGAACACTGTACTTCTCTAAAATGCAAAGACCTGGATACAGTTAGCGAAGCTTAATGTCTTTTATGTTGTGTTGAATTTTACTGTGCTTCTCTCTCTTTCTGTCTTATCACAATCTAGAGTTGTCAAATAAAAACAGCTGGGTGGCTTCTCCACATGCGTAGCTCTAGTGCTTCTATTACTCTGCCAATTCTCAGAATACTGGTTGAACTGTTTTACCAGCAAGTACATTTTCTGGGTCACGAATTATGGGAAAAAGAGAGCGCTCACATTGTGGGCCAACGATTTTTAAGGTAGAAGGTGAGAGCTGCCTGTATTATTTCTAGTCTATTCATGATAATTGCCGTAGTGGGGGCTGTTGTGAAGAAGTGTGGGATATGTAATATCTAGCTGTGTTTAAGTTTTCTTGTTACTATAAGGAAAGCATGGGTATTGTGGGACAGTCATCAGTTTCTAGTAGGGGTTTTTAGACTGATATTATAGTGAAATAAACATGTTCTCCTGACCAGATGACAGGACACTTAAATAGCCTTTGGCTTTTTAATTCCTGCAAGGTAGTACTCTCTTCATACACTCAGTGGCAATGTTCTTGAAATAGTAATATAATCCTAATATTATAACTACTCACTTTGGAAGTCAACCTGTTGTAGCATGTAGTTAGATCGCCTATGAAAAAGCTTTCTCAAGGGCAAGAGATGGGTCAATATCTTGTCTTCAACTCTTGGTCCTTTAAGCACTCTGCCAACACTGTAGAAAGGTGGTTCCTCCCTGCAGATGCTCTAAAGGACTTCTGACTCTGCACCACTGTTCTGCTTCTTCTATTTCTCCAACACTGGATCCTCATTTTCCTCTCTGTACATCTTGTGCATTCAGTAAATGTTATTTGAATCTGGTTGGCAAAGTTTTTTCAAAGGGGGAAAAAGAAGATATTAGTTTCATGAATTGGTGCAACCACTTCCCCAAGGGCTGAAAAGCAACAAAAGTCCAATTTTCTGGTCATCTTCATCTATAGAAGACAGAGAATTCATTCATCTATCTGTTCTTTGTTGGGTTGGTTGCCTACAAATATTCTATGTAATGCTTAATTGACCTTGCCAGTTCATTAGGAACCCTGGAGCAGAGTCATAGCCTTCCAAAGGAAGATGGATTGTGACCTACTTGCTCACATAATAGGAAGCTGCATTTTAGCTGAAAGGAGCAGAAAGCAAAGTTTCCTGGCTTTGTCTGAGCAGAAGAAATGTTTTGGTTCAATTTGAAGCTGGCTTGAATAACCTCTCTGCAGGGGGATGCTGGAGAGGCCTCTGGGAACAATGGGGGTGTCAGGAAGATTGGGGAATGGAAGAGAAATTAGATTCTCACACTTAGTGATATTGATTAGATTTCCTCCGGAATGAAAGCAGCAATGTCCTACTGGTTGGGTTTTTGTTTTTCTGTAACTTTGGGTTGAGAAAGGGATAGTTGTTTGAACTTTTCAATCTTAGGTTGTAAACCTGACTTATGAACCTGGCTGAAAGGCTTGCATGAATTAAGGTGGCAGAATCTGATCACATGGCAATATAATAATTCCCCCAGTGAAGAGAGGTGAGGGAAAATCAACTGTACATTTTCATAAAACTTGGAGTTTCCAGTTCTTTTTTCAACAGGAAGACTAAAATTATTATTTTTCTTTTACAATTATTTTTCTTTTTTTTTTTTACATATACAGTTATATTATTACACATATATATGGTAAACTACCTATGGTAAGCCTATTTGCTATGCTGTCTATGAAGGCACTGAGGGCCAGAGCCCCAGCTGATCATTAGGCTTATTAATTGCCCACATTTCTCACCAGCACATTTCAGATGAAGAAGGCTGAGACCTTTAATCACACAGGGTCTACAAAATTCTGGTATATTTTCCATGAGAAAATTCCTGAGGTATGAAAAAATGAGGTCATGTTGCTCAACTACATGTGCTTATACACAGGCACACACACAGTCACACACATACACATGCATAGACATATCATGTATAATTAAAGATATAGTGTTTTCACCCCAAATGAATAAAACTGTATAAATTTAATGAAAATAAAACAAGGTTACTAATCAAGGTTAAATCAGAGAAGCAGCTGTGTATATATGTACTTGTGCATATATACATTACCAACCCAACATATTTTTATGCATGTATTCATAGGGATATATGTATGTGCAGGAATTGACTGGACACATGCAACCCATTCACCCGCCATTGGGAAGACCAAGTCAGAGCTTTGGAGCATGAGTTAAAGTTGTCCTTGAGAGGTAGAACTTATTTTGTGAGGCCTCAGACCTACACTGAGCGCCTTGCCACTGATTTGAATCGAAAGCCCATATAAAGTCGTCTAGAATGTTTCCTTCACAGCAAACAAACAAACAAAAAAATTAGTAGCTAGTTAAGTAAGTGGAAACTCCTTTGTAAACCAGTTGGCACAGCAAAAAGGGCCTCCAGATGATTTAGTGCTGTATAAACTGCTGCTCTATTTCCACTCCGTGTTTCTTCTTAACAAAGTGCTTTGTCAGTTTCCTTCTAGTTTGTACACAGTTAGAGACAGGGTTGTGTATTAGTAACCTAAAATTTACATGATGCTGTGCAATAGTTGGAAATAGCTGTGTCCATCCAGTACACAGCTGTTGAGTCCTAACCCCCCACAATGTATTGGTATCTGGAAGAGGGCTCTTTGAGCAGTGACTGGATCATAAAGCTAGATCTCTTATGAATGAGAGAAGTGCCCTTTTAAAGAGACCCCAGAGAGCTCACTCGTGTTATTCTGCCACACTAAGACACAATGAGAAGATTGTATCCTGCAACCTGGAAGACGCTCCCTCTAGATTGTGCTGGCACCCTGAGCCGACGTTCAGCTCCTACAAAGTTAGAAGTAAAGTTCTCTCATCTATATGCCACTCAGTCAACAATACTTCATACAGCATTCTGAAATAAGACACTATGATAGATTAACTTCCTACTTTCCTGTATGTGAACTACTCAATGTGTGTTGTCTTATATATGGCTTTACAACTGATTTATATAAAGAAAGTATGCTTATTATGATATTTTGGGAGGTTTATATATTCTATCATTTACTATCCTAAGCTGTAGAGATGGACCTTAATATTCTTATTTTGTTATTGAACAGATTGAAGCTCATGGAGGTTAAATAACATGTCCATGACTGCTGGGCAAGACGACAGCTACTCAACAAGTCCAGAACACAGGAAGCAGGGCCAGGAGGATTGCTATAAATTTGAGGCTAGCCTGGTCTACATGGCTAGTTTCAAGGGAGCTAAGAACAACATAGTAACTCTATGTGAAACAAACAAGTAAAAGCAACAACAACAACAACAACTTTAAAAACCCAAAGCTTGACCAATGATAACTAAGTAGCTATGCTTTGTATTTGAATGGTGTCTGGCCAACTCTGAAACCTGTGCTTACACTGCCTGATGGCTTTTGGCTATCATCAGTGATTAACATCAACTTTAGCATGATTTGGATCTTTGGAAGAAGACCAGCACTAATACTGACTCCTCTCCTTTGTTTTTCAATATCAATGTAATCAGGTTTTATGATTCACTTGGGTTTGTAAAATAGCACGAGTGGATGCCAAAGTCAAGTTCATTTCTTTCACCTACCATAACCCACAGTTAAATGGGCACCAGGAAGCATCATGTGGAGTGGAGGGAAGAGGATGCATGGGGCCTAGCTGAGGATGGGATGAAGGGAAAAGGATGCACAGGGCCAGGCTGAGGATGGGATGAAGGGAAGAGGATGCACGGGGCCAGGCTGAGGATGGGATGAAGGGAAGAGGATGCATGGGGCCTGGCTGAGGATGGGATGAAGGGAAGAGGATGCACGGGGCCTGGCTGAGGATGGGATGGAGGGAAAAGGAGACAGATGGGAAGAACATAGGGTCACCTGTATCTGAGAGAAGCTAAGGAAGTCTGGCACCTAACATGTTTGTTAAGTATGCAGAATCTTAGAAGAGCAGTTACCCTGGGAAGCAGAGACCTAGAGACGCCCTAGTTCTAAATTTATTCCTTTAGGTGACATTGAACACATCACCTTTCCTTTCCTTGGCTTCATTTTTCTCCCCCCAAAAGACTGTGAATTTTATTCAACCTGGTCTGCATAGTTTCCAAGAGAAGGTGAGTGGATAAAATAAAACTGAAAGCTGTGAAAACTCTGCCCCCCCCCAAAAAAATCTCTTCAAGAGCTACCCTGGTGCAGAGTGTGATTCTGAATGCATGACAGTGGCCTCATTTTTTTTTTTTTTCAGGTTGAATCACTTTTGGTCACATCGTCTGACTGTGCCTCCTCTGTTCCTCTGTGACTTTACAGATTGCCCAAGACTCGGGCCTTTGAGCGTTCGGTATCATTACTAGCAGGGCATCCATTTTCCCTTGAAGCTTTTGGCTGGGGTGAATTCATAACTGATTCCCTTGAAAGTCGAGTCTGGACTGATCACTGAGAAACTGCATCTCTATCAGGATGTCTAGGATGTGAAAATCTGCCAGGGGATCACATATACAATGCTTGTCTTTCCTGCAGAAGAGCTGAATTTTCTAAAGGGAATCCCGAATCCCTCTACTTCTCCCAGCTAGAAGCTTTCTGCAGCGCTGCTGTTAGAATTAGAGATGAGACATGTGATGAGTTCTGTAGACTCTTTCTTCTTATTCTGCATCTTCTTTTAATCTGCCCAACAAGATTGGGCTTTGTCTGAACTGACTGGAATAAAAAAAAATTTTGTGCAGATCTATAGTAACTTCCAATTATTCATTGCAACAAAACTTGAGACGGGAGACTTGATTTCTGCAATACCCACATGGTGGGGAAATCTTACATTAATATTGCATTTGGATTCTGAAGTATGGGCCATAGACTTTTATCTGCACAGTACTTTGTAGTAGTATTCAGTGCAGGGTGATGTAACTTTAAAGAAGTTCCTATTCCCAAGATATCTAGCAGAAACATTATAGGATATATTCCTGAACACCGAATCCTAAATGTGCCAGGACTTGACCAGTGCTAGATTGTAGACACTTCAAATATAGACTCTTCTGTGGAGACTACAGGTAAAGCACAGCACAACTTTTTCACTTGTAAGAGATCCATTAACTGGAAAAGCAGAAGAATAAATAGAATGGTAGTTAAATACACACTTGTCATTTTGGCTGAGTATGGAGACAGCCTGTCCTTGAAGACACCTGTAACCAAATGAGATTTATTTTTCTCTTTTAAATAGTTACAGAGGAATCACTTCGTGAGACTCCAGTATTTTAATTGTTGTTTTTAATATCAGCACCATAAAGATATTAAGAGAGTCTATTACTATGACAATGACTCCAATTGCATTCACCGCTTTTCCTCTATCAAGGTCATGTCTTGTTTTGAGGTCTTTGGTCCATTTAGAGTTGGTTTATACGGAGTAAGAGACAAGGATCTAGGTTCATGCTTCTACACGTAGCTAATCGAAGTTGGCCAGCGCCCTTTATTGAAGATGTTGTCTTCTTTGTACTGTATATTTTGGCCTCTGTCAAAAAGTAGGCTGCTATAGGAGTGTGGGGATAAATGTCGGTCCTCAATTATAGTCTATTGTTCAACGTGTCCATTTTAATGACAGTACTATGTTGTTTTTTTAGTTCTATAGCTGTGTAGTACATCTTGAAGTCTGGGATCGTGATACCTCTAGCTGGTCATTTATTGTTCAGGGTTGTTTTAGTTATCCTGGCTCTCTTGAATTTCCATGTGAAATTTAGGATTATAGTTTTCAATTCCTGTGAAGCATTGTGTTGGAGTTTTGATAGGGATTGCATTTGGATCTGTTATAGAGAAGAGTTAGTGACATTGAGTCATCCTTAAACACATGTTCCTGAACAATGAATGAATGACAGCCAGAGGCATGGGGATAGTTAGTGCCACCATGCCTCTCAAGACGACGAGCTCGGTGATACTTGGCCTTAGCATACTCAATGATACCAATAGATGTACTAGCTAATTTTTGCAACCAAAATACCTGATAGAACCGCTTAAGTAAAGAATGATTGCTTTTGTCTCATGGTTTCAGAAGTCTTGTTCCATTATGCTGAGGAAAGCATGACAGGGCAAAATAGCTCTGTGTTGATGGAAGAGTGTTGCAGGGACTTATTCTTGAGTAGCATACAGAGTAGAGTATGGCCTACCAAGGCTCACCCCTAGTGTATCCTTCCTGTGAGCCGGGCCCCATTTCTTAGAGTTCCCACAGTCTCATAAATATATTGCCACCTTTGTATAAAAATCTCTTTAAGTGTGACTCTATGAAGTTCTGTCAAACTGAAACAATTTATCTGAGGAATGTGTCAAGCAGGAAGTAGATGGAATTAAACAAACAAACAAACAAAAAATGCCCACAAGTGATAAATATCTTTGCACGCTTGTAATTTAGAATATACCTTTGCAACTTACTCTCTCTAGCATGAATGACCTTGAATATAAGATGAACTTTTCACCTCTGCCAGCCAATGAATTCAAGAGAAGTATGATGAAAAAAGATAAACCAGGGCATATTAAAATTTCATTTTTTTTTATTGGAATAGACAAGAATTCATGAATTGTGTGCTTGAGACTAAGCCAAAGACTTAAGAAACGGATATTATCACAGGGTGAATGGGGAAGCTAGGCAAAGAAAATTCTTATTTGCCTAAAGAGGAGAAATAGTCTTATTTGGAAAAACTTGGAGGAAAGTCCCTAGGCAGAGGCAGACACAGTTTAGACTAGTTAAACTTAAGACTCATTCTATGTTGAGAGTGTATTTTGTTTGCTTACATGAGAATGGGGGGGGGGGTTCAGTTGTTTCAACTTGATGGCTTTCTTGTTATTTTACTGTGTGTCCCTTTTACACACAAGCTTCGCTATTTTGACTGCTGTCTTGTGTACCTGCCATATAAGCAAGCCCAGGCTAGCTGTTTGGAAGAGAGACTCATGGCTCAGTGCCCTGCATCACTTTGGTTATATCCAGCTGGTAGACGTGTGAGTAAGATCATTAAAGACATGTCAATCTTCAGTCACCCTGGCAATCTACCACATATACAACTGCAGCTCCAGCTAGGATCTGCCAAGCCTACTATTAATGAGATCTGTGATTTCACTCAGTCAGTTAACCTATAAACTTGTGGAATGTTAATAATAAATGCTGTTTTTATCTACCAAGTCTCAGGAGTGTTCTAAGCAATGGTAGATAACTAATATAAATGTCATCATTAAAAACTACAATTGAGATTTCAGTGCCATCAATGTCAGTTCAGATCTTTCCAAAGAGAAAATTTGTAATGTCCAAACACTCAAGGCACTTCAGCTTTCCTTATTAGTGATTTATTTCTGGTGTTGACAGTGATAGTATAAGATAGACTTTAAATAAATGCTAAAAAACCTTAATGTTTGATAATAAATGATATATATATTTTTTTTTTTTCTATCTCAAAGAATCCAAAGCTAATGAATTAAAAGGAAACCATAGTCTTATGTGACTGTAATTGATTTTCCATTAATTAAAAAGAGGTCATCTGTTTTCAGTATCATCATGGTTATATTTAAACTGTTAACTGCATGGGATGATATGGTTCCCCGGGAGTTCTAGGTGAGAGTTCTCAGAGTGGTGACGCTCACATTGGTTACTGAAACATTGCTGAGAGTCCGTCAGTTCCAGAAAATACATTTAGGAGTCTCCAGAAAATGCACATGCCAAGAATGGAAACATTCAAGAGAATGCTTAATTGAACTAAAAGCAGCAGTATTTTGAGCACAGGCTATTTTGTATGTGTGTTTAGGTAAAGAAGACTTATTATTAGGCACTAACATTGTATGGTAGGTCAATTAGCAGTATTTTTTTTTTTTTAAAATCAGGACATTTTAAAAAAGAAAAATGTGTTAGCCGAATGAAACAAGTAGATATTATATTCGTAATTCAAGGACTTTAGCTCCCACATAAGGGTTTAGACTGGTGCGATTGAGCCCCTTGGGGTCTCCTAAGACCACTGGAAAACACAGATATTTACATTGCAATTTATAAAAACAGAAAAACTACAGTTAAGAAGTAGCAACAAAATACTGTTATCATTGGCGGTCACCACAATATAAGGAACTGCATTAAAGGATTGCAGCATTAGCAAGGTTGAGAACCACTGGTTTAGACAAACCCTCCCATTATTCCAAGTAGAGAAAATATCTAGGAGTATAAATCCAAGACTTACTGCCAGTTCTTTTCCACTTTCTTTGAGGAATCAGATGTATTACTGGAATGGAGAGTTCTGATATTATTATTCTTGTTATTTAATGATGTAAATTCTGGGAATTTAATCCCTTTATTCTGAGTGACTGTAAATTACTTTTCCGTTTTGGGTTGGATGCTCACACTCTGACCACATTTGCTGCAAACAGATTTTAGATACAGCACTCAGTGATATAACTTTGAAGAATGGCAACCAACTCATCAGAAGTTCTGTGTACAACGATTAAACTCATAGAATTATGCAGGAGGTCTCCAGAGTCAAGAAGAGCCAGACAATAGAAAGCAAACTGCTTGCCTTAACTCTCAGTAGATTTCCTAGGCAGCACTGTCTTGCATATTTTCCAGACCTACTCTTCATTCTGTGTAACCAATGATTGTAATTGGTTGCCTTTTTGCCTCCCTTAGCTATAATCTTAAAGTGACCTACAATGCTCAATTGTTTCTGGGTTGTGACATTTGCTCTAAGAAGTTTCCATATATTATTGCCAGTTTCCTTATATTATTGCCAGGAAATACAGGCCTGAAACCTAGAATGAACCTAGAATATCATAGTTGGTCATTGTCAATATGCTTCCTTCCCTGTGGCCAGGCTACGATGGGTCCAGGTGGTATGAAATTTGGGGAGCTTGAAATTGGGGTATGGAAGTATGAATCATCTGATGAAAACAACAAAACAAACAAACAAACAAATCAAGAAACTTCCAGGCAAAGACAAACTTTAGTGTTGAGTCGAAGATCATGCTTAATGCAAGCAGCCCTTGAAGAACGGCACCTAAGAAAAGCAAAGCCAAGGAAGGTAAGGGTGCACTAATATTCTATGTACTTGATGCGCCACAGAACAGAACAAAGAAAAGAAGGAGGCAAAATCCTGACCTTGACTATCAACTTTTTTTATCTGGGCACACCCAAATTCATTTAAAGAACTGGATAGAGGCTGGCGAGATGTCTCAATAATTAATAACAATTGATGGCTAGTCTTAGTTATCAACTTGACATGCCTAGGAAGATGGAACCCCTATCAAAGAATTACCTCCATCAGATTCATCCATGGGCATGTCTGTGGGCCAGTTTTGATTGTTGATGTTAAGATGGCCACTCCCACCATGAACAGTGCCATACTTAGGCAGGTGGGCCTGGTTGAATAAGAACAGTAGCTGAAGAAGCCAAAGAAAACAATCCAGTGAGCGGTGTTCTTCCACTGTTTGCGCTTCAGGTTGCCAGCTTGAAGGATGGTTTGTGACATGGAAGGGAAAACAAATTGAACTCTTTCTTCATCGAGATACTTTTGATCATGGTGTTCTTCACAGCAACAGAAAGCATGCTAGAGCAGAGCACTTACTGGTTTTGAATCCAGTTCCAGGGATCTTATGCTATCTACTGGTGTGCACTCGTGTGTACATAACCATATCTGAACCCAGAGAGGGAGGGAGGGAGGGAGGGAGAGAGAGAGAGAGAGAGAGAGAGAGAGAGAGAGAGAGAGAGAGAGAGAGAGAGAGAGAGAGAGAGAGACAGAGAGAGAGAGAGAGAGAGAGAGAGAGAGAGAGAGAGAGAGAGAGAGAGAGAGAGAAACAGACATTTAAAGGGAGAGAGAGAGAGAGAAAAAAACATTTAAAGGGCTGGAGAAACAGACATTTAAAGGGCTGGAGGGGGCCGTTGAGTGATTCTATCATCTAAACACGCAGTTTAGGACATTATATTATAGACTTCACAGGGAAGAAATTATTTTTGAGTAAAATAGCCAGGAGTTCTCTGAGGTCGTGGCTGTGCAAGACCTCAAATTTTTATTCTGATATTACAATCTATTGTCTGGGGGAGACTGGTTAAGTTTTAGCTCTTATGCAACTTATTTTTCTCTATCTGTTAAAAGAGGAATAAAATAATGCCTGTTTTATATGGGTACTGTATTCATTGAGATTCATCATGTAAAATGTTTAGCAAGTGTCTAGCATGTTGTTAATACTGCATATTTATTCACTGCTATTATGATTATGGTGATGATGAAGATGTTGATAACGGAAATTTAGTCTGTGAAAACAAATTAGACAAAAAAAAAAAAAAAAAAAAAAAAGGAAAAGGAAACTAGTACAACTAAGGTAAAGCATCCAGCTGCATTTTCAAGTCCTGAGGTATGAATTCACTTTGGTCAAGATCTTTCATTTATTATAGGTAGAGTCAGATCTCAGGGCATAATTATTTTTACAAACGAGTCATGCTTTGGGTCATTTTTTGTTTCTCAGAGTTTTAAAATCCATTTGTAATGGCCCAAGTCATTTGTAGTCAGAGTGTTCAGTTGAGCCCCTTATTAGTTCATCTTGTTACTTCCCAAAGCAGAGTGAAGTCTGGCTCCGTGGGACCACAGTGCTGACTCTGTGTGCTCTCAGACTTCACTGAGTACATGGATGAAGATTTCCAAATGGCTAAGTCACAAAACCTGGCTTTATTCCAACACCCAGGTTCTTGGTAGACACACAAGCTGATGTGAGGTAGATGGCAGGCAAGGAGGGAAAGGCACTGGGCCGTGGATAATTCCTCCCCACCAATGAGAAAAAAATTAGGATATGAGTGAGAAGCCTACAAGTTCACAACTCTAACATTTACAGACTTATTTACTTTCAAATAATCACAATGTTGACTCTTATAGCTTTAGGGCAAACACAGCAAGTATCATATTTTTTTTTAAAAAAATGAGAAACTGAATTGCTGTAATATTTGTAATATAATTTTTTTGCTAGCTCATTTGGTTTCAGGCTTCCTTGTTAATAAGACAGGTGTACTTACTCACTCATGTGTGAAGATTCCTATTAGGCAAATCTAGTCTCTGCACATTTATCAAAACTCCAATTACGGAGAAGAGGTCTCTGTCTATTATCCCTATTCCTTAAGTAATTGTCCTCAATAAGAAATTGGATCTATTTTGCCTTCAGTCTCCAGCCTCATATCTCATTCTCCAAATAGTCCTTGTCCTTGAACTTGACTAGATTCCTTTTGCTCACAACAGGTGCATCCACTGAGATCCGAGCTCTAGTTCCAGTGAAGAATCATTTACACATGGTCCCTGATGCTGTTGGTGCCACATCTCCACCTCTAGGTGAATTGAGTCTAGAAATCACCGTCCTTCCCCAAATGTCAAGTTTGATCATGTGCAGTTACTTTGGCTCCTCTGTCTCATTAAATGCAAACCTTATCAGTACTATACTTTTATTGAAACCGAGAGATATTTTACTCATCCTCACAGGGCTGATTAAGATCAGTATTGTTGGGGTACCTGGATGAATCACTAATGTTTAACTTAAAAGATTCTCAGATGAGAATGTGAGCGTCTCTAACTTAGGTCTAGCATCTACCCTTACCACGCCCTTAAAGATGACAATCAACATGTCTGAGGAACCACTCTCCATGGAAACGTGGAGCATATTCACCGAGCCTCTGTGTCCACTCTTCTGAGGTTATCTAAGAGGGACCATGAGTTCACTTCTCCAGACTTGTCCACATGATCCACACTTGGGTCCCTGGTTGCTAGTTCTGAGTCTGTTCAAGAACTGGCTCCTTCGTAGCCCTGCAGACCATCTCTTCTTGGGTCAGTCAAGTACTTCTGTTATCTGGACTCCACCCTCCTTCCTCGTCTACACATGAGAAGCTGTAATCACTTGGGTGAGCTGAAAGCTAGGTAAGGCCCTCCTGCTCACTCCAAACACCGTTTGGGGCCTTCCCAGATATTGATATTGTTAAATACACCAAGCCGTCTCAGCGCACTCTCATTAGATTTTCAGATAATGCTTTCAGGTATCCATCCTACTGCTGGATCAATTTCCTAGCCCTAGTTAAGCACATTCCAAATTCTCTTCCCGACTAAGTCACTGCTAAAGTTTCATTTCGCTTTACAGAAAAGGGTGATGAATTAAACAAAGCATTAGCTCATGGGTACAGCATGGGTATATTCCATTAATTTCCCTGGAATATACCACAGCAGTCACTGTCCTCAAGCCCTCCAAGCACTTGGAGTCGTATTTAACCTAACACTGCCACCTGCTCCCTTTGCAAGCTCATCCCCTTTGTTAACTCAGCCAACAAACACAGCTTTTGAGTATTTTTGTGTGATGGAAAGGCAGGAGGAGAACACAAGCTGAAGGGAAGACAAACACAATTTAGGCGAAAGTAGTGTGGGATGAGAGTATGCCGAAGAGAGAGGGAAGGAGGGACTTATAAATTGAGAAAGGGAGAACGGAGTCAGTATCTAGACCATGGATGTTCTTAGGCCATTAGCAGCACATTGGAATTTATATTAAGTGCAATTGGAATTTCAGGAGACAAGTGACATCTGTCTCGGGTTGGGATGCTGCTTCTCTGGCTGCTGTTTGAAGAATGGATTTGAGGAGGTACCGGTAGAAGCAGAAGAACTGGCTGGGATGAGACTGAACTATGGCCAAGAGATGGCATAGTGTTGTGGGACAGCAGAAGGACTGTGTGTGTGTGTGTGTGTGTGTGTGTGTGTGTGCGTGTGTGTGCGTGTGCAAGAGCTCTTCTGTGTATTCTGTGTAAGGGAAAGAAAAAAAGCAGAATAATGCCGAGGCAATATTTATTATGTATCTGGATTTGGGCTTATTAATTCACTTGGTCCATTTAACAACCCTGTGCTTTAACTATGTTCATTATTCAAGTGATGAATTGGTATACACAAGTCAAGCAGCATTTCCCAGAGGCACATGTCCGGGAAAGTACAGAGCTGTTTTCTGGCCACTGATCATAGGCATCTAAGTCCATGCTTGTCCTTCCCATGAAGCTCTGTCCACTGATGTACAGGACTGCATTGTTTCTCTCAGCAGTCCTTTGATCCAAGGCTGTAGACTGGCCCACAGGATGCTCATGGGGCTACAGTCAGCTGGAGTGGGGAAGAAGGGGAGGACCGGAGGACATTGTTCCTCCCTTTGAACACACACACGGCAAAACAATGCCTATGTCGACATTACCAAACAATGGAGACCCTATATTCTTGTATATTTGACATTATTTTATCACTCTTTAATCTGTGATCACTCATTTTGGAGCTATTTTTAATTATTGATTGATTTAGTAACTAGGAGGCTCAGAGAGAAAAGTCACACCTGTCTCCCACGTGTGTCACCAGTACTACACAGCTCCAGTATTGGCGTATGGAAGAAGCGCAGGAAATATAACTTTGATTTATAAATCCTGAACTGCTTATGGTTTATTTTATTTATTTATTTTTGTTTTTGAGATATAACACAGCTGCCTACCTAGGTTTTGACAATCTGGCTATTTAAAACATACTAACAATGCCCACGAAACTAACTTAAGCAAAGGGTAAAAAATACACTTAATTTGAAAGGCTTACCAAGATGGTTTCGCTTTCACCATGTAGCCCATGATGACCCTGAGGAAATATTCCCATATTCATGATTCTCAATTATTCTGGTCACTTCTCAGTTATAGCGTAAATGTCTTAGCTCCAGGTAACTAACCCCAATTGTCCCAATAAAACTGAGGTATTATGTAGCCTGGGTGGCCTTGTCTTACTGTGTAGCCTGGTCTTGTCTTGACTCTATGACCATCCTGCCTCAGCCTCCTGCCTGCTGTGATTATAGCTGGGTATCACTACATCTGGATTTCAATTTTAGAAAGCTCCAAAGAAATATCATCTTACTTTCTGCCCAGCTTTTCTGTTAACTTATAGTCTAGTGTATCAAGTGCATTTTAAAGCTTAACTTTTAACTTTGATAAAAATTTTCAAAGTTACGAAAGAGTCTAAGAAAATTTATTGGTCTGAGATGCCCTGAATATTGACATAAGCAACCACTTTCTAATTATGAAAGTCAGAAATATGACACATGGACTTATTTATAAATTGTCTTAGCTGCTTTCCAATTTATCCCAGGCGTGTCTCTTTTCACATCAAGGATCAGTACAATACCTCACAATGCATCCAGTTGTCATACATTCTTCACCTCCTTTGTTCTGTATGGTTCTCTTGCCTTAATCCTTCTTATTGCTGATGCTTCTCAAACAGACTGGCTGGTTACTTTGAGGAACGGTCTACTTCATCACATTATGTTTAGGTTGTGGTTTTGTGGCATGAATGACACAGACGCAGAACTGCGTTTGTTTCATTGCATCACTCTCGGAGGTTACATGTTGTTAATCTGGCGATCATTGATTAGGTTGCAGTTTGATTATCATCTAAACCCATCCCCCATTTCTCTAACATCTCTTCCCATAGCCGATACACACTGTGGTTGCTTCCTAACTGTGGTGTAATCTGGCGACCCAATGTCCTCTTACTTATTATTTCTATCAGTTATTGTGTGCAAAGAACTTATCATTCTCTTTAACCATAGTATTTCCTGCTGATGAAATACCTAATAGAGTTTGTTCATTTATTTTACACCAAGTAATAGGGAAGCTTTCCTGATGCTGTTAAAGTTCAGCTATTTGTCCCAGATCACAAAGTAAGTGACATGAATCCAGATACCATTGTATCTGGTGTTGGATTCATTTTTGTCCACTATACAACCTTGAATATTTTTAAAAAATCCACCAAATGACAAAACCACCTTTTGAGCAGTTTGGATTGTCATGCTGCGTATATTCTGACGCATACCTAAATACTCTTTAAGACGTCTTATTTTTACTTACATACGGGGTAGAAGATGCAGTGTGATGAGAGCCGGAGAGCAGGTCGTGGGAATGGGTTCTTCTCTATCCCATGAGTGCCGAGGACCAACTCAGACTGTCAGTCTTGGCAGGATGTGCCGAATCCACCAAGCCATCTAACTGGATCATCTTAAGTTTCTTTTGCTTGGAGAAAACACAATTATTTACATGGAAGGCGAAAACCGAGGACTCTTGTTGATGAGTGGAGTGTGCAAGACACCTCAGGTACCCCTGGCAAAAAGAAAATGGAAGGCATTTTCAGTCTTTTGAGCCATTTCCTTTTCTTTTTACCAGTGTCTCATCTTTGGCTTGAATAATGTTTGTATGTGACAAGAAAGTACACAAACACGCTAACAATAGAGTCATTAGTGAAAGAATCGAAGAGCTACCGTCTTCTCTCCAGGAAGCCGCAGACTACATGGTGTTCTCTATGGGCCCAGGGATTCTGTTTCAGGATTCCTGGGTGGACCTGTGTGCCCTGGTGGGGCTTTAGACTCACAAAATGCCTCTGTGAGCTCTAAACATGTGCTTTCCCCGCATATTTCCCTGGGCTTCTTTTCTTTCAGGGTCTTCCCTCATTTGGAGAAAAAGTTGTATGAACTCATCTCACTGGCAATTTTTCAAACTTTAGTTATAGTTGTCATGGGTCTAGTGAGTATGAGGGGATGAGTGTGGCTCCTGAGAAACAACGTAAATTTTGTGGGCTTAATTCTGTATTCTTAAATTGCATCGGTTTGAATGGAACTTCAAAATCAAGCTCTGTTTAGCAAATTCATATTGAGATAACGTGTATTGTACTGAATAGCTACATAGCTCAATTGCTTTTGTAAAGCATGCTGACTTCATATGTAGTAAATATATACACATCTTTGTCTTATTGTTTTGTCAGACAACAAATACGTTACAAATGCTTCACTCCAGTAGTTTCTATCTGCTTATTGAATCAGTAACCAGCACAGCGACTGGAATGAGGTAGCCGTTCAAGACACTCGTGAGGAGTAAGCAAATGCCAACCACCGCCTCTGAAGCCAGTAGGCCACTTGCATCACTTTTGGCATGCTTTACTCTCATGAGGATGTTTCTCAGAAGTGGGGTATGGTGTGTGTATGTGTGTGTGTGTGTGTGTGCATGCGCGTGTGTAGTGTGTTTACCTTGTTTGTTGAGACAGGGTTTCTAGGCTCCTTGGGGTTCATCAAGTAGATTAAGCTTGCTCTCCAGTGAGCCCCAAGGTCTAAATGCCTGACTCTGATTCCTCAGTGCTCACCTTACAGCTTTGGAGGTTTTAACTCAGATCTTTACGCTTGCCCATAAAGCACTTTACTGACTGAGCCGTCTTCTCCAATTTTATGGAATTATTATAAAATTTCATTTAGTGAAATGCATACGTGTTCAGTAATCATCTATTTCCCAATGCTATTGCTGTCTAGTGACATGACAGGCCTCTTGATTTATTTTTTAATTCGTGTTAGCATGACCATACTTGGGCATATTATATAGCTTAAGATAATAAGAAGTCATGTATTGCTGATATGCTCACAATGTATACATTATAAAATATATTATATTATGTATATTTATCTACAATACATTATCATTTTTTGGTCACTGAATAGACCATATCAATAAAAGTTTCTGATAAACAAATGATAAATGATGAACCACTGGGAGTTCTTTAGCCATAAGAACGGCTCATTAGTTTTGCCCTCACAGTCTCCAACTTTGCATGGTGGTGGTTTTAGGTTTTCTTATTGTTCCTCTCCAACCTTTTAGTGTCTTGGAACTTCTCAAGATTCCATTCTAGCCCTCTTTTTCCCTTTATTTTAATGATAATTGTTCCTTTGATGATATCAACCAGACTCATAATTTTAAATATAAGTTACCCTGAAAAAAACCAGTGACGTTTATAGCCACCACCTGGCATTCCCCCTAAGCTCCAGATTTCAAGATCAGCTGGACTTCTGCCATTTTCACTGGGTTGCTTAATAGACATCACACCTTGGGTATATCAAAACAAAGCATTTGAATCCTTCTTCATCCCAGGATTTCTCAGACACCACTGTTCACCATGTTATTAAGTCTCTGATCCTCTGCTTTAACGTCCAAATATTCTGAGAAGTGTTTTTCTGGGTGTCAGATATGAATGCCCGGGCCACTTTGATTTCAAGGTGACTTAATATCAGCTCAGTGAATGAGAAAACATTGTGTAGCTTCCCAGTGCCTAGCACACTTCCTGTTGTGTAGTGGGATTGCAGCGATGTTCAGAAACAACTAATGAATAATCATGCATATTACAATATAAAATTCTATGTATATTCTAAAATAAACTTTAATTATTTTACATTTTTTTATGGCAAACAAACTAACAAGAAGCAACTTTAGAGAGGAAGAAATCATTTTAGCTCACAACTTAAATGGATAAAGTCCACCAAGCAGGGAGGCACTGTATGTAGCAGACAGCATGGGGCAGCTGATCACACTGGGGTGAGCAATTAGTAAGCAAGTAGAAAATGCGGCTGGGTTATGCAACCTCCCTTCACAGTGACTCACTTCCTTCCTCAAGGCTCCACTTTCTAAAGGTTCCATAACTTTACAGAACAGTCCAGCTATCTGGGGACTAAGTGCTCAGATGCATGAGTCTAAAAAGAACATTTTGCGTTTAAACGTTTAAGAATTGGGGGCTTGTTGCTGTCATTTAAAAAAAAAAATCCACTTTGAATACAATGCCAAAACCAAGTATATTAGTTGTAAATAATTTTAAATTATCTAAGACCTCATTGTAAAATGAAATTCTATTGCCTTCTATAAACACATAGTTTAGATATTTTGTTAAATGCTATGAATACTATTCTCCTAAGATAATAAAAAGTATATTGCTGGCAATGAATATAGAAATAAACTCTTAATGGTAAAACATTAGCAAAGTTACAATAAAAATAGTGATCATTAAAATTATCTTCATATTACATTTCCTGGCAAAGGGCTTCTATATTTGGGAAGAAGAGAAGGAGGACTAGAAAGAAGGGTGGAGTGTAGAAAAGGGTAGTGATGGGTGAATATAATCAAAGTACAATTATCCTTAGGTATGAAAATATCAAAATGAAATCCAGAATTTGATACAGTGCATATATGTCAGAAGGTCAACAAAATAATATAAAATTTATAAGTCTAAGAAGTACACATAAATAGTATTTCAAAAAGAGAGCGAGAGAAAGAGAATGGCAAATGGACGAAATTTAAATAATTCTGTGATTATTGTGTCAGCAAGGGATTATGAGGTTACCATATTTCCAAACTTAAAGAGAGCATTGACTATCATAAAAACAGGTGAAAATCAGCCCATACATCAATGTGATGCTTCAGGATGCATACGGCAAAAATGACATCTTGAAAACTTCCAGAAGTAACAAAGTTAGTTCAAACAAAGGACCACAAAAATAAGATAATATGTGACAGTGTTTCTTACTGGAAACCCTGGAAACTGGGAGGCACTGAAAAAATACCTTAATACATTTTTGAGTGTCAAGAATTTCTAAGTAAGTGTGCTATCTATAGTTATCAGTATCTACCAAGTACAAGGGCGGAATGAAAGTATCTGTGGACATGCAGAGTTTTGCAAAAAAAAATTAATATCTCCCATGTGTATGTTTTTAAGGGAACTGACAAGATACTCTTTTGTAATAGATTAATGAAGCAGGAATAAGAGGAAACAGAACATGAGAAATAATGGATCCTTCACAGTGGAGAAAACTCTTCTACAAAAGAAAACTCATAAATGCCTTTAGGAAGGACTGCTCCCAAAAGATGAATGTAATGGAATATTTGATAATTTTTGATAGAATATCTTGAAAGGATTTTTGCAATACTGGAAAACAATGTAGCAATAAAGAGCAATAATTGGAAACTACTACACACAGGCAGACACACACACACACACACAGGGACACACAAAGACACACAGACAGACAGTCAGACAGACAGACAGACACACACACACACACACACACACACACACACGCATCCATCCAAGTATTTAAGCTGAAACAAGTCAATGATACTGTTAGGGAGAGTAATATTTTGATCATAAAAGTTAAGTTTTCAACTACCTATGGTCCTTACATAAAAGTGATAATATAAACATCAATTTAATAAAAACCAAGGGCTTATAATGGTGGGGGCATTTGTTGTAAAAAACAAAACAGCTTACTTTTCACTTCTTATGGAAAAAAGTCAAGGTAATCTTTGAAAGTGAAAAGCAATAAACTGCAATATAAGCAGATCATTTGGAAATGTGGGAGTAAATATCAGGAGGATCAGCACAAACTGTGGAAGCCGGCTGCTGCTCGAGACCAAGAAATGTATGTGTGGTGGGCAGGAATGGGACCAGTGTGCCAGGGCGGTTCAGTGATCCTGTCATACCTATTTGACTATTATCTGTATGTGTGTAAGTTTTTATGAAAATGTAAATTTCATTGCAACCGTGAAAAATACTTATTGGAGAGAGGCAGTATATTGTAGTAATAATAAAGACAGAAACACCACAAAGATATGTTGCCCTCATGTGTAGAAAAAAATGGTAAAATTGTAGCTAAAAGAAAAACCTAAGTTTAGATAAACAATGAAACATGTATTCTGATTAGGAAGACTAAACATCTTTAAGGTATCTATTATTTAAAATATATAATTTTAAGACAGTATCACTGAAAATATTGTGAGAAATTTTGGAGAAGTTAAACCGATATTAATCTATGAATAAATATGCTAATTTTGAAAAAAGTGCAAAGGACCTGCCTTTTCAAATATTAGGAACTACTTTAAAGTTCAAGTTAGAGAGGAGTGAAATTAACATATTAGCTGAGGGTTGACTTATATAAAATAAGTGAAATTACAAATAACCTAGGGGAAATTACATTTTGTATAAGAATATACACATGTATGTATGTATGTATGTATGTAACAACAATGAAAAAGAAAGCCATTTGAAGAAGAGCCAAGAAGGGATATGAGAGCGTTTGGAGGGAGGAAAAGGGAGGGGGAAATGATGTGATCATATCATAAAACAAAAAAATAAAAGAAATACATTACACAAAGCACTTATACATAACTCACAACTCCAGAACTAATATTTACAACTTAAATACTAGGTTGAACCCTGTGACATCCTACTATATGTATTTGTGAAGGACTCATAAGTGAAATATTGTAATAAATATAAACAATATTTGACTTGATTTGGCAATAAGCATACATTGTATGAGCAAAAACATCAAAGGAAGCAAACCCACCAGACACATTAATAAGTTACCTTCACTAAAATATTAGAAAGTTTGAACATAGAACAAGACAAAACCAGAACAGAACAGTGCCTCTCAGGCCTGACTGTGAGGTGAGCAGGCGAAGAGGCTTAATAGTAATTTCACAACCCCAACTGCGACATACACTTTATGCTGCCTTGATGCATCCCACTCCCACATCCCCAATCAAGTAACATGCATGTGCTATCAGTTTATTGCTGTTTGCTTATCTGGACATCACGCTCAGCTGTCCCTTAGTGTACATTAGCACATAGGAGAGATAGAGGGTGCATCAGGAACTCTCTCTCTCTCTTTTAAAATTTAAATAATTTATTTAGATTACATCTCAATTGTTATCCCCTCACTTATATCTTTCCATTCCCCCTCCCTCCCTCTATTACCCTATTCCCCTCCCCTAGGTCTGTACCAGAAAGGGACCTCTTTTCCCACCATATCATCACAGCCTATTAGGTCTCATCTGGATAACCTGCTTCCCTTTCCTCTGAGTGCCCACCAGGCCTCCCCACCAAGGGGAAGTGGTCAAATAGGGGGCATCAAAGTTCATGTCAGAGACAGTCCCCAGCTCTCCACACAACCATAGAAAATGTGCTGTCCATTAGCTCCATCTGAATAGGGAGTCTAGGTTTACTGCATGCATTGTCCTTGGTTTGTACAGTAGTTTGAATAGAACCCCCTGTGTGCAGATCCACTAGCCTTGATGGTCTTCTTGTAGATTTTTAGGAACCTCTGGATCCTTCTAGAATGAACTTATCTTTCATCTTCAGCTCTTCTTCTCTTCACCAGACCCCCCTTCCTCCCACCCCCACATAGGTCTCCAGAGTTTATGAACCCCTTTCTCTGCTTATCTCCCCTCTGGCTTTTTGGGGCCATGGTAGTTTCTCCTAGTACCACTAATTGTCTTTATGTGTCCATCTCTATGTTATATCTCAAACACTGCTGAAATCTCCTTTAGTTCTCCCAACATGTGCTTCTCATCCTTGTGATTTTTTGTCGCCCTGGTGACTACTGCGTCATCATGTTAGTGGGACTCACAAGAGAGAGAACACCACACGCTTAGTGACCTGCAACCAGTAGTCTTTAATCCACGTTGTGTTATGATATCCCATTGAATAGAAAAAAATATTCTGGAACAGTTTAAATAATAAAAATGACTATGCTGTAAAATATTTTAACAATCAGTATAAGAATCAGGAATAATTGTCTGAGCAACAAAAATGAGTTATTCAAAGGAGTGCATGTGAATATTTTAATACTTGCCAGTAATCAAATCAAGGCAAGGATATCAAGAGGGAAATCATGATTTTTCACATATTAAACTGAATTTTAAAATGTTACATTGCTTGCCATAAAGTATGAAACAATGGTGTTTTCAGGATGTGGGTGTAGTTGGAGATCATCATATTAAGCAAGTGAGTGAAGCCAGTGTCAGAAAGGTGATTATATCCTCACTCATTAATGGCTCCTAGGTTTCATACAATCACATAGAGTAATGTGTGTTATCTATTCAATGAAAGTAGATGATAAATTGTTTAGGGGAACAGAGGGGATAAATTACAGGAGGGCTGAGAAAAAGGAAAGTGGGGGAGATCGGTGGTATACAATAACTTTATATATATATATATATATATATATATATATATATATATATTACACACATACAAACACATATATATGTATGAAAAGTTTGTGGTTTAGTATTTGGGAGAGTGTTGTGAATACCCCCATCCTCTGTAGACTGTGAGCAACCATGTGCATTTGGAAGGTTTTAGTAAAATGTATACAGGACACTTCAAATGTCTCTTTTTAATAAAATTATCTACTTTTAGGCATCTGTTTATAATGTAAATATGTGGAGAACTCATTAGAACCTTACTCTTTATGAGAAAAACATGGAAATTTTCACAGACAAAAAACAGAGGATAGAAAAAGGTACACGTGTTGGGAAACTTCCATTCACACTAAAATCACATCAAATGGAACATCATGTTTATGCCTGGCTAAGCCCTGAATATTTCAAACTGGTGGCAGCTTGAAGTGCAATATATCTATCTGGTTGACCACGAAGTATACAATAGAAAGGATATGCTACATTATTTTTTGATTTGTGATTCTTATCAAGATTGGAACATGGTAGACGGTTCATAAATCTGATTGGAGTTAGTTATTAAAAGAGCTAGTGATTGATTGGTTTGCTGGGTAATTAATCTAGTATGACGTAACTCAAAACATGGAGAGGGAATCTTACTTCTAGTCTCGTGTGGGTACAGTAGGAAGGTGAGGAGAAATCGTGTTGGATAGAATAGAGGCGAAGAGGGATGATAAAGATTCAGTTAAGGCAAGATTTATAAGAGAGGTAAACAAAGGCACAGAGATGGAAGATGAATCACAGAGGCACCAGGAGGTCAAGGAAGGTTCATGGACTCTCAAGGCAGAAACATCTGGAGCTCAATCCTAGGCTCAATTATTAGTGCATATAAAGTTATAGAAAGCAAATAGCAAAAACACACACAATAAAACTTTCTCGTGGAGATGAAAACTTCTTAGTAGTGGGCAGCCTAGAGATAACAAAAAGTGGCAAACTCAAGGAAAGAAGGAGTGGCAGAGAAAGAAAGCAGATTTTTGATGACAGTCGATTTCAACCTCAATTTTCAGAAATATATTTTGTCTCAGGGGAGAATTAACTAGGAAAGGTCATATTTTGAATAATAGCTAAGCATCTATGCTTTATCACTGTAGCATTCCATTCCTTGCTTATTGGACAACATTCAAATTAAATAAGTGCACTTATATAGATGATAATCAACATTTACCAAGCTTATAAAACAATCCATCTAAAAGAAGTTTAATTGCCTATCACTGTTTTTTTTTTGTGTGTGTACCTACATGAAACCATTTAAGTAAAAAATGTATTATAAATAATTATGAGCCTTAATTTTTTCTTTGATTTTCTTTCGGAATTAAAAATGGTAATTTTGGCTGATTAAAGAGGTGTGGAGTGAAGAGCAATGCATCCCCTTTGCTTTTTCAATCTAGCTAAGAGGTGAGGAAAATATCTTGGCTTCAGCCACATCTTTGTCAATGTGATCACTTGGTTGCTTGAGGAACAGTAAGATGAATGGTCATGAGTTCAAATCTCAATTGCAATGTTTGCTGGATCAGTAACCTTGGAGCTGACTGCTAATTGAGCTGTGGGAGTCATATCATTTTAATCTACAAAGGAGATTAATGACAGGCTAGGGTAAGAAGCGATGGTAACGTATGCACTGTTTCTACCACTGTCTCAGGCAGCAATGATAGGTTTCATAGATTTTTGTGGATTCGGGGTTGCTAACAGGCGTTAGAAGAGAAATTGCTTAAAAATGCTTTTCAATGTGCCATTACAATTGATGCGTTTCCAAGATTCTGATCTATATTTTCTGTGCATGACAGCAAGTGATTTTCACCTCTTCTCCTAGGGCTTTATGATAACTGGTTTTGCTTGTTCTCGATTTGGGCTGAAGGTAGTGAGGTATTTCACCGGCAAGGAAAGCAGAGCCTTCTTTTCTGACAAGCAGCAATTCCCTCCCTGCAGCACATCTTTTAGACATAAAGTTAGAGAATTGCACGTAGTACTGCATTTATCATGGCTTCCAAGAGGAAGATTCTATCACCCTAGAATCAACAGTGAGCATTCAAGTCGAGGAGGAAGAGACACGTCCATTTCACTGTGGACATTGCAGCAGCATCATAACAGACTCAGGAAGGCAAAAGGCACAGAGTAAGATCTTATGTTTTCTTTAAGTTGAGAAAGCTGAACGCCCAGCCTTCATGCTTGGAGAGAACATCAATGAGATTGATTGGGAAAAGCCAGTGGAATGTTAAAATTATGCAGTACCTTTTGCTGTTCTGTAATTCACGCACATAATGGGCCGCTACCTATGCATTGTTCTGCAAAAGACAAAATACACTAATTGCTTCTCCCACCCCTTCCCAACAGGCTGACTGGTGATTCATCTTTAAATTTACTGCAATGACTACTCTCATTATTATTTCTTTTTAACATTTCATTTGTTTCTAGAGTCCAAAGGTTTTTTTTTTTAATTTAATAAAGAACTATTTGTTTTTATTTGCTTCTGAGCATTGCTTCTGCAGAAATGCTAGAATGACTCATTTCAAAACCTTTTCTGGTCATTTTCTTGCTTCTCAGATTCCTCAGAACGCAATTTGGTTATTTGTATGGCTAAGTGTGGAGAATAACAGAAAGGGAACTGGGCTTAAGAATCTACATCTTTAATATTTATCAGTGTGTGTCTGCACCAGGTCCATACTTGCTATGGATTAAGTAGGAATAGAATCTTCCATCCGGATATAATTTAAGGACTTGATAACCAAGGTAGTTTAGTTGGCAAATGTTGTGGATCTTTGAGAGACGAGGTCTAGCCTGGGGATGTAGCTCAGTTGGAGAAGGTTTACCTAGCCTTGAGGGTGCCCCTGGGTCCATCCCACAGCACTGTATAAACAAGGCATGGTAATGGATGCCTGTAATTCCAGCCCTGGGAAGGTAAGAGAAGAACCAGAAGTTCAAACTTATCTTCGGCTATATGACAGATTCAGTGACAGCAAAGGATTCACGAGACTTGGAATTAAATAAATAAATAAATAAATAAATAAATAAATAATGAAGGTGCTTGGGTCTAGCAGAAAGTCCTTAAGGAGTTGAAGGCATGCTCCCACAGACTACTGTGGAACCTCTCCTGTCCTGTCTTTCTCTACTTCCTTGCTTGCTGTAATACCCATCACCGCCATGATTTGCCACCCTATATTAATGGCCCAGTGAAATATTGCTGCTTGGATTAGACTCTACAGAAATGCAAACCAAAGAAAACCATTTTCTTTAAGTATTAAACGCCTACAGTGTTTTTCCATAGCAATGCAAAGTTGACTAGGACAATTCAAGCCTTATTATTTGCACCAATATTGGAGAAACACATGGCACTATTTTTCCTAGGGAATATTTCTGAAAAATAACTTTGTTCAGTGTTTATAAATCTCCTATATTCATTACACTCTTCAAAGGCATGGAGCCAAAGTCCATTGTACTGATCCAAGACCTCTCTACTTTAGACCAAAGAACAAATTTCTCCTCACAGAACTCCAGCTCTCAATCATAACGTACACAACAGAAAAGTCCAGTGCATCTCCACTCAGGCAAAGGCACACTCAAAGGCTTCAGGTGAACCAAGTGACAATGTTGGAAAAATGGAAAAAGTATACTTATTCTCTGAAAAAAAATGGCTTGAAGTTTGTCTGAATTGTGCTGTTTTTTTTCTATATATTGCCTGAGAACGTAGAAGCTTTTCCAATATATTTATGGCTTTGGAATTATTAATTTACAACTCTATCTCTTTTAGGTAATGAAGAACTTGAGGCCAAGATTTATATGATATCGGTCTTTACAACGTGAGACCTTATTGCATGATTTGTGTGCTTTTAACTCCAAAATGGTTTGGAAATTGAATGCTAAGTGTCCATCGTCTTACTGGATTTAATAGGCACAATGAATTAGTCATGGAAATGAATTAATAGTCCAGTTTCCAATCAATGACTAAATGTTCACTGGTAAAATTAAGCATGTGTAGCTTGTCTATTTTTGTGTGTTTTTGAAACTTTGCGTCCTTATATCTTGAAGTGTATTTCTGGGTACAGAGATTAGAGTTTATGATGTTGCCATGCATTACTACAATGCTCTCCAGGAGACCAGAAACCAGTGTGTAGGCTGTCCATTTCTTCATGTTTCTGTAGTTTACATTAGATTCTTTAAACACTTTAAAATATCTTGTTCATTCTGATGAACACAAATGTCAACTTGCTTTTTTAAATTTATTTTTTTCAAAGAGTTAGGATAGCTAGCCAACTTTCCATATACATGGAATATATATATATATATATATATATATATATATATATATATATATATATATATATATATATGTGGCATATGTAATATGTGCATTAACCTTTTAACATCTCATAACTTTTTATCTTTCACCCAATATTTATATTAAAAATTATGGTATATATTTCTTACTGATTGACCAAGTCACATGGGAGAATGCAACATACTGCCTTCTGGGGCTACCCTTCTTATATATGGTATTGTATCTTGGGTATGAAATGTCCCCTACAGGCTTAGGTCCCTATCTGGAGAATTATGGCGTCTTCAGGAGGTGGAGGAGGTAGGACCTCACTCACTGAGGGACAGATGCTTATGGAGTGTTTTATCCTTTGCCCCTCACAGGCACTGCTTCCTGTATGAAAATAGGACTGCTGTCACCATGGTGTTTTCCTGGACGAGCTAAAGAGATCAAGTTACCCTGAGGTGAACCTCATGAAACTATGAGCCAAAAGAACTCGTTCCTCTCTGTCAGGTGTTTGGTTAGGTAACTAACATAATTAGTAAAATGTACATGAAGCCCTTCCATGCAGTTACCGGGATCAATGGATTTTGATTTTGTCTTTTCCTCCCCTGCAAGGCGTTATATAATGCAGGCTGGCCTTCTTGAGCCTTATGTAGCTGTAGACGACTTTGACTCTCGATTTCTCCTCCACATACCTAAAACTGGGATCAAAGAAATGTGTCACCATGCTAAGGTTACCTTTTCTTAATTTTCATAATACTTTTAGAATCATCCAGGCAATGAGATTGTATGGGGTCTATGTACTGCATGTGTCTTGTTGTATTATGTGTCGTCTCTTTGGTGATTTTTGATTGGTAGAGATTCTTTTATGGTGTTTTGTGGCTAAAATGTATGTGTGTTTAATTTAGAAATTGTTACTTAGGCCAAAGTCACGGAGATATTCTCTTGTGTTTTCTCAAAGGAACTTTACCTTTACATTTTTAGCTGCCGTGCTTATGACTGAAATCTAGTTCAAGATAAAATTAAGGTCGGGCTCAGGCTCGATTTTTCTTCCAAGAAATTCAATAGCTCTGAGTATTGTTTTCAATGGTAAGTGCCATTCTTGGCCCCCCCCGTGAGTCGTGACAGTGAAGCCTTAATAAACCTGGAGATCTCATGTGTGTTTGTCTTTTTTCTGGACTTAGCATAGCCTTCTATTGTTTGATCTGATGCCTTGGAAGAGTGTCATCATTATTTTTATTTTTATTTATGTGTAGAGGTGACTGACTACATGTGGGAATGTACACCTATATTCAGGTGCCACAGAGGCCAGAGATGTGGAATCGCCTGGATTCGGAGTTAGGGATGGCTGTGAGTCAGTGTTGTGGATTTGGGAATCAAACTCAAGTCCTTTGGAAGGGTAACAGCGCTCTTTACCGCTGAGCCATCTCTTCAACCCCATGATGTTATCTTTAATCACTCTCTCACTAGATTCTGGTCATCATTGGACCAATTTTTTTTTTGGTTAATCATGTCAGACTCAGAATTTAAAATGCTCATCTGATACTGGATAATTGGTATTTTCTAAGGCATTTAAAAGCTTCAATTTATTTACTTATTTAAAAATTTAAATGCAAATTTTGGGAATTCTATACATGATTATATGTTTGCATCACTTCCACACCCTTTCTCTCTTCTGCCCCCCGACCCCACTCACACTCAAATTCATGACCTTTTCTTCTTTAATTATTATTGTTACAGATATATGCTCAGCTGCATAGATAGACAGAAATGCAGCCTGCCAAGTCCATTTACTGTTCATATGTATGTACTTAGGATTGACAACTTAGGAGTGGATGATTGATGAGTGGTCTCATCCCTGGAGAAGTCTGATTATTCCTTTCTCAGCACCCATTAGTTGCCTGTGGCTTTTCATCTAGGGGTGGGACATTTAAAAAGGCTTTTGATTATGAACATAGACACACTATTTACAGTTAAGCTTTTGGTTCACCAGGTGTTTTACCCTAAGCAGAGACATTCAACTTTTATCTTTCTCCAAGTTTTTCTCTTCTCCCAAATACTGAATAACCCATTTTTCCCTCTAGGCATTTGGATTGTCATCTTTCTCAAATACTGTCTTGGATCTATGCAGACAATTTTCCCATTTATCTTTAATAGGGGAGTTTTAAATTCCAAGCTATACAGTCTGCGTAGTCTAAGTTTCATGTTTTTTTCACAGTAACAAATCTTAATACTAAAACTCCAATTTTCAATGGAAAATATAATATGCAAACAGAACAAGAGTGGATTATAGTCATTTAATAATTTCCCATTAATTTGCGGCTGAAGTAATTTATTTGTAAGTTTACAAATAACTTACTGCTATAGCCTGTAGTACTAATTAGAAGAAAAACTTCAAAATTTTGCATCTTATTATAAAATGCCAGAGACTAACAATTCTTCCTCATTTTAAGAAAAATTGCTAAATACTGGTAGAGAAATTAAAGGTCATTTACAATAATACTGCTATTATCTGTAGAACATTCTGGTGGTTTAGGATCATATTAAAATATGTTGCTGATAATCTCTCCTTATGTGTTTTTATGAGTGGATGTGTACTCAATATGCTTTCAACTGATGCTTTTTAGGATCTGAGGAAAATTCTATCTATGTTGAGACTTGAGTTCTAACTTCTTAGCTTACAACTAGGTAAATTGTGAAGTCTTTTTTTTTCTTTTTCTTTTTCTTTTTTTTTTTTTTTTTTTTTTTTTTGGCCAATGTCAGCATTTGGGCTTTTTTGGCCAAACATTTCCATTAAATTTGATTTTCAGGTTGACAATGAATTTTTTATTGATTAAATTTGTTCTTTGACTATTTCATACATGTGTGTGGTTCACTCTGATCACTCGCCTTCCATTTATGGCCCTATCATGAACACGCCCTATGTCATCTCATTGCTCACATGTCCTTACCCTCTCTATCCCCCCTGTCCTTCTCTTATCTCTGCTCCTTTGATCCTTTGGTTTTGACCTGGATAGTTTGTGTGTCTATGAGCTTGTGTGTCTTTGGGGCCTTGTGATATAAAATGGAAGGTGATGATCATCCTTCTCCAACAATCCATCACTTACCAAGAGTTCAAGTAGGACCAATGACTCTTCCCTGATCCATGGTTGCCTTGTGACAGGATGAGTCTTATGCAGGGAAGTGCCGGCACCCATAGCTGCTGTGAGCTCATGTGGGTCACGATGGTTTTCTTGTCATTAAATAACACGTTTTAATTTTCAGCAATGTAATATCACATTCTCCTCCCTACCTAAACTGCCTCTTCTTAACTGCTTTGTTACATTTTTGGAAAGGAGGCCCTCAAATTCCAGTATGTTTAATTTTAACCATTGCACAGCCTCCTGTAAGAAACATTGGTGTGCTAGGTGGGCACTCTTCTCCACCCAGCCACTCTTAAGAGGCATTACTATTTTGCTCTGCATTAGCATCTGAATGCTGTAAAAATTATGTATTCTAGTATTTTTGAAGCAGCCAAAAATAATCTAATAAGCAATTATAACTTGTCCTGAAACAAAAAAGATAGAAAATCTAAACAAAGAAATAGGTCATAAAGATGGACTAAATATAATTTTTAGAACTTAAAAGTAACACTAGAGAAAAATTGCATGGTCAGGTGAACTCAGAAGCAGAGTTTTAAGCTGTAACTCTTACCTGGCCATTTTGGGTGATTACTGGATCCAGGAACCAGCAAAGAAAAAAAAAATTATCTGCCCTGGTAGAGATGCCAAACGGGCACTGTGGCTGTGACCAGGAATACTGCGTGGCTGAGGTTGCAGTCGTGTGAAGTCATTACTGACATTTCCAGCTGGTTCCAGGGCCCGAACACTGGGGACTTGCGTAGTGACATAGTGGGGAGCGTGGCTTTTGCTTTTCTCATCTCTTTAAGGATGGTACAAATCATTGCCATTCCCTGTGGCCAGGAGGTGTCATTCTACAGCCTGGTCAGTGTTCTGGCTTAGCACAGAGGGAGGGTCAAAGCTTCTCCAGAATGGCCATTGCTGTTTTCTGTACTGCCTTCGGGCCCTGCTGAGCGTTGTGGACAATTGTCGTTACTACCGATTTCTATTTTTACTCGTGAGCTAGGTCTTGTGGAGTAGATCCTTCGTTATCGGACTTCCATGCGCCTTCCCTTTAATCAGTAGCCATGATGAAGTTTTGAGTGAGTCTCTGGGTTCCAATGACAGGCGAGGAACTGTAGAATCCAAAACAGTTTTGAAATATCTGCGCATGTGACACCAGATACTGGGAGCACTGGCAGATGTCAAACCCTAAATTTCAAGAGAGTGGTACCACCACGTCTCGGGGGTCCATCCTGCTTGGTTAAGCATGTTTAGCATCCATTTGCATATGTGCTTCTATTTTGGACCTCCAGTTGCTAACGCACACCGTTTCTTTATTCCCCATGGTTCTGTTCACCATGTTTTTGGATGTCTTATGCTATGGTTTAGCTCTAAGGTAAGGCCTAGTTGGATCAAACGCAACTCAATCAGGGGACTGTTTCCAGGGGAGTTGGGGGGAAAGATGTGTAGGCACTGTCTTCCTGTCTAGGATGGGGATTGAACTTATTCAGGGAACAGAAAAGACGCTGAACTGGTGTGTTATAGGTTTAGAATGCATCCACTTGCACATTCCCACTTAACATTTTCAAATTTGGGTCCTGACTTCAACCCAAGGAACCTGACTTATATGGATGCTTGGCTTTCCTTCAACTTTCAGACACCTGTCTTTAAAATTTTTTTTGTTTATTTGTATGTGTATGAACATTTGTCTGCATGTCTCCATGTGTAGCTTCTGCACACCTGCAGAGGCCAGAGGAAAGCATTGGGTCCCCTGGAACTGGAATGACTGATGGTTGTGAGCTGCCACGTGAGCCAAAAAGCGGGGTGCTGGGAACTGAACCCAAGTCCTCAGCGCTCTTGCCAACTGAGCCTTCTTTCCAGCCTCCAGACGCTGGACTTTTCACATCTTAGGTTTAGATTTCTCCCTCTCCCCATGGAAGGAGATAAGAGCTCATTTGCATGTGGATGATGAAACCCTTTGACCTTCACCCCTGGGTCTGTGTCATGTGTAATTGGCTCTCACCTGTTCACTATGTCTCCCAACACAGCGCATGGATCATGCTTAGAAACAGCAGCCAGCCATGTGGTTGTTAGAGTGTCTCCACTTCTCTTAAAGGCTGCTTAATTGTTCCTCCATGTTATTGCAGCACTGATACACATTTTAGCAATCGAATCCTCACCTTGCACCAAGGCTCCCTGTCCTCTGCCTGGCCCTAGTGATGAGATTCTCACTGCCAGCCAGGTCTGAGTCACGTGACTCCAAATTCTCATCTTGTCACGAACATCCTTGGTCACATTCAGTACCAACTGATATACATTGGATACAAAAGAAACAGACACTGCAGTGCAAGAAACCTATTACTGATACCTATAAAGGAGAAACCAGAAGAAAAAAAAAAAAAGGTATTTCCAGAAGGTACAGGATTGAAAAGTCAATATACAGAGAAGCTCTGGGGGCAATGCTATCAGAGGTTATCTATTTGTTTGTTTATTTGTTTATTGGCTTCAAGTCAAAGTGTCTAGGCCCTCATATCTCTACTGCTGGTGGGTGACTCAGGGAAGGGCCTGAATTTCTGCAGGTAGGACAGATCCTTGAGGAGCCAACATCTGGGAGGGATTTGCTGACTGGGCTCTCTACAGCTGAGTGAGAAGTACTTCCTAGAAGTACTTCCTGGAAGGCGATGACTTCTGCATCTCTGCAATCTGTTTACAGGCAGGCTGTGAGGCCATTATTGCCCAATCTTTCTAGCATCTTCTGTACTCAGCATTGACTTTAAAAAAAAAAGATGCATCCGCTAAGATATATTCACAAGAGGGAGAGTCATTCATTTTCTCCAGCCCTGCCTTTTTTTTATTTTCATGAACTATCTATGTATCCCAGGACCTCAAGTTTGCTTTTGTCTCTGTTCATTTGGATGTTTTCCTGCCTTCTATCTTTAATATGCTAATGCTCTCTGACCCACACATATCCTACTGACTGGCTGTGATAATCACTATGAATAAAAACTAATTTTGAACATACACACTTTGTAAATGGCAAAGTCCTGTGCCACTGTCATGTGCTAGCACTGGCGATAATTTTCTTTTTTTACTGATTTATAGAGCTAAGTATCTAGGTGAAGATAAGAATGAAAAATGTTTTTCTTTACCTGAAATTCTTATTTTGCTGCTAGCTCTGTGTTTCAGACACAGCACTGGAGCTACGAGGGGGTAGATATAAGCTCATTTTCCCATCAGATTCTCTTTTCCATGAGTAAGAAGACACATTTCCGTAGGGGAAAAGTACCCATGTTTCCACCAAATGAACTATGTGAGAAGCAACTATAGGCTTCCTTGCCAGTCAGTGCATTTCTGCAACTCAGAGACCCTGATGTGGTTAGCATCATTCACTTGTGCCAATAAAGTCCAGTATGTCCCGCAATTGTATCCTTCTAGTCATCGTAAAGGGACTCAGGTACCTTCCGATACCATATGCTGGCAATAAGTCTAGCCTAACAGCCACAGTGATGGTCCCCTCATTGCTTTTAAGTCACTCCTCAGCATCACAGAGATCCCCTCAAACTACCATTTAGCTGTCACACATGTCAGCAGAGGCAAGCTAAAAAAATGATAAATGGTCAACTGGCCAAAAGTAACAAGTGCCATTATGGTCCCTGCCAACTCATGTGCTCTGACTAACATTAACATGGTAAAGACAAAGGCAGTACTGACAGCAGAGTGTCTTCAGTAGCTGTGTTTGTGTAACCATTATCCCCCACCGACTTGGCTCATGGGACAGAAATCTTAGTCTTGAAAAGGCTAGTGCAGAGAAGGCTTCAGGAAGGAGAAGCCTTGTATTGGCCTAACAAAATAGTGACAAAAATTAGTATCCTCTGGTAACCTTCTTATAAGAAACTTAAATTTGCCAGAGATAGGCATACTGTGCCTGCTGTCACCAGCATAATATGTTAGGATATGATAGCTTGAAGTTGGCCACGCTCTGTTGTTTTTATGAGCTGCGATGATTTCTGGCTCAGTCCTAAAATGCGCCCCCCTTTTTTTCCCATTGTGTCAAGCTCCCCATACCACCAGTGCTTCTCTGACAGTTTCAGACACTCTGGCTTCTCAGTATTCTCCAAACCCAAAAACCTGCTTTTGCTTCTGAGTTTACATTGCTGTTTTTTCCTCTTTGCTTGGGACTCGTCCTTTATCAGCTACTTGCAAGACTCACTCTTTCCTTTTCTTTCTAGTGTTAAATAATGATTTTTATTTATTCTTTGACAATTTCTTAGGATGCATTTTGAGCATTGTATTCGTATTTCCTTCCTCCAACTCTGCCTAGCTCCTTACACTCCTGCCCAACCAACTTGGTGTCCTGTTTCTCTTTCTCTCTCCTTTCTTGGTCCCTGTTACTGTCACTGTCTGCTTGTCTGTCTGTCTGTCTGTCTGTCTCTGTCTCTCTCTCACACGCGTGCACACGTGCACGCGCACACTCACACACACACTCACACGCACACACACACACACACACACACAAGCATCCAAAACAAACATGAAGTACACTTTGTACTGGCCTGCTATCCCCGGGCTTGGGACCTGTCCAAGAGTGAGGTAGGTATACCAAGACCTGCTCTTGTCTGATTGATAGATTAGAAAGACCACCTTCATTTCCATTTCTCTTTGTCTGTTTTACTTTCCTGAGCAGCAGTTATCAGCCCATGATTATTATCTGTGCATCCACTTATTTATCAGTTAGTCACCTGTTTGCCACTGCTTCTCTGGAATGAAAACTATGTGGCATGAAGATTATGACTATTCTTTCAGTGCTTATCTGAAGCAACGTTTCAAATGTTATTGAATATTAAATGTCAAGCAACTTTTCCCTCGAGTCCAATTAAAGTGTCCTTCATTCCACTAAGCCCTCTCTCTGTGTTAGGCATTTCATGTCTTATATTGCCTCTTTAAGTCTTTCTTAAGACAACAGAATCCCAGCTTTGCCCATACCTGTTGTAACAGGTAAAACAGCTGTTGTCATGTCAGCTCAGATGCTGTGCTCCTCAGAATGTGGAGTGCAACTTAATTTTGAATTCCCCATAGTAGCAGAACTGTGTTTTGTACTTATTAAGCATTTGAGTGATCAAAGCCATATCTGAAATGTTAACAAATGCTCACTTACTCTGGGACTAGGAGTTAATGCTCTGAGTACTGGGGATCATTTGAGAGTAAAACAAAATGAAAAAGAAACCACTGGTAAGTCATTTTATATTAATATTTCACATAAGCTATAATTATATATGTTTAATCCTGGCAATAGTTCTGTATGATAACCATTAGTATTCACAATGAAAGAATGAATGAACTAGAAACAGAGGTATTGACAATTATTTTTTATCCTGAATCATAATTTTTATCTTTCTACCCTAGGAGACTTGCCTTTAGCAGTGCACCATGTGTTCTGGCTTTGCACAAGATGGTAGCACCCAAGAACAGCTCTTGCTTTAAGACAGTTGATGCTTATGTTCTTATGACACAGACATACATGCTGGGCACAGTGGAGTCTACTGACTTGAGGTGATTGTCTCTCTCCATCTCTCCAGGACTCCCATGAGAAAAGTCAGCTGAGGATCAGTAACAGCAGTCCCGTCCAAATGGATACCCATAGTCAGGTTTCCTCTACTTGTTAGCCCCCCATTGATATTTTATGGCCTATTGCCTTCAATGAATGGTTGTGTGCATGGCTCCTCCTTGAAGGCCATGCTCAGGTGATTGAGGACCCTTTGCTTTTCACATAAAACAGTGCGAAGTAACTGAGAATTTGTCTTCTGTAACCACTTACCCGTTTGGAGGATGGCTCCTTGGCAGTAAACACCAATGAGCTTAGAAATTCAAAGACCAGCTCCCATCTCAAAGTTGTCCAACACTGAGGCAGAGTTACACTGCAGAAGGCTCCATGGGACCAGTGTGTACTAGCTCTGGAAACTTCATATGAAATGTCACATGTTATTTCTCGTTTGACTTCCTCCTCATGGCTTTCCAGTTTTCCTCTTCACTCACTGTCTTCATCCCAGACTGCATAAATCTTTACTTATACACAGATCTTAATCCCAAAGACCTCCTTCATGGATTTTACCTAGAGATGGTCTTCTAGACATAAATTTTACCTGAAACATTTTCTATCACAAGTGAGAAGTATTCTCCAACTTGTTGCTGTCTCCCCCCTTTCAGTCTTTGAGGTTGTATCGTGAACCTTAGATGGAGGTGGGAACTTAGTCTAGAGTGGAAGGAATGAAAAGCAACACAGATCTATAGGCTATGTTTCTATGTGACTTCTCAAAATATGCACATGTTCAGAGCAAAATTGAACAAAAAGTGAAAAATCTATTATCAAGTTCATCCGTGTTTATTGGCATTCCTGTGTTTATCAGAAAACCGTCTCTATGGGAATTTTGCTAAAGAGTAGGCAAAACCAAACCAAACCAAACCAAAACCCTCACACAATTCCTTCCTATCTTTGTGGAATTTGAAATGTGTGGACCACAACATATATGTGACTCATAAAAACACTGATGAAGTGTAGACAGACTTCAGAAAGGTTAGTGCAAAATGAAGGAGGCCAGAAGAGGGAGCTATAGATTCTGGTAGGAAAAAGAAGAGGAAGAAGAAACAACAGAAAGGTTTCTCTGAGAAGATGCTTTTGAGTTGGTTTAGAAAGAGAAATAGAAATTACCAGGAGACTAGTGTCCTAGTAAGAAATATATATTTAATTATTTCTTTTATTTTTGAAATTATAATATGTTTATATTACTTCCCTCTTTTGTTTTTTCGCCCCAAAGCTTCCCAAAAGCTCTTCCTTGTTCTTTTTCAAATTTATGGCCTTTTTTTATGAATTCTTTTTACATAAATATATGCATATTCTTTAATAGTTAAATACAACCTAAAAATCAAAGAAAATGAAACTTATTTCAGAAATTACTGTTACTCACTCCATTAATACTTCCTTTCCATCTAAAATGACAATCAAAGCAATTGATCAGGGGATTTTTGATACTAAAAGGTGCAGTATTTACTTTCTGTGAGAATGACGTTAAAATGTCTGGAGGTAAGGAACAAGATAGTGTGTGAGAGGAACAGGGAGGGCAGCTAGGAAGCTGATGGGGACTGCAACCTTGGGTATGGAACAGACTCACAACAGCAGCCATGTGGAAGATAGAAGACACATCTCTCAGAATGCTTTTCCCAATATCTAATTTAAAGACGTATGTATGGAGGAAAATTATGGACAGAGAACCTCAGAATGGATGAGTCTGAATTTGTTTTCAATATAGCAACATGAGTAAAAAAGGACCAGATTTTTATGATTTTAAAAATGCAGAAATACACTTCTTCTTCTTCTTCTTCTTCTTCTTCTTCTTCTTCTTCTTCTTCTTCTTCTTCTTCTTCTTCTTCTTCCCCCTCCTCTTCTTCCTCTTCTTCTGCTCCTCTTCCTCCTTTTCCTTTTCCTCCTGTTCCTCCTTCTCTTGCTCATTATCCTCCACCTTCTTATTTCTTTTTTTTCTTTCTTTTCTTTTCTTTCTTTCTTTCTTTTTTTTTTCTTTTTCTTTTTTTTTTCTTTTTTTGCATTCCAGATGATGCAAAGCAAAGTAGAATAACTAACATGGGCATCTAGAAGCTTGTTAATCTTCAGGGTAGATGGGTGGGTGAAAAGAGAGAAATGAGCTGAAGACTAAGAGGAGAAGTTGGCTTGTGTATTTATTGAAAATTCATGCTTAAAAGGAAAAAGAAGCAGGTTGGAATGGTGTAAAGATTGGTAGAAGATTTTCTACATAGGTCCCAGTGACAGTGCTGGTGATGGTTAAGCAGAGTCTTTCCTTGGGGCAAGAGTTCCCACTGTTTTCTGGAAAATGTGACTTATTTTAAAAGAGTAATTAGAGGCCACACCATATTTATAGTCAGCAGAGACTGTTTAGCTCCTGGTCTTTTGCTTATCTTTTCCCTCTACTCTTATAGCTGGCCAGTGAGGAGCAGGATAACTCCATCATTTAGATTGTTTATATAATAATGTATCCACTCACTGATCTGTCTAGACACTTGTTGAAAAATCTATGACCTCTGTGTTCTCATGTACCTTTATAAAACATTGTGTTTTTAAAAACTTGACCTATACTTTTACTGTTGAATAGGTGATGGACAGTTACATGACCCCGCACTCTTATACTCCCTGTCTCCTGAGTCTGTCTGAGCCTGTAGACTAGATCTTCCATTGCACCTCTGAGTTAAGTTACATTTTATTGCTGGGATAAAATGCAATGATCAAAAGTGACTTATGGTAGAAAGAATTTATTTTGGTTTTTGACACCAGAAGAAATTTCCGTATTGGTATGGAGGTGTGGCAGCAGGTGGCCAACGTTGAGAGAGCATATCGTCAAAATTAATCAGAGAGACTGAACCAGAATTTGAGCAAATGTGTGAGCTTTTAAAGTCCATTAAAATATGTGGATGGAATTCTAGTGCTCATTTTCACTTCCCCTTGACCAGTAAAATATTCATTCTGTGCTATTAGCATGTGTTCTGGTTTCTTGACACACATAGGGAAATGCTTCATAATACTGTAAATATTAATACTAGATTCTAAATTTCTAATGCCGTCTTGCTTTTTGGAGTATCCTTTTGATGTGATTGATGTCTCAGCTTGATCTATCTCAGGACTCTACAAGTGTCATATGATCATACTCATGTTTTGTAAATTGTGTTCCTAAAGCCTCCTTCACAAACAACTAGATTTCCTGCACATCGCCTTTCCAAAATACTGTTTATTGACCCTCTATACAAATTAAGAATATGAAAAGGGTGTCAATGGTTGTTGATGAGACGTAGGAGGGAGACTGTGTAGAAGAAATTGAAAGAAAAAGATGAGCTTCCCAATAAACACTCATTCTATCCCCAGCACGTGCTAACAATAGGACTCCAAGATCTTGGGACAAATGGGGATTTGAAGAGATTGATGAACGTTCTCAATATATTGGGAGATATTCCTGTTGAATAGTCACCGTTCGTGGTGAGAGAATGAACACCAGAACTTGTGGGGTTGTAGGATGAGTGAGAGAGCCACTTAGAATGTCCTGTGGTGATGTTTTTTTTGCCACTTTAACAGAGTCTGGTACTGATTCTTTCATGTAGCAATTTTCATTTTTTCCTTTTGATAAAAGGAGATTTTCTCATACTATATTTCTTGATTATAGTTCTTCCTCTTTCTATTCCTCCCAGTTCCTCCCTACCTTTTATCCCTTCCAGATCTACTCCCTTTTGTGTCTCTTTAGAAAAGAACAGGGTCAGAGGAGAGGATATCCGATTGAGACTTTAGGCAAGAGTAGCATGGAAGAAAGAGGAAATAGTAGGACCCACAGGGTCCTGGAAACCTACAAGAAGAACTTTATGACAGGCAGAACTGGATCCTGGGGTCCTCCTCAAACTAAGGCACCAGCCAAGGAGAATATAGACAGTAAGCTTTGAACCCCTACCAAGACCTAGCCGACGAACATGATACTCTCCACCGTTGAGTGGAGAGTGAGATCTGACTATCACACGAACTCTGGTGCCCCTTTTCTGACCATGTCCCCCAGATGGGGAGACCTGGTGGCACTCAGAGGAAGGATAGCTAGTTACCAAGAAGAGACTTGATATTCTGAGAGCATATATAGGGGGAGGAGGTCTCCCTCGGTCACGGACATAGGGGAGGGGAGAAGGGGAGAAATGGGAGGGAGGGAAGAATGGGAGGAAACAGGGGAAGGGCTAACAATCGAGATGTAATAGGAATAAATTAATAAAAAAAAGATTAAAAAAAGAAAGAAAAGAACAGGATTCTAAGACATAACAAACATGACAAAATAAAGTATAATAAAACAAAGCAAAAACTATCATATCAAAGTTGGACACGGTAATCCAACAAAGTGTCCCAAGGTAAGGCACACAAGTCAAAGAGACATTCATTATCACAGTCAGGGGTTCCTCAAAAATATTAAGCTTATAGCTATTATATATTCAGAGGACTTGGTGCAGACCTATGTAGGCCCTGTGATTGCTGCTTCAGTCTCTGTGTGCTCAGATGCATCTCACTTAGTTCATTTTAGTACAGCAATTTTAAGTTCTTAAAAAGTCCACATTGAGGCTTTTCTGTCAGAGAAGGCCTTAGAAATCAGACACCACTATGGTGGTACTCAAGGCTGCCAAAGCTCTTGTGTGGCATCTGCAGAGCAGCGGCTACCAACTGACTTTCCCAGAGCCTGGCTCTCGAAAGTGACGTGTCTAGTTTGGATCTTACATTTGATGAACATTTAAGTCAATATTTATAAACAAGAGAATTCTCCGTATAATTTCATTTTACTACTTTCTCCTGAGTAGCTTAAAGTTAATTCAGCAAGGGTCATGAATTCTCACAAAATATTAGTTTAGGAAATTCCAGAGTATGGGTCAAAAACAATTGTTGTGACTCTTTAATGAAATATAATCAATATAATATAGAGGACTTCTCATTCTATGCAGAAACATAAACACACACACACACACACACACACACACACACACACACACACACACATGCACTGAAGTTTCTATAGATTTGCTCAACATTTACTGAGTTAGATATATTGTCATCTAAAATATTACCTTGTAGAAATATCCTTGAAAATATTTGACAAAATAATCTGTGTACCTTAGCCTAGTCAAGTTGACATATAAAACTAAATGTTACAGGACTTTATCCTGCTTGTTTTATTCTTTTAAAAAACCCAAATTTTTAAATTAAATATAATTCAGTAATAAAAATTTGAAGTAATTGTAAATATGTAGAAAATATAGAAACAAAGAACAGATAATATTATTTTTCTGCCAATTCAATTCCTGAACACATTGGGATGAATTTTATGCACATCTATTTTTATGCACATGTATTCCATTCGATAAACAAAATCAGGAAATTAAAATGGTTGCTTCATTCTTTTCAAATTTTTCATCAGTCACGTTTGACAAACTTCACCATACGTTCTACATGAAAAGGGGCTCACTGAGAATCATGTGTTCCACTCAGTTGTGTTTCCTGGTCTCCAGGCAACCTTTCTACTCTTGATTATTATAACCTTTCCAATGTTAAAGATCATAGCTGTTATTTTGTACAACATTCCATCATTTGGTTATGCTCAATGCCCTAGGATGATTACGTTTAATATTTGCATCTTTGGTAGGAATGGCAAAAACGATGCTCATTTCTCTGTGTCCCATCAGGTAGCCCACAGTTTTTATTTGATCATCTATGATTACTACTAAGGTAGTGTTTTCTAAGTTTGTGGTTTTCAGCCTATATTTGATAAACCATTTGTAAGGGAATACTTGAAAATTATGTAAATGTCTCATCTTTATCTTATCAAACTTTTAATTAAATGTGGAACCACAATTCATTATTTCATTACATTGGTTACAATCATTGCTATCATTGTTTATACTTGGATCATTCTCTATGAGACAAGTCGTGAGCCCTTCAAGGGCTTTTGTGTCAGCTTGACATTACCCATCCTTTCTTTCTTTCTTTCTTTCTCTTCTTTCTTCCTTTCCTGTTCTCCATCCTTTCATTCTCTATTCTTCCCTGTCTCCTTTCTTTACTTATTTATTTTTTAATTGGAGGGAAAGTTTTGCAATGTCATCAGTCTGGCCTGGCCTTGATTTCTGTTTTAATGCACCGTGTTTTAGTCCTGGATTTGTCTGCGTTTCTTCAAGTCGTTCTAGTCTCATTTAAATACTAATTCACCATCTTAACTACAGTTATTCTCATTGAGGAAATTTCTCTCTGCATTCTTGGTGAATAGAATTTGATAATATATGAATAACTTCTTTAAGCATATTTCTCCAGTAAGCTCTTTGTTTATAATCGTGGGTAAGCACCAGTGTCACCATTTCTAACAGAATGCAACAGAAGTGTGTTATACTTTCCACATGTGTATGTATACTAGTATCATTTCATGACTTTCAAATACTATTTAAATTCTTTTTCAGTGTTCAAAAGAATATGCATCCTGCAACAGTCAAAGTGGATGCCTAAAGTACTTTAGTCCTTATAAATACACCATTCAAGAAGTAGACCTCTTTAAAGCTTCCATTAGTAATCTTTGGAAGTTCGGCTTTGGAAATTTTCACACAAGAATTCTAGGATACTGTTGTATGGAATAAAGCAAAGAGCAGTTACATAAACTCGTGCTTGAATGAAGTAGAAGTTGATGCTTACTAATGATAAGGGAAATATACAATGATAATAAAAACATGCATTTTCTTCATCTTTAACTACGCATCAGATACTAAATTATTTACAGACATTCTCCTATGTGATAACGACAGTGACCTTGAGAGACAGTTATTATTATTCTAATGCTAGGGAATGAATTGAAATCAGAAGGAATAAAATGACCAACTTAATATCTAGCAAGTGGTAAATCCACATCTTAAAGCTAATTGTACTTATTTCCAAAGCCTTCCCACAGAACCAGTATGCTTTGCCACTACTTGATTGCCAAATCCCAGGCCCTCTGACTGAACTGATCATTTAAGCCATTTTGAGGGCTTTAAGCGGGCAAGGGAAAACAGCCAGTTAGTGCTACAATTACTAGCAATTCAACAATTTGCAAAATTGACTGAAAGAAGTTGACCCTGCCGTTTACAAGCTACAGTTTTTGTGCGTGGATTTCTGTGAGCGATTAGAAAATGGGAATCAGCATAGACTCAGAGACATTCATGGATCAGAGACACTAGATCTCTTTCCTTATTGTCTGCAACGTCGTGTGTCGGAACTCTGTGCTGTTGACAGGACAGCCTTCTTAGTCTCTCCTGTTTTTCGTCTAGACCTCAACAGCATGGTTTTCTTGGTGGGATTCAGAATTCATGTTTCTGAGATATTATCTTTTGGTTCTATTGTTTCAATATCATTGAATTAGAACAAAATGCACCATACACAGAACTATCAAGTATTTCCTGTATCTGTGACCTAAGACTTTCTCATCAGATGAACCCTAGAGTGTACCAGGAGATGATGACTCACTTATTCTACTTTCCAGCACAGAAAAGTTATTAGCTTCTCCGTTCCTTGTTTTCTTTATATTAAACCAGGGATAGTAGTGCATGTCAATTAGAGTTAGAGGGTCAGGAAATGAGTTCCTCTGTGAAAATTATTTAAGATAATATATGGCATATAGTAAATTCTGTTCTATTTTTTTTTGTGTGTGTGTGTGGGTTTTTGTTGTTATTTTGTGTTTTTGTTTTGTTTGTTTGTTGCCACAGGACTCAATGGAGGGAATAATGTGGATTCAGCTGAGTTTCTTTAGTCAGCTTCAGTCTGTGATATCTGAGCCCATTATTATCTTTTTATAATCCTTGCACTTTAAAGAATTGTAGTTCTTGCCAGGCCACAGAAGAAGAGGATGCAGACAATCCAGGTGGGACTTGATAGACTGGGGTCGGATGATAGGGGAAAAGGGCTCCCCCTTTCTGAGGACTAGGGGGAGAGAGAGAGGGGGAATGGGGAGGGAAGGTGGGACTGGAAGGAGATGAGGGAGGAGGCTACAATTGGCATGTATAATGAATAAATTGAAATTAAAGAAATTTTTAAAAAGAATTGCAGTTAGATACTTAATAAATGTCCCTGTTTGGATGTCTCTGATGTTTTCTTATGATTTTTGAAAATCGTAGGAATGGCTTTGATTCACATACTGATATCTAAAATATAAATTGATATTTAAAAGAATATATACCACCATTAAAGAAGGAATACATCTTCTTTACAGATGCATTCTGACCAATAAATATGCAAAGCGGAGAGTGATGACATCAGTACACAGTAGTAGTAATTGCTAAGGGCTAGATTCATTGCTACCTGCAAATGTTCACGTACCAACCTTCAAAAAGGAACAGCGATATTTGCACTGCTTGAAAGTATAATCTGTAAAATAGTTCAAAATACTGCAACTATTGTATTATCCTCCCACAAATCTTTTATAAACTTCCAAGCAGCTGAGCTTAGTTATTTCTCCTCGACATTGCAGGTATGTGTCAACTATTGCAGGGGCAGGTTTGTGATTTTATGCTAGAGACATCTGGCAGGTCTGCCAACACCAGTCATGGTGCAATATGTACAGGAAGTTATGATCTGATAGAATATGGGAATTTCTTTTTTAAATGCTTTGAAAAAATGTCAAGTAGGAATGATCCAAGGGTGTCTAAGGTAATAGAATTACGATACCAGTCCATGGTAGGTTAGAGGAGACAAAACTTAGGAAATCAAAAAGTATGGTTTCACAATGTTATATACCTTAAATATCTACTAAGTACCTAAATATTATCCTGCTTGTGGTACTTTCCTTGGACAGCACCTGAAACTTGAGGGCAAAATGGACATATCAAAGGCAGTGGCTCCAGAGCTATAGTGAAGTGACCAGAAGGTATGCTATTTCCCCTCAGATCTCTGAAGCCACACCCGATGAGTGTGACAAAGCATACATTGACCTGAAGCAGATGCTGATGTTTGAAATCTATGTGATTATTTTAAGCCAATTTCTACTAAATTGTGTTCATCCTGGTAGAACTTGTACTTCAATTTAATATTTTTCCTCAGAGACATTTATATATGAGCAAATAATACTATTTGGAGTTTGCAGTATGCTTTATACCATAATTTACCAATTGCCTTGCAATAAATTATGTTTTCACAAGTGTTACAAGAAAGGCTTGCAAGTTAAATATAAAGACATTTACTTTTATTTGTATAATTTAAGACAAATTTTCATGACAGTGATTTTGGAAAAAGACAATCTTAGTGTGGTACTAGAACCAGCCAAATGCTTTCCAAGGAGTATAATAATGCCCATTAACAGGAAAGACTCAAGATATCCCTTGATATGTCTCCATCATAATGTCTTAGTTCTTTTCTGGAATGTTTTATGACCATGATTACTCTTTCTGTGGTACCTATTTTAGATGCAGATAAATTAGTTAAGCAGTTTCCCAGCAACACTTATGTACCAACCAGCTAATAAATACATAACAAGGAAAGAGACTACTGCTGCACAATAAATAAATATAAGTAAATAAATAAATAGGAAGAGAAGAACCATTGCTGGATTTTTATCTAAAGGTACTTGTAATGTAGAGTTTTGTGATGAATTTACCAGTTTCAAAAAGTATAGAAGACAATTTTCTGACATATAGTTAGGCCTCATCAAAACATGTACTTCAGGTCAACACACTAATTCCCTAAACTATCCAGAAATAGGCATTTTATAAATACGAAAGGAGGCAGTAGACATTTAAACTTTTATTGAGTTTTGATTTCTGTACCAGATCTCTGTGTTTCTTTTTTTCTCCCTACCAGCTGATTTCAATAGCCCTGTCTTTTCTTTTGGGCTTTTGACAAGTGATGAGACTGACTATTGCTGACAGCTCTCAGACTCCGGTTTTTTTTTTTTTTTTTTTTTTTTTTTTTTTTTTATTAATTTATTCTTGTTATATCTCAATGTTTATCCCATCCCTTGTATCCTCCCATTCCTCCCCCCCCCCATTTTCCCATTATTCCCCTCCCCTATGACTGTTCCTGAGGGGGATTACGTCCCCCTATATATTCTCATAGGGTATCAAGTCTCTTCTTGGCTACTTGCTGTCCTTCCTCTGAGTGCCACCAGGTCTCCCCCTCCAGGGGACATGGTCAAATGTGAGGCACCAGAGTATGTGAGAAAGTCGTATCACACTCTCCACTCAACTGTGGAGATATTCTGACCATTGGCTAGATCTGGGAAGGGGTTTAAAGTTTACCTCCTGTATTGTCCTTGGCTGGTGCCTTAGTTTGAGCGGGACCCCTGGGCCCAAATCTGCCTATCATATTGTTCTACTTGTAGATTTCTAGGACCCTCTGGATTCTTTTATTTTGCTGTTCTCCCATGCGTCTCTCATTTAGAGTCCCAATAGGATGCCTTCCCCTCTGTCCCAGTTTCCTGGTAAGTGGAGGCTTTGGTGGGACATGTCCCTTGGGCTAGTATGCAGATCTAAGTGAGTATATACCATTTGATTCTTTCTGCTTCTGGGTTAACTCACTCATTATGATCATTTCTAGCTCAATCCATTTATCCACAAATTTCGGGAATTCCTTGTTTTTAATAGCTGAGTAGTATTCCATAGTGTATATGTACCACAGTTTCTTTATCCACTCTTCTACTGAGGGACACTTAGGCTGTTTCCATGTTCTGGCTATTATGAATAAGGCTGCTATGAACATGGTTGAGCAAATTTTCTTGTTGTGTGCTGGAGCATCTTCTGGGTATATTCCAAGGAGTGGAATAGCTGGGTCTTGAGGAAGCCCTATTCCCATTTTTCTGAGATAGCACCAGATAGATTTCCAAAGTGGCTGTACTAGTTTGCATTCCCACCAGCAATGAAGGAGTGTTCCTCTCTCCCCACATCCTCGCCAGCATGTGGTGTCACTTGAATTTTTGATCTTAGCCATTCTGATGGGTGTAAGATGGAATCTCAGAGTTGTTTTGATTTGCATTTCCCTGATGACTAAGGAGGTTGAGCATTTCTTTAAGTGTTTCTCAGCCATTTGATACTCCTCTGTTGAGAATTCTCTGTTTAGTTCCAAGCCCCATTTCTCAATTGGGTTATTCGGTTTGGTGGTGTTTAATTTCTTGAGTTCTTTATATATTTTGGATATTAGACCTTTGTCAGATGTAGGGTTGGTGAAGATTTTTTCCCAGTCTGTAGGCTGTCGCTTTGTTCTCTTGACAGTGTCTCCTGCCTTACAGAAGCTTCTCAGCCTCAAGAGGTCCCATTTATTAATGGTTGACATTAAGGCCTGGGCCGTTGGTGTTCTGTTCAGGAAGTTGTCTCCTGTGCCAATATGTTCCAGGCTCTTTCCCACTTTTTCTTCTAAGTGAGTTAGTGTCTCTGGTTTTATGTTGAGGTCTTTAATCCACTTGGATTTGAGTTTTGTGCAAGGTGACAAATATGGGTCCAGTTTCATTTTTTTACACATAGACCTCCAGTTAGACCAGCACCATTTGTTGAAGATGCTATCCTTTTTCCATTGAATGGATTTGGCTTCTTTGTCAAAAATCAAGTGACCATATGTGTGTGGATTCATATCTGGATCTTCGATTCGATTCCACTGATCAACCAGCCTGTTGCTGTGCCAGTACCATGCTGTTTTAAGTACTATTGCTTTATAGTACAGTTTGAGATCAGGTATGGAGATTCCTCCGGAGCACCTTTTATTGTACAAGATTGTTTTAGCTATTCTGGGTTTTTGTTTTTCCATATGAAGTTCAGAATTGAACTTTCAATGTCTTTAAAAAATTGTGTAGTTATTTTGATAGGGATTGCATTGAATCTGTAGATTGCTTTTGGTAGGATGGCCATTTTTACTATGTTAATTCTCCCGATCCATGAGCAAGGAAGATCACGCCATCTTCTCAGGTCATCTTCAATCTCTTTCTTCAGAGTTTTGAAATTTTTTTCATACAAGTCCTTCACTTGCTTAGTTAGGGTAACTCCTAGATATTTTATATTGCTTGTGGCTAATGTGAAGGGTGTGGTTTTCCTAATTTCTTCCTCTGCAAGCTTGTCATTTGTGTATAGGAAGGCTACAGACTTTTTTGAGTTAATTTTGTATCCAGCCAATTTGCTGAAGGTGTTTATCAGCTTTAGGAGTTCTCTGGTGGAGTTTTGAGGGTCACTTATGTACACTATCATATCATCTGCAAAGAGGGATAATTTGACTTCCTCCTTTCCCATTTGGATACCCTTGATCTCCTTTTGTTGTCTTATTGCTCTGGCTAGAACTTCGAGTACTATATTGAAGAGATATGGAGAGAGTGGGCAGCCTTGCCTTGTTCCCGATTTGAGAGGAATTTCCTTGAGTATCTCACCATTTACTTTGATTTTGGCTATTGGCTTGCTGTATATAGCCTTTATTATGTTGAGGAAAGTGCCTTGTATCCCCGATCTCTCTAAAACTTTAAACATGAATGGGTGTTGAATTTTATCAAATGCTTTCTCTGCATCCAAGGAGATGATCATGTGGTTTTTTATTTTCAGTTTGTTTATATGATGGATTACATTGATGGATTTCCGTATATTAAACCATCCCTGCATGCCTGGAATGAAGCCTACTTGGTCATGATGAATGATGTCTTTGATGTGCTCCTGTATTCGTTTTGCAAGTATTTTATTTAGTATTTTTGCATCTATGTTCATAAGAGAAATTGGTCTGAAATTCTCTTTCTTTGTTGAGTCTTTGTGAGGTTTAGGTATCAATGAGACTATGGCCTCATAAAATGAAGTTGGTAATTTTCCATCCATTTCTATCTTTTGGAGTAGCTTGAAGAGTATCGGTATTAGCTCGCCCTTAAAGGTCTGGTAGAATTCTGCACTGAAACCATCTGGCCCTGGGCTTTTTTGGTTGGGAGACCATCGATGATTGCTTCTATTTCTGTAGGGGAAATGGGACTATTTAACTTGTTTATCTGTTCTTCACTCAACTTTGGCAAGTGAACTTGATCAAGAAAATCATCCATTTCCCTTAGATTTTCAAATTTTGTGGCGTATATGCCTTCAAAGTAGGATCTTATGATTCTTTGTATTTCTTCAGTGTCTGTTGTTATGTCTCCCTTTTCATTTCTGATTTTGTTCATTTCAATACTGTCTCTCTGCCTTTTAGTTAGTTTGGCTAATGGTCTGTCTATCTTGTTGATTTTCTCAAAGAACCAGCTTTTGGTTTTGTTGATTCTTTGGACTGTTTTCTTAGTTTCTAATTTGTTAATTTCAGCCCTGAGTTTGATAATTTCCAGGCGTCTACTCCTCTTGGGTGTTTCTGCTTCTTTTTTTTCTAGGGCTTCCAGTTGTGTTGTTAAGATGCTTATGTGCGATGTTTCCAATTTCTTTTTAAAGGCACTTAGTGCTATGAATTTTCCTCTTAGCACTGCTTTCAATGTATCCCACAAATTTGGGTATGTTGTTTCTTCATTTTCATTGAATTTCAGAAACTCCTTGATTTCTTTCTTTATTTCTTCCCTGACCCAGGTGTCATTTAGCAGAGAGTTGTTTAGTTTCCACAAACGTGTAGGCTTTTTGTTATTTCTGTTGTTGTTGTTGAATTGCAGCCTAAGAGCATGGTGATCTGATAGGATACAAGGTATTATTTCAATCCTCTTGTATCTGTTGAGGCTTGCTTTGTGACCTACGATGTGATCAATTTTGGAGAAGGTTCCATGGGGTGCAGAGAAGAAGGTGTATTCTTTCTTGTTTGGGTGAAAGGTTCTATAGATATCTGTTAGATCCATTTGACCCATGGCATTGGTTAATGATGTTATTTCTCGGCTTAGTTTCTGTTTCAATGACTTATCCTTCAGTGAGAGTGGGGTGTTGAAGTCTCCCACTATTATTGTGTGGGGATCGATGTGTGGTTTAAGCTTTTTTAGGAGATCTTTTACAAATGTGGGTGCCCTTGTATTGGGAGCATAGATGTTCAGAATTGTGATGTCATCTTGGTTGACTTTACCTTTGATGAGTATGAAGTGTCCTTCCTCATCCCTTTTGATTAATTTTGGTTGAAAGTCTATTTTGTTCGATACTAAAATGGCTACACCTGCTTGCTTCTTGTGACCATTTGCTTGGAATATTTTTTTCCAACCTTTTACCCTGAGGTAATGCCTTTCATTATGGGTGAGATGTGTTTCTTGGATGCAGAAGAATGTTGGGTCTTGTTTATGTACCCATTCGGTTAGTCTGTGTCTTTTTATTGGAGAATTGAGGCCATTGATGTTGAGAGATATTAATGACCAGTGACTGTTAAGAGTCTTAATTTTGATGTTGTTTCCAGTCGAGCGTTTGTGTAGTTGTGTTTTTGCCATGGGATAGTTATCTATTTCCTGGGTAGTTTTGGTTGTAGCTTGACCCTTTGGGATGGAGTTTTCCTTCTAGTACCTTCTGTAAAGCTGGATTTGTGGATAGGTACTGTTTGAATTTGTTTTTGTCATGGAATATTTTGTTTTCTCCATCAATGGTTATTGATAATTTTGCTGGGTAAAGTAGTCTGGCCTGGCATCTGTGTTCTCTTAGGGTTTGCAGGATCTCTGTCCAGGCCCTTCTGGCTTTTATGGTCTCTGCTGAGAAGTCAGGTGTAATTCTGATAGGTTTACCATTAAATGTTATTTGGCCCTTTTCCCTTGCAGCTTTTAATATTTTTTCTTTGTTCTGCATGTTTTGTGTTTTGATTATTATGTGGCGGGCAGTTTTTCTTTTCTGGTCAATTCTATTTGGTGTTCTGTAGGCCTCTTGTATGTTTATAGGCATCTCTTTCTTTAGATTGGGGAAATTTTCTTCTATGATTTTGTTGAGAATAGTTTCTGGGCCCTGGAGTCTGATGTCTTCTCTTTCTTCAATGCCTATTATCCGCAAATTTCTTCTTTTCATGGTGTCCTTAATTTCTTGGATGTTTTGTGTCAGGAGTTTTCCAGATTTGGCATTTTCTTTAATGGTTGATTCAATATCTGTGATTGTATCTTCTAGCCCTGAGATTCGTTCTTCCATCTCTTGGATTCTGTTAGAAAAGCTCACCTCTGTGTTGCTCGCCTTCTTCTCTGAGGTCTCACGTTCTCGTTTTTCTTCTGTCTGTGTGTTTATCATTGAATCCATTTCATTTTCAGATCTTGAACTGATTTTTTGATTTCTTTCATCTGATTTTTTGTATATTCCTGAGTTTCTTCCATTGCCTCTTTATAGGTCTTCAGAGCTTGAACCGTTTTAGTTATTTCTTTCATCTGGTTGTTTGCATTTTCCTGCAATTTTTCCAGTTCCACTCTATGTGCTTCTTTTATGTCTCTCACCTGTTTGTCTGCGTCTTCCTGCATTTGATTACGAATTTTATTTGTTTCCTCCATTATCATCCTCATTACTAAGGATTTGAGGTCATTTTCTTGTATTTCCGTTGTATTTGAGTTCTCTGGGTGGTTTTCTTTGGGATAGCTGGAAACTGGAGACGCCATGTTGTTTTGGGGTTTTTTGCGTATGCTTTTTCGTTGTCCTTTAGACATCTTGCCGTCTTTGTTTTTGTTGGGTAGCTTCCAGAGTTGAATGGAGGGTGTCTGACGATAGATTCACTTGTTTTCTTACGATTTCCCTAGGCTGCGAGCTCAAAGCTTCACTGGTGTGGATGTTAGGAGGTTAGCCCTGTTGTTCTGGTCTCTCACAGCCAGTGATCCTCAGTCCCTCTCTGCTGTGGATCCTGCAATTGTTCTGGGTCTCTGAATGAGCGTTGGGTCAGGCCAAGGTATCCACAGCCTTCTGTGTTCCCTGCCAAGTCCAGCCAGGAGCACTGGGACCGAACCACGGGCAGAACTCAGCTAGATTCTCAGGGCCAGAACCGTCTGCCAAGCTCAGCTAGGGATTTTGGGCCCAAAATGCACACAGGGCCCAGCCAGAATTTTTGGGCTGGGACTACGCACCAAGCTCCACTAGGGCCTTTTGGCCCAAAGTGCGTGCTGTGGTCAGTTATTGACTCAGGGCCCGAACTGACCACCAATCTCAGCCAGGAATTCTGGATTCAAACTGTACACTGTGTCCAACCAGAGTCTTAGAGCTGGTGGAACCGAGAGCTCTGTCCAGCCTGTGCCACAGCAGGAGAACTGCGGCTGCTCTGAGTTAGCGCCAGTGGTGGAACAAGTGCTCCGCCCGCACTGTGTCCCCGCAGGGGAGCTGCCGCTGAGCTGAGGTGGTGCCTAGGATGGAACCGAGCACGTCACCAAGCCTGCGCCACAGCAGGAGAACTACGGCTGCTCTGAGTTAGCGCCTGTGGTGAAACCAAGTGCTCCGCCCAGACTGTGTCACCGCAGGGGAGCTGCCGCTGAGCTGAGGTAGTGCCTAGTGTGGAGCAGCGTGCTCAACTAAGCCTGCGCCACAGCAGGGGAGCTATGGCCACGCTGAGTTAGTGCCTCAGGCAGAATTGTTTGCTGGGCCGGGCCAATACCCGGGACTCTGGGGCCGAACTGTCCGCCGAGTCCAATCTGGGTCCAAAGGCTCCACGCGACCCAAATCCTGCCCCGAGTCCCCTCTCCCGCAGCAATTCCCACCAGCCACCACACCAATCGCCTCCACCGGAAGGCTATGAGCTGCAAACCTCAGCCGCCGCTGCTGGTGCCGCTGGTGCTGCCGCCTCTACCGCTGCCGCTCCAATCAGAGAAAAACCACGCTCCTCCCGTGTGCAGGGGCACGCAGGTCCTCCGCACCCTGGTCCCTCCGAACCGTGGAGCACTCCTGCTGCCGTGATGTTCGGACCACGGTGTTCCTGGCTCAGAAATCTGTGCAATTTCCTGAATTGTTCACTGGAGCCTCCAAACGCGGTCCACACTGCTCGCCGCCATCTTGGATCTCTCAGACTCCGGTTTTACTGAACAAAGTGAGGTTTTTTTTTTTTTTTTTTGGCTGAGTGACTGAATTTCCTATTTAGAACTTCCTTTGGTAGTAATGCCAATTTGGGGGCGGTGAGAGAGTCTGATTGTTCTTTCAGCACCTACATCCATCCTTTTAACACATTAGAGTTCTCTTGAAAAAGAGAGAAAACAAAATTCATTTCAGGTTTAGGTCACAGTCTATCTGCAACAGCATTTTTTAAAGCATGCGTCTTCTTGGCTATGAAAAAAGATAGAGGTGTTTCACAGGCCTCTTGGACAAAAACTTCATTTTTGAAGAACAAATTCAATGGAAAGAGCCTCATGTCGTCTATCTCCTCCCACAGCTTGTGTCCAGCCACTGAAGATGTCACAGATACATTTATTAAAAAGTAATTGATTACAGGAAGAAGAGAGGTCTGATAAAATTCTGGAAGGAAATTGAATGTCTATCAAGAGATTATTTTTCCCAATATAACCATACATGTCCACTTAATATTATGTATTTATGTACATAGAAGAAACTCCAAGATATTTTAAGTAGGACACAGAGGAACATTCACGTTAATAAGAATGTGAATTTGTATGCATACTTGTGTCCACAGAGATGCCTAAAAGTATGCTCTTGAAATGTTGATGTCAACTAGTTCTCATGGGAAGAATTTCTAGTGATCCGTTATTTTCATTATTACAGTATCTTTTGACTTAAAAAATCATTTTTTTCTAGATAAGAATAAAATAGGATTATTTTTCCAGGGCATCAAAAGCATATTCACCTATTGTTATCCTTGAAACACTATCATACTCTTTATGGAAACAGATACTAGGAAAGAGAACTCCATCAGAAGCCATAATAGGAATTAGTGAAAGTAGTTCTTTTCAGTTTAGTTAGTGACTTTTAGCTATAAACAGTGTAGTTTATGGCTTGGGAGCTCATATCACTTAGGGGAGAACACAGAGACTCACAGCCTGCCAGTGTTCAGCGAATAAATGACTGAGGCGTGCTCACCATCAAATGAGACAACCATATCACTCCCTTCCCTCATGTCCCAAGGAATAAGATAGAGGAAACGAGAGATTTAAAAAGCCAGAGATTGAGGAGTGTCCCACTTAGAGTTACAATTTCTGTGATGAAACACCATGAACAAAAGGAAGTTGGAGGGAAAAGGATTTATTTGGCTGTATTTCCTCATCATAGTCCATCACCGAAGGAAATCAGGAAAGGAACTGTGGAGAAGTACTGCTTACTGGCTTTCCTCACTTGACATACTCAGCCTGCTTTCTTATAGAACTGAGTACCACCAGCCCAGAGATGGCTCCACCCACCTCATCACTAACTAAGAAAATGCCCTACAGGCCTGCCTACTGCCTGATCTTATGAAGACATTTTCTCAATTGAAGGTCTCTCCACTCAATTGAAGCTACAGAACTCTAGTTTGGGTGAAGTTGACATGAAACTATTTGACACAGGAAGGTTTCTGGAAAATAAAGTTTGGATCTGATTATGTTGGTACACCTAAGAATTCACAGTATTTTAGACATCTGCATAAGTTCTACACAAGATCAAGCCAGTCAATTATTCCAGTCAAGTTAGGGAAGATTTTTGTGTAGCTCTACCCCCTAGCTGAAGAACTTTGGTTACTGAAGGCTGCTGGGAGGGAGATTCAACTTTTATTATGGGTATAGTCCCTGGTAGACTATTGATATCTGGTAGATGGCCCGATACCTATGTATACAAGGGTGGTACTAATTGGACTTAGTGGCTTATATAGGAAAAAACAAAAAGAAAGTATATGAAGTTGGAAAGAAGACGTGGGATGGGGTTTGGGATCATTAAAAGCAGTGCGTTGGGGAAGTATAGAGGAACTTTAGTCCAGCAACATGGCTGTTCTGGCAAGGGATCACGTTCAAAGATCCAGCTGGAATACAGACATACTCTGGAATACAGTATGATATGGGTGGAATACAGGCATGCCCTTAATCTCAGACAATGAAGGTTCGTAGAAGGGAACAGCCATGTTTATAAGTGCCATCTAATTGAGGGGCAGGCAAAGTGATGCATCAGGGAAAGACTTGACAGAACATGTCAGAAATAGGATACACCCAACTCTCACAAATAGAAAATGGGAAAAACTGGCTACTTAAGAGCAGCACAGGAGGAGAGAAGGAGTTTCTTTTTCTTTAATTATTTTTCTTTTCTTCTTATTTTTATAATTTATAAAAACAGGTTGTAGAGAAAACAAACTAGACATAGGTAATGACAGACCAAGTTCGAGAATGAGAATGAGCCAGAAGATTAAAACACTTTGCCAGAATTAGTTTGCAGCCAGGCAAAGCAATTCAGTCAGAAGCCAAGAGAAGCCAATTTGACTCAGTCTGCTTGGAGAGAAGTTTAATCCAGAACAGATGAGTTTAACCAGCCAATAGGAGTTCAGAAAGAGCTAGAAACATTTGGGAATGGCTCTCATATGAGAAATAAAAACAAAATCATAGGGAGGGGTAATATCAAACTACAATGTTAGTATGTATGAGAGCTCCAAATAATAGTTAATTGTATCCATGCTTCTCTAAGTTCCAAGTCACAAGAATGTAGCTCTACAACCTAAGAAATTCTACAGACGTCATATAAATAGATGTCTTCTCATAATCACTTAGAAGAACAGGAGACTATGAACGCAAACCATTTCACAGTTAAGCAAGGCAGGTACCATTTGTGTGAGAAAGCACCATGGAGATAGAGAAAGATGCTCAGGGGATATTGGCAAAACGGGGATTCACCTGAGACAATCTTGTTCAACCTGTGATCATAATCATGCATAAGAAATATATTTTTGGAAGATAAATCCATACTTCGAGCTGTTGGGAGAGATCTTGATAAAGCAGGGTGTATGTAGAATGGCATCTTTATTTTATCAGGTTTAAAATGTCTAGGGGAAAAAAGATAATGAAATAAAATGTGGTTGGGGGCTCCTGCTTGGTAGTAATTGAATAGAATTAAATATATATATTTTTATCATTAACATTTTATCAGCTATATAAATTCACTAGTTAATATTTTTTTTTCTGACTGATGCTTTGACCGTTATTGACAAAAGAGGGCCTCCTGAACATTGAAAAGGAGTGTATTCACACAGTTTATTTCTGTTATTATAAGGTAGTATTTTAAATTTAAAATATCAAAAATGCTCCCTACAATTTGTCTTATTTTTACCAGTTCTTGAGAAAAGTAGATGATAAATAGGTTGCTTTCACTCTAAAAATTAATAAGTAAATACAATATAGTAAAGAGAGGTAAAAGTTTAAAAAGTAAATGTAAATGAATATTGAAGATATTTATTTATTAATAAAAGAATCATTTACATAAACACATACACAGACAGCTAAATATCTAAACATAGATATTTAAATATTTTTAACAATGAAAGAATAACAAAACTGTAGAAAGAGAATTAGAAAAAGATAAAAATTCAGAAAAGAAAAGAATAAAGGTAAACTTATATATGAAAATTGCACAAAATTGAGAGAGAACTTGAGTAAATTTAATGGTTAATGCAAAGACTCATAACTGGTAAGAAGTGCTAAGAATTTATGATAGTGAGCATGCAGTCTCAAACAAGACATCAGTATTACCCAGTCCATGGCTCTGCGGGCACTGTGGAAGAACAGTGAATAATAAAAGCCCACGTATCCAGAGGGATATTATGATCAGCGTGGAAGCTTTGACCTACACTCTTTCTGACCTGGAGTGGTTTTTCCTTGTCAGAGAACCTGGTGGTCCCCTGATTCTGAAAAGTTACCATACTTATGCTGAACACAGTGCACACACCTAATGTTCATTGCATTGCACAGCACAGAATTCCTGGTCTCGGTCTACTTTCTTGCTTCAGCCGTCCCATTAGTTGGTACTACAGGTATACATCACCCCACCCAGTGAGTGGAGTGCTATGAAACACTGTGCTTTGGGCATGGGATAACCCCTGCACTCATGAACTCAGAGAAGCTGTGGTAACTTGCAGTTGGCCTGTCAGTGGTGGAGATCACTGTGAGGGCACATCTCTTCCTGATGTGGATTGACAGTTAATATTCACTGGGGAAAGAAGAGAAAGCTTTCTTTAGTGGTGTAACCACTGATAAGTTGTCCAGGCTCTAGTAAATGAATCCACATTCCTTTGCATGCAAGTAATACTAACTAAACTGAGTCTCTCCATGCCCTTCCCTCTTTCCTCCTTCCTTCCCTCCCTCCCTCCCTCCGTTCCTCCCTCTTTCTCCCCATCTTTCTCTCATGTACACACACAAAAGACATGAAAATAGAAGGATATGGTGGGTAGAAAAAGGACTCATTGTGAATAAGAGTGGAATAAGAAAAAGTAATGTGAGTGAATATAATCAAAATATACTGTTCATTTAAAAGTGGAGTTTGAATAGTTTCGATAAAATGTAACACCCTGGAAAGTTGAGCTGTGACTATTACTCAGCCCAGAGGGTAACATCAGCAAAAACAGAGACAGAACTAGTTGAACTATCCAACATATGAATAATTAGCATCCTTTCATTAAAACATAGTAAACAACACACTACATAAATATTCAGGAGTATAGTACAACAAATATTTTCTATAACGCAGAAGGCCAAACCATTCCGTATTGAAACACTTTATATTTCCCAAGGCCTAATTTGTTAAAGACTCTATTGGTGCTAAAGAACCCACCAGTACAGCATACCCGAAGAAGTCGCTGATTTCTAAATGCAAAATAATAGCATTTGAAAGTGTTATTTTTAGTCAGTAATTACAGAAATATATAAAATAAAAATATTATATTGACTTCTCACATCTACTCAGCAACACTTCCTAAACAAATCTTCTTTCTTCTTGTCCTCCCTTCACTGTTCCTTCTCTTTCTCTTCCTTTTCTCTACTCTTCCTCCTTCCCTCGTCTCCTTATTTTCATTTTTCTGCCTTTGGGGCCTAAACTCAGAGCCATCCATTTGGTAGGTCGGTACTCTGCCGGTGAGCTAGAACATCAACACTACCTGAATTACATTTTATGGGTCATTAGATGAAAAGTTTAAACGTGAATTTCATACACAGTGATATTACTATAAAATTTGGACTCTGAACAATAAAAAGGTATTCAGCATTTAAAATGTCAATATTGAAATTAGACTTCAGAATACACCTTAATGAGTTTATAGATATAATGTAATTACAATAATAATTTACAGTCTGATATTATGAAAAGAAATAGGAATGGAATAAGGCAACTTTTGAAGGACACTGCCCTTATCATTCTTGTAACAATAGATATCGAGTTTGCTGAATGGACAACTAGAATTTAAGTATGTTCTTTTTAAAGTGTAAAGTTATTTAAAGGTCATTTCTTTACTGACCTTTTAGTTTTAGTTCAGAAATTTTGGATTGTTCAAAGTGGCAAAAGGCAAAATACGGGGGAAAAAAAAAGAGGTATGTACTATACAGCAAACATTTTTTGTTGTTGTTTTTCGAGACAGGGTCTCTCTGTGTAGCCTTGACTGTCTTGGACTTGCTTTGTAGACCAGGATGGCCTTGAACTCACAGTGATCTGCCTGCGTCTGCCTCCCAAGTGTTGGAATTAAAGGCATGTGCCGCCACCACCTGGCCACAGCAAACAGTAAAAACCAAAAAATCCCTATTGAGAATAAAGCAAAATCAGGTACATGAAATTAAATGAAAAAAACAAAACAAAACAAAACAAAAAACTCTTAACAAAGTCTTGAGTCAACCCAAAGGTAAACTGTCAAAACTTTCAGGCCCTTAACCCCATGGTCACAATGAGCTTTGTTAGTGGTTCATTTAGAAAACATTCTACTGTCATATAAAAAACAAATGTTTTTTTTTTTTTTTTTCTCAGACCTCTATGCCTCAGGCTTGCAATTCTCCTTCCCAGGATAAGCTGGAGATTACACTCATGAATCCAATGGAACTCCCTCTTAGCAATGACTGTCTGACATATGGCCATGTGACCTAATTTTGGCTAACAGTACAGTTGTGGAACAAGGCGCATAATAGTCATCTGGAAAGTTCTTTGCTTGGGAATGAAGCAAAGAACGTTATTTTCCAATGAAACATGAGCTCTGTATAGTACTCACACAAAGAACACCACGCCACAAATTATAATATGTTCTGTGGATCACTGAGTGAGGACTCATAGAAAACACAAGGCCCTGAAAATACTATGGTTTTTTTTCTAACAAAACAACCCCAAAGTCCACTCCACACTCTAACTTTTGTCAGGGGAAACAACACATCTTACTTTCAGTCAATGTGAAATATCCTTTGTTTGTTTTTGTTGCTGTTGTATAAAGAAGTATCATGAATCTGGTTGAAAAAAATTATAAATGAGAAAGAGTTAACATACATAGATTAACCAATTAAATCATTCGCCAAACATTTGTTTGCTTCTGCACTGTGTATAGCAATGCAGAAGTGAGTAAATATGTAAGGCTAACACACAAATAAACGTACACAGATGTAACAGTACATGCTCATTTTTATAGACACATACACTTTGACAACAAAGGCCATTTAAAATTTAAAAATTAAACTGCTTTCATTTTGACAACAAAGAAGTCCTTGCTATCTCTAGTATTATGAAAAAAAAAAAGTCAGCAGTGTCTTTGGCTATCCTGCCCTGTTGAGAATCTCTCAGCAGGAATAGAATAAAATTCTGTAGTCTGGCTGGGGTTAGATTTCCTTTTTCGTTATCTGAAAAGAAATCCTAGAACAAAGTGCTTCCATCGCCTAGTCTTTCTGGAACACTCATAGATACAGAATGAAGTGATCATATATGATTTTAAAAAGAAAAAGTTTCATCTACTGAATTCATTCTGCTGTACAATATCTCTCTAGGCACATTGTGTATTATAAAGATCTTGTTTATCAAGGGCAACACATTTTAATGGCTTGGGAATTAAAATCTGGTTTCAGCAACCCCTTTGCCCTGTTGTAGTAAATTAAATTTAATGCTGACAGGAGTAATACACATTAGACTCCGGAGCAATAAATTCAAGCACCAAATTAATGCAACTGGACTGAAACAGAGGGTCTTGAGAGAACATTATGGACAGAACTGGCACCTGTAGTAATTGTTCTTTTTGTAATAGGAGGGACTGGATCTAAAAAGGAGAACTGCAAAATCAAGCGCACTCTGAAGCCTCTGGGGTTGTGGGGGCGGCATGGTATGTCTTCATTCAACTTCCATTAGCAGTATTTTGTGAGCACCTTGCTAGTCCTCACTGCTACAGCAATACCATTTTGAAAGAAGATCAATGAAAGGACATTGAGAACATGGACTGGAAGGTTGGGAAATCTGGAAGGGAAATACATTCTTAGCAAGAGGATATGTTTTCACTTTTTTTTTTCTACATCATAAACATAAGCCATTTTTTTAAAAAAATGAATATTTTATTTTCAAAATATGTAAAGATTATTTTTATGTGTGTTAAACGTTCTGCCAAAGACAGAATACTCAAAGCAGTCATCAGTGGAGATAATAATTTTGCTTATCTTATTGAAATATTCCCTCTACTTTGTACTTGACAGTCAACTGTAGCCATTCCTTTCTTTCTCTATACTACTAAGCCCCCTTTGGTTACAGAGATAATCTCCATGCTTTGCACTGGAAATGAGCCCTACCTTGGTCAGATGAATGACAGCATTCTAAGTTGACCACAAGGGTTCCTGTGCTGCATCTGAGATCAGATTTGAGCAACAGATGTAGTTCTGACCAATAGATTGCAAAGTGAGGTCTTTTGAGAAAGTGCTGGAATTCTTGTTCTCACATAGCGTTTCATGTGGCTCTGACCAGCTTGGAGTTCACTGAATATCAAAGGATAGCCTTAATTTCCTAAACTTTCTTATCCAGCTTCTAAACGTGTGGATTAGAGGTTAGTGCCAAAACGCCCTTCAGAAATATTTAGGAAGACATATATCTTATTGAATATCACAGTGTTTGCATATGTTGCCCAGCATTGAGGTCACCTTCTGGGACTGAGAGAGAGGATAAAACTTCGTGCTTTAGAGTGATGCTAGCAAACCATTCAAACTACTTTGCCTCCAGATTCCTGGTGTATAGAACATTCCTGTGTTGCTTGATCTTTTTCAATTATCCCTACTTAGTGCTCAGACTTCCAATTGTCCCAAGCAGTAAAAGGACTGTAGAACCATAGCTTTTTTATTATTATAATTTATTCAGATTACATCCCAATTTTTGTTCCCTCGCTTGTATCTTCCCGTTCCCCATCCCTCTTTCACCCTATTCCCCACCCATAGACCTCTGACAGAAGGGAACCTCCTCCCCACCATATGACTCCATTCTCCAAGGTTGTGGGGGGAGCAGGGACTGCCTCTGACATGATCTCAGGTGACCCCAGTTTGATCACTTCCCCTTGGTGAGGAGGCCCGGTGGCACATAGAGGAAGAATCATAGCTCTTATGTCATTTAGTCAGCCATTTTTTATTGGATTCTTGCTCAATGGAGTCCAGTGCATTTGGAGATGAAGATACGACAGTGTCAGGGATTCAAGACACATAGACCTATTCTTAGGGGAGCCTAATAAGAAAGCAAGACTTTAAAGCACAGTGTCTCAGCACACTAACATAAGAAAGCAATGCTAGTCTCAGTGAATGCTTACCTAAAGCACGTCCCAGTGTTGAAGTAAGAAAACCATAGAAATGATTATAGTGACTTAATCCTAGAGCATGTGAAGTGTATGTGCCTATAAGCAAGTGGATTCATGAATTCCTGTGGAGACAGAACAATTCTGTATGTTGACTGCGGTGACAGTGACACACTACATGTATGGCAAAATTGCATGCACACACGTACACACATATGTAAATGTGACATTGGGGCTTAATAGGCTCCTGATATTGTTTAGGGTAGGATATTCATGCTACGTATATTCTTTAGTCATGAATATTGTCCTAGCTATGCCGGATGTTAGCTGAGTGAGAAGTATATCAGATCCCACTCTTTCCATATTTTCCTCAAGCTTTCTGTGATTCTGTAATTATTCCAAAGCTAAAAGTGAAAGGAGGTTAATAATGACAATAACTGGAAGTTCACTTTTGAGTGGGCATTTTGAACACACACACACACACACACACACACACACACACACGTAATTTCTAATTACTTTTAACTTCATAATGTCTAACATTTACAAAGGTATCATTGGAACTATTGGAAAAAATATTTGATTTTTTTTTCCTTTTGGGGACTTATTCAAAAAGTGCAGGCCAAGTAGGCGAGAAGACACAATATGCTGGCCCTTTCTGCTGTATGTCATTATAATTTTTGTCCCTTCCCACTACTATCAGTGGGTACCACCTGGAAGAAAAGCAGCAGGGCAGCCTCATGTACAAGGTTTTTCCATTTCACCAGCAGATTGCTCTCGTGCTTTTGGGCAAAGAGCACCCTTAGAATGATGAATGTTTGTCCTATTAAAAGCTTCTCCAGCAGAGGCATTATTGATAGTCTGTTAAAAAAAAAAGCCATCCATTTCAGTGCAAATGAAAATTGAAACAGAGAGAACATCGTGTCTTTCCCCCACTAATATACAATGTTGGTTCATGAGCAGTGTGATTGTTGTGAGCTGAAAACAGCTGTCCAGTGTCCTCACGACCTTCACCCACCTCCCACTGGTGGCCACAGGAACACTGGATTGGCAAGGGAAGCTAGCTCCCTCACAGTGACATAATAAGCCCACAGCTGTTAGCAGGGCACTCAAGCTCTAAAATTATTTTCCCCCTCTGATTTATCTTTTCTCTTTCATTCAAAAATTATTGTCATTATATGTCACCTGAAATTATTGTCATTATCATTCTTAGATCATGGTATGTTCTTCCTAGATCTTTATGTTATGTTATTTCCTCTGTCTTAGAGCTGTGTCCCATCTTCTCTGTAACTCTCTAATATTCTTTCCCTTCATAATTCAGCTCAGTTTTACCAGTAGAACCTCCCCTAGGCTTCCATGTCTCATGCTTCATGGTCTATTACACTGTCGGGAAATCTGTGATGGCTTTACATTGGTGAAGGAGGCTCATGCGGTGTGGAATCTTGGTCAGATGCATTCCTGCCTCCTCGTGTGGAGAAAGCATTCCTTCTAACCAGAGACTGCAGACTTGTGCATCTCTTGTGTCTAGTGCAATGTTTAGAAGATGGCATACAGCTAATTGTTTGCTTAGAGAAGGAAAGGACATATGCAGTGTTAAAAAAGAGAACAAACAAACAAACAACAACAACAACAAAAACAAACAAAAAACTCCATGCTTCTGATTATTTCCTTAAGAATCCTGACTCAGTCTTAGTTCCACAATGGATGCCAGTTATGAGAAAGCAGGAGTGTCAGCCTAGCACTCATATCAACTTGCCAAGGTTTGTCAACTCTGTAAAAACACTATGATAATTTTCTACTGTGTAATATGGTGCTCACCTTAAAGAGCTTTGCCCATGAAAGGGAATGACCCGTTCTTTTCAGTAGCATGACAAAGAGCTTGGGACCCTCCATGCAAAGCAATTAACATTCATGCTTTCCTCTTTCTCCATCATCACTGGATTTGAACACAGAATGGTTAATCCTTATCACCTGATAGAATTTCAAAGTAAATCAGCCGTTAATTCAAGAGCCCTTAAAGGTAACAAGAGTAAAGGCAGGCGTTGGGATGAAACACCCATTTCTTTGAAAAACTCACTCAACTATCAAACCTATTTTGAAATCTGCTTAAGAATGCAAACCCTAAAAGGAGAAGGATGAAAGAGCAGTTGAATTGTGATTTAGTTTGCATGGGTACCCTTTGGGGAGGCAGTATGAAACAAGTTAGCAGGGCCAGGCAGTCTGGGCTCTGAAACTCAGCTTCATCATTCCAAGCTACGACATGCCAGCCTAGTCATCTCCTTTTCCCTTTTGTCTGTGAACTGTCCATATTAATTTCCACATTACCGCACTGGTAAAAATAAAATGAAGTAATGTGTCAGAGCTGGCATCCACTTGGTGTTCAATTGATATCTTTGTATTTATCTTTCCCAATGTAGCATTCCGTGAGGAGGATTTGTCATGTCTCTGTGATCTTCATGGGCATAGAAAGAACAGGAGATCTGGAAATGGAGATGGCATAGAAGAGACTATCTACAAGGAGCTAAGATCACTTGAGAGCTTAGTAGACCACACCTGACTTATTACAAATAGGAAGAAAACTGGGGTTCTATGTAATCTTAAACTTTGTCTGGTGCAGCAGCTTAAAATTGAGGGTTCTCCCACAACCATGCACATGAAGGCAGTACTAAAGAGAGCGGGCATGTGAAGTTTAGAGTAAAAAGTGATTAGGAGGGGTTGGGGAGGAACTGGAGGTGAATTTGACCCAAAGATATGAACTACCTTTAAAAACTATAGATAGATAAAGTGAAGAGCATCAGTCATAGTGACCCTAAGGCCTGGATGCATAACTCAATCTCATAGCTATAGAAGGATCTGGGCTTTCAGACCTACCAAGAAGTATGCTTCAATTCTGACTCAGCTACTCATTGGTTTCTTCATCTTCAAAAACATTTCATCCCTCTGAAAGAAAATAAACAACAATTCTGAGTCATTGTATTGGTTGTTTGGTGTATACAGTATTTCTCGTACGGTAAGCTACTAAATTTGATGATGGGTGTCAACAGATGCACAGATAGCACAGTACCTATTCCCGAGTAGGTCAGTGTTATTACAACTATTAATATTAATACTAGAATTAATATTATTATTACTAGTTTCTACATAACTTGAATGTTAGGCTTTTCCCCCCACAGTAGTCAAACGTTCAGTCACACTGTGAATTAGGGTTGAATATGTACATGTAATAATCTCTCCTGGATGTTTAAATTGTATTATATAGATCCCCAGAATTCTCAATGATGTCTTCATTGCCACTTGAGGGATGGATAGATGAAAGGGTAAAAAAATGGAGTAAAAAATTTTCCACTTTAATTAGTTTTATGTTTTATTTTAAACAGATACTACTAAGCAACTACATATCAACTTTTTATTTATTTTTTTTTAATTTATTTTTCTTTTTATTTTTTTTTATTAATTTATTCTTGTTACATCTCAATGTTTATCCCATCCCTTGTATCCTCCCATTCCCCCCTCCCCATTTTCCCATTATTCCCCTCCCCTATGACTCTTCCTGAGGGGGATTACCTCCCCCTGTATATTCTCATAGGGTATCAAGTCTCTTCTTGGCTACCTGCTGTCTTTCCTCTGAGTGCCACCAGGTCTCCCCCTCCAGGGGACATGGTCAAATGTGAAGCACCAGAGTACGTGAGAAAGTCATATCACACTCTCCACTCAACTGTGGAGAATATTCTGACCATTGGCTAGATCTGGGAAGGGGTTTAAAGTTTACCTCCTGTATTGTCCTTGGCTGGTGCCTTAGTTTGAGCGGGACCCCTGGGCCCAAATCTGCCTATCATATTGTTCTACTTGTAGATTTCTAGAACCCTCTGTATCCTTTTATTTTGCTATTCTCCCATGCGTCTCTCAATTTAGAGTCCCAATAGGATGCCTTCCCCTCTATCCCAGTTTCCTGGTAAGTGAAGGCTTTCGTGGGACATGCCCCTTGGGCTAGTATGCAGATATAAGTGAGTATATACCATTTGATTCTTTCTGCTTCTGGGTTAACTCACTCATTATGATCATTTCTAGCTCAATCCATTTATCCACAAATTTCTGGAATTCCTTGTTTTTAATAGCTGAGTAGTATTCCATAGTGTATATGTACCACAGTTTCTTTATCCATTCTTCTACTGAGGGACACTTAGGCTGTTTCCATGTTCTGGCTATTATGAATAAGGCTGCTATGAACATGGTTGAGCAAATTTTCTTGTTGTGTGCTGGAGCATCTTCTGGGTATATTCCAAGGAGTGGAATAGCTGGGTCTTGAGGAAGCCCTGTTCCCAGTTTTCTGAGATAGCACCAGATAGATTTCCAAAGTGGCTGTACTAGTTTGCATTCCCACCAGCAATGAAGGAGTGTTCCTCTCTCCCCACATCCTCGCCAGCCTACATATCAACTTAACAAATGCATGTGTAGTGTGAAAGAGTGACCTATCTGCAAACTTTCCTTTTATATCAGAGAAAACAGATACCAAAGGAGGAGAAGGGATGGCCAGGTATAACTCTGCCAGGGATGTGGATGATACACCAGATGCTTCAATTCAGTTGGTTCATGTTTCAATATCCAAGTCATGAGAGATAAATGGCTAGTGATGCCCAGGTGAGAATATTGTCAGATTAATGCTAGGATCCCGCCAGGGCAATTTGTTCCTCTCCATTTTACCTCATCATTTGCCTAAAACTAACTGTATAAAGCAATTTGTTTCAGAGTGGCTTAATTATCTTTATCCCAAAAAGGAAAGTGCTACAAACATGGATGATTTATTGGAACGAGAACAAATGGACACCAGAGCCTAAAATGAAAGAGGTGAGGAAAGGAGGGAGGGAGGTAAGGAGGGAGGAGATACTGAGGGAGCGAGTTAGGGAGGGAGGGATGGAGGGAGGGAAGAGAGAGAGAGACAGAGAAAGAAAGAGAGGGGGGAGAGAGACAGAGACAGAGAGACAGAGAGAGAGAGAGACAGAGAGAGAGACCGACTGGCTATCCAAGTGTGGTGGTTTAGATGACAATAGGCCCCATAGGCTCATATATGTGAATGCTTGGTCTGCACTTCATGGAACTGTTTGGGAAGGATTAGGAGCTGCAACCTTGTTGTAGGAAGTGCGTCACATGGAGTGGGCTTTGAGGCTTCAAAAGGTCATATCCTTCTCATTTAACTCTCCCTGTCTTGTCTGGTATCTATGGCTAAGGATAGGAGCTCTCAGCTACTGCTCCAGTGTGATGCCTACCTGCCATCTACCATGCTTCCCGTCATGACATCATGGACTATAACCTTCTGGAGCCATGAGCTTCAATAAAATCTTTGTTTTATAAGTTGTCTTGGTCATGGTGTCTCTTCACAGCAATAGAAAGGTAACTAAGAAACCAAGGCAATTGGTAATGCGTTTTATGAACCATGAGAGAGTATTAAATCAGGAAGCACATGCCAGTGTAGAGCTGTTGCATCTAGGCTTCAGAGATAGAGACTTGAGGGCTTCACTGCCTATTGATATCTGTGGGCCTTGAATAAATCATTTTTCCTCTTTGATCCTCCTTACCTATAAAAGAGGATTATTGAACAAATATTCCCATTATAATTTCACAGTCTAACATTCCTAAGTTATCTGAAAATAATGTTATTCCTTCCCTCATGTTTCTTGGGTGCTTTTTAAAATTAATTCATTTATTCACTTCATATCCTGGTTGCAGGCCCCATCCCTCTCTCCTTGCAGTCCCACCCTTCCTCCCTCTCCCCCTTCCCACTCCTCTTTTCCTCAGGTAAGGGGAGCTCACTTTTCCATCCACCCAAGCTCTTCAAATTTCATCAGTGCCTGGCAAGGTAGTCCCAACAGGGGGAGCAGATGAAAAAAGCTAGCAACGGAGTCCATGTCACGGACATCCCATACTCCTCTTACTAGAGGACCCATATGAAGCCTGAGCTGCCCATCAAGTACATCTGTATAGGGAGAATAGTTCATGCATGGTCCTTGATTTGTACTTGAATATCAGCAAGATGCTCTGGTCCCTGGTTAATTGGCTCTGTTGGTCTTCTTTGGTCCTTGGTTTGTACTTGGATATCAGCAAGATGCTCTGGTCCCTGGTTAATTGGCTCTGTTGGTCTTCTTGTGGAGCTCCTGTTACCTCCAGGCTCTTTTCTCCTTCCTCCCACTTTCCCACAAGACTCCCTATGCTTTGCCCAGTGTTTATCTGTGAATCTCAGCATCTGTTTTGAACTGATGCTGGGTGGAGCCTCTCAGAGGAGAAACTCTCTTAGGCTCCTGTCTGCAAGCGTAACAACATATCATCAATAACATTAAGGTTTGGCTCTCTGCCTTGTGGCGCGTTTTGGGTTGGGCCAGGCAGTAGTTGGACATTCCCTCAATCTCTGCTCTATCTTATCCCCACACATCTTATAGGCAGAGTGAATTTGGGGTGGAAGTTTTTGTGGGTGGGTTGGTGTTCCCCTCTCTCCACTGAAAGTCCTGTCAAGTTAGAGGGTGGTCTTTTCATTCTTCATGGCCCCAGCTACTAGGACTCACCCTCATATCACCCCAAGCTTTTTAAGAAGTCACTTTTATTCAACAGAGTGCTATACTCTGTTGCTGCAACTTTGGTTCATTAGGGGGCACTGCCTCTCAATCCTTGTTCTGTCCCACAAGACAACTGTATGTAGGACTACATTGGGGCAGGCAGCCTGAGAAAGATATTTTACTAAATTTGCATCAATCTCCATGTGGTCTTTGGCACCGAGATTAATTTCCTTTCCCCCAAAGCCCTCAGCTCTCATTTTGAATTCTGTGAAACTTTCCTCCAACAACTGCATTAAATGGTCCAGTTCCTACAATGCACCCCTATAGTCTGCAACTCAGCCAAGTTCATTCTGGCACATTTCACTACATGGCAAGAAAAGAAAACATGAGCCAAGCAGAGGAGTGCCACCACTGTCCACATTAAATATTTAATTGACTAATTATAGAATGAAGATAAATTATGAGGCGCCGATTTACAATCTAACGATTATTTGGTATTTTGTTCGGTGGCAGGCACTACAGCGCTCCTGTTTGTACCACAGCTGTCTTAATCGCCATCACTCCTGAGACTGCCAAATAGTGGAGAAATAATCGTTTTGTAGAGATAAGATTTTTTATATATTGAAGAAAGCTTCTGCATACTAGTAACCTCAGTAGGTGAAAATGCATCTTAAATAATTTCGGTTACATATGAGTTTATTTTCTGAGTGGAAAAGAACATGGAAAAAGTTCAGAATCCTGCTTCATGTATATTTACAATTGCTCACTAAAGTGCCATCAGTAATGATGCCTTATAATAAAAGGAATCTGTTCTGGACATGAGGAGTGCTGGTTTTGTAAGTTAGGCTCTATTAACAGCATACACCCTGAGTCTTTCAATGAGACCTAAAGGTTCTAAATCATCTGGTTCATTCTTCTCCATTTTGTCTGAATTTGTTTGGGGCTTCTCTGCCACAGTAAAGGATATATGCTGTCCTCAGAGTATCACTTCTCCCACTCATACAAGGCCCACACTATGTCTGAACAAGCTCCAATCTTTAACTCCAGTCTCGGCTAGTGAGCTTTTTTCCTGAGTAGCCCTTGATGTAATTTATCCAACTATTGATTTCTCATTTGTGCCTTCTTTTCTTTCATGACTATATGCTTCGCTTTTATGTAACACACACTGTACAGTTCATATGCTTATATAAATGTGGCCTCTCCCCTTTCGCAGTGATATAAATCTCTTATATAATAACCATATCAGGGATCATGCCTATTTAGTGTTATCTAAATCCTTCATCCAAGATACAATGATACTTAATAATCTCTCTGAATAGCTAAAACTCTATTACTCTGCTTGTACAATTCTCTTGATTTAGCCTAGTGAAATACGGGGTTAGTAGGTAATGAATGAAGAAAAGACAACAGATCAGATTTTAAATCTTACAATAACATTTATCAAATTAATATTCACCTATTTAACTCCATCTTATTTCAAATTATTTATTCCACAATGGATAGAGTTAGCTGGGAGGTTGTAAGCGTTGCAATAATATAAAAACCAGGGCAGATGTGAATCTTTATTTTTGGACTCAGCTTTGCAAAGGAAATATCTACTAAAATGCTGTCTTGAGTATTTCTGTACTTGTTGAGTCTGTTCAGCAAACTCTTGGCTGGGTAGACATTTGCAGAATTGGGATGCTTCCATATTTAATGCAAGTTGTCCATATGGTATCCATGGCTCAGGATACCTTAATGTCATTAATACTTATTTATTAAAGTCTCGGGGGAAGATAGAGCTAAATGACACGCTTATTCAAAGACCTGGATCCTTTGAAATTGACAGAATATGGAGGAAAAATACTTCAGTTTTATTATGTGTAGGGTGTAGAAAGTCTTGGTATGGGATTTAATACACTTCCCATTTCTTGCCTGACTCTGCCCTACCTGTCATTGAAGTTTAGACTCACTGTCAAATTTGAATTGATGAAGATACTAATGAATTAATATGTAAAGCAATTACTGACTCTGACGTTACTTGAAATCTGGTTATAGAAAAAAGTATGGTGATATCAATCTGATTTATTTTTTGATGGTAGTATAACCTTGATACTAAAATGAAAGAAAAGTGCAAATTAGGCAGTTTATCTTGATTTTATTTTACAGCATAGATAATACAGCATGAATAGTTTAGCTGGTTCTTACATAGAAAGTTAGATTTACCTTAAAGAGAATAAATTGATGACTCAGTATCCTTCAGTTCATAGGTATTGGGTAAGCTGGGGCTCCCTTTGAGTCACATTACTCTGAGTTTTGTTTGGGTATATTTAATTTTAATTATATTTATTTATTATTAACTGTGAGAGAGATCCTGAAGAATTTATGCTATGGTGTGCATGGTGCAGGTCTGAGGACAACTTCCAGTAGTTGGTTCTCTCTTTCCACCATGTGGGTCACTGGACTTGACCTCAGGCCATTGATTCAGAGGTAAACAACTTTACACACTGAGCCATCTTAATGGCTCCATGCTCTAGAGCTTAAAATCCCACCACATGGATGTGAGAAATTCTTCAGTAGACTAATGGAACACACTGGCATTTCAGAGACCTGTGCAGATGAAGGATAATGGCTTTTGAGACAGACAGCTGCATAAGCCTGTGAGAAAAGAAAATTGGACTGTTTGATTAGTGGTGATATGTGAGTTCTTTCTCCTGTGAGATCTAAGAGTTAATTCCAATGTATCACACATACAAATGTAAAAAGTAAGACCTCAAGAATTAACATACATATGATTTATATACATATATGAAATACATGTGTACACACATATGTATATATATATATATATATATACATACATACATATATATATATATATTAATGTGGGGTGAGATCTTGACCAAAGAACAGACATAAAGGAAAAGAGACACACCTGACAGAATCTGAATATGAACTTTTATACAACAGAACACCAAGGAAGAGTTAGAGAAGAGCCATGTTTGTGAAGTGGATACTTGCATGACTAATATGCAGCATGTGAGGTGTTCATTAGCTGTGCTTCGCAAGTCCTGCGTAGCTCTCTGAGGCTTGGGAATTTTCTATTATGTGAGTTCTGCTTCCCCAAGGCAGAAGCCAGCAAGGATATAAACAGGGGGCCTGGGGTTTCAATGATCATATCCACTTGGGTAAGAGTTTGATTAGGAAAAAAAAGCCCCTGGCTTTGGAAAACAGCACACAGGGTTTCTAGCCTTCAGACTCAAGTTCATTAGAAGTACCAGCAGTGCTGATGCCCAGCTGTTCAGTAGCTGAATTTTTGCTGGGACAAAACCACGGTATGATTGGAAAGAACCACAGTGCTCCCATGTCAGGTTTTGCAACCGTAGTGTTATTTTTCATATATATGACTTCTCTGCGTAAACTGGTCATAGCCTATTCTGCTTGCAAGTAGAAACAATGAAGAACACAATTCATACTCAGGATGTACAAAGGACCTTTCCCAAATCAATAAAAGAGCTTAAAAAATGAGCAAGCTATTCAGAGAAGAAAACATGAATGGAATCGTTAAGTAGTGTATGAAAGGATGCTCTCCAGCTCCAGTAATCAGGAAATGCAAATTAAACTACTGGGACTATGCCTCATGCTCAACAGATAGAGAGACACTAGACATTGACTAAGAGAAGCTGAAGGCAAGGCTGTGAGGATGGGACAAAAGATAAGTTGTCACTTACTGCTGATGGAATGCTAAATTGGTGCAACCATATGGCCAGGCATGGGCAGATCAAGTGGAAGCTGTGAAGACATATGACACACAGATACATCCACAGCAGGAATCCTTTCTCATGTTCGCTAGGAGGCATTTACAGAGGTGTTGGCTAGAGCTGCTTCCATTCTCAAAGATTTAGCAACTCAGAAAGTCAAAAGGAGAAAGTAAGATAAAGTTGCACAGGTTGTCTTCGATGAAGTTTCATGCAGCAGTTAAAATTAACAGATAATACTAAGTTTAAACCAGTGATAAATATTAAATCAAACTAATGTGGCCCCAGATGACATACAGTAAGTAATGGTGTCATATCAGGATCTGTATAAAACACACACACACACACACACACACACACACACAATATCTAAGTAGCTATATATGTACTTTAAAAATCATGTGATATACCCAGAAGATGCTCCAGCACACAACAAGAAAATTTGCTCAACCATGTTCATAGCAGCCTTATTCATAATAGCCAGAACATGGAAACAGCCTAAGTGTCCCTCAGTAGAAGAGTGGATAAAGAAACTGTGGTACATATACACTATGGAATACTACTCAGCTACTAAAAACAAGGAATTCCCGAAATCTGTGGATAAATGGATTGAGCTAGAAATGATCATAATGAGTGAGTTAACCCAGAAGAAGCAGAAATCAAATGGTATATACTCACTTATATCTGCATACTAGCCCAAGGGGCATGTCCCACAAAAGCCTTCACTTACCAGGAAACTGGGATAGAGGGGAAGGCATCCTATTGGGACTCTAAATTGAGAGACACATGGGAGAATAGCAAAATAAAAGGATACAGAGAGTCCTAGAAATCTACAAGTAGAACAATATGATAGGCAGATTTGGGCCCAGGGGTCCCGCTCAAACTATGGCACCAGCCAAGGACAATACAGGAGGTAAACTTTAAACCCCTTCCCAGATCTAGCCAATGGTCAGAATATTCTCCACAGTTGAGTGGAGAGTGTGATATGACTTTCTCACGTACTCTGGTGCCTCACATTTGACCATGTCCCCTGGAGGGGGAGACCTGGTGGCACTCAGAGGAAGGACAGCAGGTAGCCAAGAAGAGACTTGATACCCTATGAGAATATACAGGGGGAGGTAATCCCCCTCAGGAACAGTCATGGGGGGAATAATGGGAAAATGGGGGGGGGGGGGAATGGGAGGATACAAGGGATGGGATAAACATTGAGATGTAACAAGAATAAATTAATAAAAAAAAGAAAAAAAAACTAAAAAAAAAAATAAATGATTATTCATCACTTTTGAGATAACATTTACTTTTACATGGAGTGGGTGGGACTGAGATTTATTGCCAGGACTACTGTCATATTATTGGTTAAAAAGAGTCCTGAGCTAACTGTGCCCTGATGGTAAAGCACGAAATCGAGTCATGAGTGCATGAGATTCCAATACATTATTCCCCTTCTTGAATATGTATTTTATGCAGGTCCTGCTAGAATTTATCATTAAGATCTGTATACATATTTAAGTATGACAAAGAGAATGGATAACCCAAGAAAAGCAGCAGCAACAGCAGCAGCACCAGCACCAGCAGCAGCAGCACCAGCAGCAGCAGCAGTGCCTTCAAGAGGTTTCAGCACATAGAACATAAAAACGAGCAGCCAGGCTACCTTGTCAGCCTCTGCTTATTAGTTTCTGAGGGGATGGGTGTAAATCTTCCAAATCAATTACACTGCGGACAACATGGGATTCTGTATCATGAACGTGCAGTTCTGTGGGTTGGATCCCCAGGATGAGCGTATCATAGATATTCAAAATTGCCAAGTCACTGACTGGCCCCAGGTATCACTATTTCAGTTCATTCAATCACGCAAAGAGTCCCTGTAAATGACCTACATGGTGGTGTTACAACCTTAAACGCCAAAGAACGAAGTGCTTTTAAAGTATGAGTGAATAGGTTGTGTTTATTAATATATCTTGTACATAGATAGTATGAGTGTGTATGTTTGCATATATGAATATAAAAACTATTAATGAAAGAGTTCATGAATTTGGAAAAGAGTAAGGTGGAGTGCATGGCTAGGTTTGGAGGAAGGGAAGTGAAGAGGAAATGATGTAATCACACTATAATCTCAACGGGGAAAAGAAAAATATTTCTAAGGATGAGTGAATAATACTCAAAATTACCTTTGAAACCCCTGTTGAAAAACTCCATGAGAAATTAATCTCACCAAGGTTTAATGCAATATCTTCTTTTTTTTTTTTTTTTTTTGCCTTGAAGACATTTTCCCCTTTATCTGTTAAAAGTAATGCAAACGTGTTTTGAAAATTGCCTTAGAATTCTGGATGAAATTATACTAATGATGTATAACTTCAAATGTTACAGTCACATCCACAAAGCACAGCGTCTGTGCAATTAGAAGTATGACCACAGATCTGCGTCTCCATGGCAAGGTCGCCGTTGCACGTGCAAGGAAGGAGTGAGGTGGCTGATAAAATTATCTGCTATTACAGCCATGATTTATCATTCCTCTGGTGTCCCAGACTGAGCGTGGACAATTGAATTCTTGTAAGTTGAGAATATCTGATCCAAATTTAAATAGCATAGTTTCATTATTACAAAAATAATAATCTTAAATGCTAAAACCATGCCAGAAACCTGCTGGGTTTTTGTTTGTTTGTTTGTTTGTTTGTTTGTTTTTACCGTGGCAATGCCATCTTAACATTCTATTATTAATGTCTTCTGATCTATTTGTTTATTTTGGATCATTGCATGGGAGAAGACCTTCCTTATAAAGCCTCCCTACTACACTCAACTTCTCTGAACTGATACACCTATGCCTGAAAAAAGATGTTTCCCATACTGATTCTCCACTACAGGCCTGCCTGTCATGCACTTTATCCATGGTGTCAATCTAGGAAGAACACGTTCTAAAAGCAACATACAGGGTGTTGTCCACTTCCATGAGAAAATATTGGCAAATAACCCCAACAAAAGAAACAACAACAACAACGGAGTGATGAGTACTCAAATGAAAAAGGTGAAATGTAAAATAAAATAAACAGATAAAGAAGTAAATAAGCTCAAATCTGAGTTGAAAAGCTAATGGCTTCGAATGAAGCTGAGTAAAACTATGTGTTTGGAAGAGACACTTGAAGAATTACAAATGTTAATATTATGCCTCTCAGAGTAATAGAATGTTTGGACATTACACAGAAAACAAGCACTAGAAAGGGAAAGAATGAGTCCGAATTCAGGAGAGTGCTATGAAATATAACGCCGAGGCCAATTTAGCTGTATCTACAAGGTATAATTTAGAAGAATTACACAGTTACATTTCCATGTAAACATTTTAGACAAATAAATTAATATAACAGCACATGCCTCAGAGAATAATGATTCACTTACCTATTGCTGTGAAACAAATCCAACCAAAACTTAGTTCCTAAATGTATCAACGTTTACACTTTGATTGTAGGAGAATGTTGTTTGGTTTCAACTGTATGCTCTACCAATTCAAGTTGATTAGTGGTATTACAGATACGTTCTTACATGGCTTTCTTTAGCCAGCATGTGGCCTGGGCTGTATAAAAATTTAATGACTTCACCTTGCATGCCTGGTGACTCAGTGGCCTACCCCATGACTCTTTCTCTCCATAAGTTATTCTTTCAACATTCACAGTGTAAGCAAGAGTCAGTTACTGCTCTATTGAAAGTTTGGCCACACTATTCTGGATGATGGACTTTTAGCCTCCCTGGTCTCTACGACCAGATATGTAACAGACATGCCTCCAAAGCTGTCACAGAAAATGCCTCCAGCTATTACCTTCTTACCAAAACGTCCTCGAGGCAAACTTGTCCCTGGTGAAGAACTAGTGATCTCACAACACTTTTCTTAAAGCATAATAGCTAGCTTCCCAATCAACTAAGAGGGAATTCTCATCTTTTAAAGGCCAAGGGCCAGAAATCACAGGTCATGCTTTTCATGATATTATTGTAGTCAGCGGTGATCACATGCCACCTCAGCCTGATGATTTACCACCTATCAAACCTTTTTTTTTCTGTTTTCTACTATGCCCAAATGAATGTCAGTTACATAGTTCATCATGTCTTTACTGCCATCCAAAGGAGTTCTTTTGGTGAGAAGAATGCTTTTTCAACTTGAACTGAGTTAAAACCAGACATTTCCCATTGATTATAAGTATGATGGAATAATTTATATCAATAATATTAGTAATAAACTGATAAACTCTGTTTTTGTCTATAGTAATTTAAGATGTCAAAGTGAAGTATTTTGATCCTATCTTTTATTATATATAACTTTTATAAAGGAAGTTTACTTCTAAATACTATAGTGATTTGAATAGGAAGGACTACCATAGACTCGTATATTTGAATGCTTGGTCACTAGGGAGTGGTGTTACTTGACAGAGATTAGCAGGTGTGGCCTTGTTAGAAGGGGCACTTCACTGGGGGTGAGCTTTGCTTCAAATGCTCAAGCCTGGCCCCCTGTCTCTCTCTCTCTCTCTCTCTCTCTCTCTCTCTCTCTCTCTCTCTCTCTCTGCCTGTTCCCTGTGGATCCGGATGTAGACCTCTCAACTTGTCTGACATCACGTATGCCTGTGAGCAACCATACTCCCCACCATGATTCTAATGATCTAAGCCCCTGAACCTGTAAGCAGGCCCTGGTTAAATGCTTTCTTTTAGGAGCTTCCATGTTTGTGGTTTCTCTTCACAGCAGCAGAAAACAAAGACAGATACCCAGTTAGACTAATTGAAATTGAAGTTGCTTAACTACTAAGAGGCTATGATTTTATTTTAATTCATCTATATTTCTCTAGGCTTATTAGGTTGTATCAGGAATACCCAGGAATGAGTATGCAAAGGAGGAATACAAACTTCATTTTTTAGTCTACAGGCAATATGATATTTTTTTAAAGTTTGCAAAGAATGAACATTTATGTGAACAAAACTTAATAGCCACAGCCTGTGAGAGGCAGTGCTTAATACGTGTAGTGTTAGTCATGAAAATTTACCTGAGCTCCAGCAATAAAATCCAATATAAACACTAGGTAACTACTCAGGTGAGATCTGGTTATAATTCAGTTCGAGGCAGCCTTTCATCCTCTCCAGATATGTGGACTAAACCTTATCTAAAACAAGCAGTGGAGAAACAGAGTTCAAAGCAGGGAATATGACAAGGGTGCAGAGCTGACCAGCGTTTTTGGAAATATGACTTAGCCATGAATTATAGAGAAGAAAGATGTGATTAAACCAAGTCCCTCAAAGGCAACTTAGATGTGGCAAAGTCTGAGATTAAGATGATGTATTTGTTTGCATAATCTACTATAAGAAGATGAAAAAAAAAAAAACATGGCCAGCCTGCACTTGGATGGATAAAAGAGCACATCAAAGGTATAGCTAAGTCATTTTTATCTTGTGACTTCCCTAAATATGGCAAGGAGACAGGTATAGTTAGAAGGAAATATGTGGACTGATCTAGGCACTAAAATCTGAAGGTAATTAAAATAGCATCATCAAAATTTAAGGCAGCCTGTAGATTGGGAGTAAAATCTGTAAGCCACAGGTAGAAAAAAAACCCAACAGCAATCAATAAATCATAAACCCAAACCCAAAGCAATGTAAGAATACAGAAGGAAACATTTTTTTTCTAGAGTACAGAAAAAGACCAGCAGGCATGTGAGGAAAGGTTTAATACAGGTATACAATAATTTTGCAATGAAATATCACCTGATTGAATAGTATAATAAAAACTCAGAATTCTGACAATGAGTGTTGGAGAGAGTGTGGATAAAAGGGAGCAATCCTATGATATTGCTGAGAATATAAATTGAGAAAGAGATATTATGGATAATAGTGTGGAGATTGCTACAACATTAAAAGTAAACCTACCTTTTAAAAAAATCTCCTGTACCACCCAGAAATCCTAGATATTCACCACAAGGAAAGAAAACAAAATCCTTAGAAAGATATCTGAACTTCCAGGCTTATCACAGCATCATTTTGGTTGCCAAGTTATAGAAGTTTGTGTTCATTAAGGAAGAATCAATGAAGAAATGTGTGTGTATGAGAGAGAGAGAGAGAGAGAGAGAGAGAGAGAGAGAGAGAGAGAGAGAGGGAGAGAGAGAGGGGAGAGAGAGAGAGAGAGAGGAGAGAGAGAGAGGAGGGGGAGAGGAGAGAGAGAGAGAGGAGAGAGAGAGGGAGAGAGAGAGGGAGAGAGAGAGAGAGAGGGAGAGAGAGAAAGAGGGAGGGAAAGAGAGAGAGAGAGAGAGGGAGAGAGAGAGGTGGATATCAATAAAATTATTTACAAAGTTTTAAAAATGACTTGGGACATTTACTAGCCCATGCTAATTCACCAAGGCACCCACAATGCTTACTGTTAGTGTCATCTTAAATAGTCTGATGCAACACTTGCAGTGACCTGAAGACATTTAAGAACGACCGTCTTCTGTAAGACTATGGCCATTTTGTGAGTGATAAACTGAAACGGACATCTGAGAAAATTCTATAGAGTACTGGAGCCGATTTAAACAGCAAAAGCAACCCCGGGAAACAGAAAACCCAGGGCCACATCCCAGCTGAGCTACTGACACATTGTGACCACGGGTCCTTCCGTGAATCTTCTTACACTTCAGGTTTCTCATTTGCAAAAGTGACAGAGTTGGGCCAGGTGATTTCTGAGGCCCCATTTGCAATCTTCTCTGCTGTAATTTTTTCATCATTGATATTCATTGTGATTTGCAAAGAGATGAGAATTTTGAGCAAAGCTTTTGATTTAAAGTCTTTGCTCAGAGGTATTGCTCACAGGGTTCAGCGAATACTAATTAGGGATTTGGCACTTTCAGAGGATGAACTCCAATGATCACCTCACTCTTCTCTCCCCCAAGTTCCAGATTCAAGAACATTCTCTATCAGATCAACCCCTCTTTCCTTAGGGTGATCACAGGTTATAGGGAGAAAAAAGTTTTTTTTTTCTTTTAAACTCAAATATGATATAGGGCAGCCATGCAAATATATTTACTAGCTTACTAGAAATAGTTTGAATGTGTTTTTACCCAGGTATGGCTAGAAATGGAATGAACAGCTTGTGACTTGCGAAAGGTTTTATTCTCTAAATAAAATAGTGGCAATGTAAATTGTCTGTACCTCCTGCTTATTAAGCACCAGAAGAGCCCAGAAAATTCACTGAAACATTGATTCTTGTATTTCTATGCCGCCTACACTTCTTCAAGGTTAAGAATAGAATCTAAATACTTGTAGTTGTACTGGATGTGTAGCGTATTAAGCACTGGGAGAACAAACCTACTTTGAATACAATTTTTCTATAGAACTCCTCTATTGTTTTAATAGTGCATACGGACTTTCCACTAGTAAATATTTGCTAAGTTACCTCCTAATTCATAAGAGATAAGTAGACATATGTAAAATATTCGCTACCAGCAGGAATTAAAAGTAGAAATGGAATCTGACCCTCAGGTTCTGTTTTTTTTAATTTTTTTATTATTAATTTATTCTTGTTACATCTCAATGGTTATCCCATCCCTTGTGTCCTCCCATTCTTCCCTCCCTCCCCTTTTCCTCTTATTCCCCTCCCCTATAACTGTTCCTGAGGGGGATTACCTCCCCCTGTATATGCTCATAGAGTATCAAGTCTCTTGGTAACCTGCTATCCTTCCTCTGAGTGCCACCAGGTCTCCCCCTCCAGGGGACATGATCAAACTTAGATAACAACTGGAAGAGAAACCCTGGTTCTTAATGCTTGTACTTTTTAAGGTTTCATTTTTATTTAATTATGTGTATATAGGTGTGCCTCAGCAGGGATTATATTTGAAAGCACATTGGCTGCATGATTAGCAGAGGGTGTTGATCCCTTGGACCTAGAGTTACAGACACTCACTCAGCGAGCTATCCATCCTGAGTATTGATAATGCAATTTGGGTCCTCTGCCACAGCAGTATGAGCTCTTATTTGCTGGATCACTTCTTCAGTACAAACTGTTGTACTTTTTAAAAATATATGTTATTAATTTATTCATATTACATCTCAATTGTTATCCCATCCCTTGTATCTTCCCATTCCTCCCTCCCATTTTTCCCTTACTCCCCTCCCCTATGACTGTGACTGAGTGGGACCTCCTCCCCCTGTATATGCTCATAGGGTATCAAGTCTCTTCTTGGTAGCCTGCTATCCTTCCTCTGAGTGCCACCAGGCCTCCCCATCCAGGGGACGTGGTCAAATATGGGGCACCAGAGTTCGTGTGAAAGTCAGACCCCACTCTCCACTCAACTGTGGAACTGTTGTACTTTTGACGAAGACAAAATGAGTTCTGTTTTTGTGCAAATAATTTTGTAGAAGCAGAAGCTTTACCAAAACATTTCTACACACTGTAGTAATCATAGCATTAGTGAAAGCAGAACTTAACGAGGTTTGGCCGCACCAACAAGTGTGACTATTGGGAGTACTAAGTAGGACACCTGGTCTAAGTACTCCCCTGTAGGCTGTCCTGGGAATCTCACTTTCATATTTGATGTTAGGTAGCAGTTTCCTTTGGATAGAAACATCCTCTCCGGGAGGGGGTAGGAAGCTCAGGAGACTGAGGAAGTAAACTAACTTCACATGTCTGGGAAAGCTGAAGCTTGCAAGAGTCTTGAGGGTCTGTCTCCAGGTCAATAGACGCAGTAAACGATTACTGGAGGTAGAGACTCCATCCAACAGAGAAACTGAAAATTGAGTTTCTAGGACCTGTGGAGCTGTCTGCCAGTTGTGCAGAGAGCTAGCATTGCAGTTTGATCAAGTTGTCACCTGTGGGGGATTGGCTTTTCTGTGGTGCTGCTTCTTTTGAGTTTATCCTTGCTCTGGAAAATAGCCCTTCACCTGTATTCCTGTTAGTAATTACAATTTGGTGCAGGTATCAGTTTATTTTGTTGTGAGTTGCCTTTCTGAGGTGAGTTGATGTGTGTGTGTGTGTTGTATTTACCCAGCAGATTCTGTTACACAATAAAACCAACCAACTATATACACGTTTTCATGAGTAAAACGTGTTGCCAGAATTAATGCTTAGAACATAATCTATTTATAGTTTTTAAATATATAGTGCTATGATTGAAAACACAACTGTAACTTTATTCTGTTGGAGAAAGAATTTATAAACAGGCAAGAGTAAGAGAGGAATCCCTTTTGTGCTAGATTATTGGGAGCATGTTTTAAAACCTCTTATTTATACATAGATGACAAAAAGACGATGACACAGAGAGAGGATAGACAGATAGATAATGGTAGAAGATAGATGGCAGCGTGTGTATATGATGGGTTGTTGCAAATGCCTAGATTTTCTAGCTCTAGATGCTGAGTCTATCTGAAAAAAAAAAAAGGCCCATTAGCGGAGATATGTAGACCTAGAATCAAAATTCTGTATTCTAAATACCAGTCTCTAATCAATTTAGCTAGAATTCTTTGAAGAAAAGGGTATGAAAATGGTGAACTTGGACATCTCATAATATGAAATAATAGAAATAATACATTTAAATACATATGAACACATACACACATGTGCATAAGGCCATATGAAACAGACAAGAAAGCAACAATAGGATGTGAGAGGGCTGCCAATCGTTCAGACCTAAAACTACTGAGTTGCAGACCAAATATTATAACTGAAAACAAAATTTTAGAAAACTTACTAATCTCCTAGAAACTTTTCTCAGCCCCAGTGGAACTCAAATATTAGCATCATATGGTGGATAAAGGATTTGAAATCAGAAACTTTAATCTAAAATGTGCTTCTTATACTTAACATGTATCCTGTAGCAAGCTGTTTAAGCCAAACCTTAATTTCCCAGTCTGTCCTCTCCTTGTTTGAATCACTATGAGAATTACCTGAGATAATGAACATGAAAGCACAGGGGCAGAGAAAAGGTGACACAAAAATATTAGTCATTACCTATTTGCTTCTTTAGCCCACAGCTGTGGTTTTCAAAGCATGGTCCAATGATCACCGGGGACCTCCTGTATCTTGTGAGGGTCCGTGATGCCAAATTGTTTCTGCAATAATCGTAAGATGAAACACTGCGATTAGACTTTGAGGAAGGGAAGAGGGAGAAATTCAGAAGGTGGGTTTTCATTTCATAACTCCCAACACTTCAGAAATCAGAAAAATACTAGGCAAGAAATCACAGCATACAAGAGCAAGCTTGCTCATCAGCTGTTGATGCTTTGTCTGGACAGGTCTCCCCCTCCCAAATACACGGCTTTGACTTCCTGATTTTACTATCACTTTGAGTGAGTTTCCCACTCATGTTAAAATAGGTGTTCGTGGATGCTGTGCAAGTGGAATTTGAAACGAAATCTCCTTAGGAAAAAAATTAAGAAAGGAAAGAGAAAGGCAATAAAGGTCCTTTGTTTTCCACAGCAAGTATATAGGTTCTTATATTTGTTGTTTTACTGCAAGTTCTTGTCAGGTCTAGTTCAAATGGGGTGCACTTTGATTGTTTGTCTGCTTTCTCTATCACAAATTGTATTACATTGCAGCATCACAGCTCTGTTTCTGTTATTCCTCTCTTAGGAACTTGGCAAAGAACTTCAGGTATTAAATCATGCAGGAAAAAGCCAATGCACATTCCAGGCTCATCATGCATTGAGAGAAGCAAATTAACACTTGGTAGTAGTCAGACTGCATGGGTATGAGAAAAAAATAAAAGTGCTTCTTTTCCTGTTTCGCCAACTGTCTAAACTTCATCAAATTTGTGGAATGCCAAAGATTTTTCCCTATGTAGTGTCATGCTCCTTCACTAATATCCACTCTTTGTTTTGAGAATACCATTCTTCTCTTGGATCATGGTTACTTTGTTTTGTCAGATTTCCACACTTGTAATATCAGTGTTGATTTTTTTTTCTTTTTTAAAAGATGTATTTATTATTATGTGTACAGTGCTCTGCCTGCATGTACACCTGCAGGCCAGAAGAGGGCATCAGATCACATTATAAATGGTTGTGATCCACCATGTGGTTGCTGGGGATTGAACTCAGGACCTCTGGAAGAGCAGACAGTGCTCTTAACAACTGAGCCATCTCTCCAGCCCCAATGATGATTTTTTTTTAAAATCCTCATACATGTAACTATATATTGCAAGAGGGTTTGCTCAGAAATTTCAATCTGTGAAGAACTCTTACTGTGGTAAGAAAAGGGTTAGACCTGCGCTCTAGGGGCTTTAGATTTCCCAGCTAACTATTTTGTGGATTTTGGCACTTGTGTTAGCACTGTTTTCCCAGGACTTTGTTTATATTCCAGTTCTGGGTATTGAACCCAGGGCCTTCTACACGCTGTGCAAACACTGAACCACTGAGCTATCCTTAGTTGTAAAACTGTTTTAGAACCCTCACCTTTACCTTAGATCATGAATACTGACACACTCTAAATTTCAAGTAGGGTGATTCTAACGTATTTAGACATTTCCAGACACAACTGAACAGGATAGTGGGCAACGCTAAAATATTATTTGGGGAGTTTCACTTTTCTCCCCTCTCCAAATCGATCATCCGTCCAAATAACATCATTATGCAACATAGCTCCAGCAAGGAAACCAGTGACCTGTTTGAGCTCCTTGATCCTGAAAAATGCAACTCATTGATTTTCAGACTGCTGTTGACAATTCAAAAACAAATGCATTAATAATGCGAGTTGTTTTTGAATGTTAACATAATAACCACAATAGGCAGCTCTTTATAATCAGGGGCTAATCATTATTAATTCCTTTGACATTCAGTGCCGTGACATTAATTATAATGAACTTTTTCCAGCAAACATCCATTGCTGTCCACAGCTCTATGGCAAAGTGCTGTCATCTGGAGTCATTGTTGCAGCCACTGGAGACTGGTATTATACTATGCTAAGCATCTTATGGACCAAAATGAATATGAGACTTTCCTGTAAATTTTTAAAAAGTTATTTTTGAATAGCTCAGTAATTTTGAATACTTTTTTTTTCTGTTGGAATTACAAGTTTTGGAATTTCATGAGACCTGGAAAAGTTTCTATTTTCTATTTCTTGTTATTCTTTCTTGTTATTCTTGTTATTTTATTCAATACACTCACATTTGTTCGTTTTCAGGTTCTTTCTTTTCTGATTATTTCCCTCTAATTCTTGTTTCCTGATTCCTGAACATTTTTAATTTGGAGGTGGTTCATCTATCACATTTGATAGATTGATGGAGAATAATGGTGTGACTTTCTTAAAACAACATTTTTGTGTGTAGTGCTGGAGATTGAATCGAGGGGCCCAGGCATGCCAGGTAAGGACTCTACTATTCAGTTGCATTCCAAGCCCTATTTTAACTTTTCAGTTTTGAGAGTAGACATCGCTAACTTGTGCATACTGGCCATGAACTCTTCCCATATCCCAAACTGGCCTTAGATTTTTGGATCCTTCTACTTTCACCTTCTGAGTAACTGATAATACAAGCCTACGCCATTGGGAGCAGCCATTTGCTTGCTTTTCAAATTTAGTTGTACAAGAAAATAATCACCTGTAAGACATGCATGCTTTATCCATAGTTAGGCTTCCCCAACCCAGCAGTTGCCTCTTCAAAGGTAAAACACTATGATAACCACTCTGTCTTATCCTTTGGGGCTGGGAGTGTCATTCCATCTCATGCTGTCAAATGACTGATTTTCATACTGAAAGTATAAATTTGTTCTAGTTAATTGTTATAACTGTACAATTTTTGGCATATCATCATTGTAATTTTGCAAATAATTTGTAAGTAGTTTTGGTAATTCTTTCTTTCTTTCCTTTATTTTAGTTGGGGTGATATTATAAAAAGGCATGCAAACTTTGGAACCAGGCAGCTATTATTTATTTTGTGATACTGAAAACAAAAGGCTGAATTCAATCTGTCGGGAGATGAAGACTTGAAAGATTACATGCAATGGAGTTCACAGCGTGTAATGGATACTTCATTCATGATGAAGAATTGGCTGACCTCTACCACTTGGTTAACTTATGGCAGGTAATGGTTGGCTTACAAGCTCATTTATTTGCCTAAGCAGTAGACTGAGATTCTAGATAAGATTTTTCAGGAATTGTATTTCCATTGTATACCAGTTTGAGCGCTTGTTCACAAGGAAAACTATATATAAAAGCTAAACCAGGTGGGGTACCACAGTGCCTGAATTTGGTAACAAGAAAAATAATACACTGAAGAAGGGGAGAAAGCATTGCAAACATCACTTGTTGCCAAACTCCAAAGAACATGATATATGTATCTCCTTCATCAGAAAGGAAAAGAGTTAAATTCACCCTCATACATGAAACCCAGTGTAATGCCTGATGTGTTTAAATCTGGTATCAGATAGGGTCCCATAGTGCTTCTTAGCCAGTATTCATAGACTGAGAATCTGAAATTGCAATGATAGCCAGATGGCAAAGGGTCTGATGGGCAGGGCATAGGGGGAAGCATAGAGACATGCATTTTAGAGCTTAGTACAGTGGTTGGTGAGTGGGGTAGATTCAATATAAACAGAATCCAAAGCCCCTGTACTCTGACTACTCTAAACGTATTTAGTATTTAGAGGAGCTCCAAGCATCCCTATCTCTCTCCATTGGCACACACCAGGGGCAATTCATCCCATTCTAGTGTGATGGTGAGATCCCTTGGATGGGATCTGGAAGGGACCTGACCACCCCTCCTTATACCTGGAAGGGATTTTGTTTGTGTCTTTCCACATGACTAGCCCAGCCAATTTGGATTCAAGCCAGAAATGTCTGACATCACCCCAGCAACCAAACAGATGGCCTTCCTCTGGCTGACAGATCAAGGACAGAGTAGGCAGAAGAGGGACCACCACCTATAGGACAAGATCTTCTGGTTAGTTAGTGGCAGCTGCCCAGGCCATGTGCCCCCCACAGGCTTCCCTTTCCTGTATTCTTATGGGCATCTTTGTTATTCTCCATTCCAATTCTGCTACTGCCCAGCTGCTTCCTAACCCTCCCAATACCCACTACTGGAGATTTTTTGCTAAGGAGACCAATAACAGACACAACAATAATCCTAGGAACCCAGGAGTGCCACACCCTTAAAGAAAACTGACCATCTGTGGCATTTTGAATGAGGATGTCTCCCGTAGGCAGTCAGTATGGCTAGAGCTCTACTCTTTCATATGGCAACTCAACAAGGGAACTGATCTGTCATGGAAGGGGCTCAAGAGTGTCCATAGTGGAAGTCACCGGCCGTATGGTGTGTTTGGATGAGGGCTGCTTCAGTCAGCTCCCATGGTACCCAGTGAGGTGGTGAGACTCAGTCTGATGAGTAAAGGGATGAAGATCTTTCTTTCCTTTTGCTCCCCTCCCAGCTGGGGAACAATTATTACAGGAGTATAGGAGCCTGGAAAGAGGGGTTAATACAGGAACTAATAATGTTATTGTACTAGAGAAAGTATTTGAGGATTTGCTTCCCAGGTGGTAGCACTGACTGGGGAGGTGCAGCCATGATGGAGGAAGCATATTACATCATTGGGGGTATAATTTGGGTGTCCATACCCTCGCTCCATCCCCAGCTCAGTTTTTTCTGCTTTATGTTTGTGGGTGAAGATCTGACTCCTCAGGATCCCACTCCAGCTGCCCACTGCTATGCTTTATCTTTCTAGGATTAAAACTGAAATTTGGGATAGATTAGAATGTCCAATTCTCACTCAAAGCCAGAGGTAGATTCCACTTATTTTCACCAGAAAAGAATTGCATTCCATTAACAGGCTTTCAGTGCAGGATAAAACAACTACATGAGACAGCTTTATTCCTGAGATTCATTCTAAAATAAGATATTGTGCTCCCCGCTATTCATTCTCAATGTTCAAGAGTACCAGAGATTCATTTATTACCTCTGGAAAGTCAAAGAAAGACTTTGTACAAGCACAGTAGGAAACCACAGGCTTGGGTTTGAAGCTGTACTTTGCATTCAGTACCAGAAGGAGCTCCAGTAAGAAGTCTTAATCTCCTTGGGAGGTAGACAAACGTTAGTGCTTAGTAATCTAATACTAATAATCATTAAAATTTTGTACTTAAGAAATTTGGAATGTAAGGCTTTGTGGTGGTGTTTCACACTCTCAATCAGCTCTTTAGTGTCATAACTAAATAGATGGATACTCTCTCACATTCAAGTGTAGGATAGCGTGTTACTTGTTTGTAATTGCCCAAGGTGGCACTCACATTCATGCCCATGCCATTAATATTGTTTTGTTTACTTATGTCTGAATTGATACTTGTTTCCTGGGGATGAGAATTTGATGCCATTGTTCACAATAATAAAAACCCCAAAGATTTTTTTTCTCCTCATTCATACCTAAAGGATGTCAGACTCATTACATAGAAATGTTATATGCACAGGTATTTCTGGCTATGTAAAAAAAAAATGCATCATAGTTTGGAAATCTATCTCATTCTGTTAGAACTGCCGTCTTTCTTGGATTTACATGAAGCACTTGTTTAGAAGAAAAAAAAAAAAAAAGAAGAAGAAGAATGTGGGCGAAGGAAATGCTCAGCGAGTAACTTGCTGTTCCAGGGTAAGGACTGAATTTGAATTCCCAGAACCCAAGCAGGAAATATGGAGTCAGAGACAAAAGGACCTCTAAGAACAGACCCTGCCTCAAACAAATTGAAGGTGAAGACTGACACCAAGTAATTTTATGACCTCCACGAGCACACTGTAGAGCATGTGTGCCCACACACGTATACACATACATGTTTACATGCTGTCTGCACACATAAATACATAAACAATTTAAGTGGGTGGAATATGTGCAATGTTTCTATTTTCATTTCTAGTTCCCCCACTTTAACCTAAATTATTAAAGTGTTTAATTTTATTATATGAATACTAAAATCAGCTTGAAAAATCTGTAGATTAATTTCTGGAAAAGCAAAGAGATGAATGGTTGAAAAATCTCCGGCATTTTCACAGGCACTCATTATGTGATATGGAGAACTTCACATCCCCAATAAATCTAGTTAAAATAATTACAGGCATTATGACCCAGAGAAGTGTTAAATTTTTGCTTGAGTGTATAATAACTTCGGAGAGCATCTGCCCTTTTGGTCTGTACTGGGTAATCTCATTTTATGGAAGGAATTTAAGATATGTGGTCAAAGGGTCCTGTCTGAGTTTGTCTGTGAGGGTATTTCTAAGGAAGATTGTCATTGAACCAGCGGGCCACGTAAAGAATCCAGCAGTCTGCCAATGCGGGGAAGCAAATGGCAACTCTCATTTCCCCTTCTCTTTGCATCTGTTGTTCTCCTTTCCTTCTGCACATGAGTTTGGACACCATCTTTTCTTCCTCTTTGGACACCATAAGTGCATGTCCTTAGTCCTTTGTCTTCAAGTTTTGAATACTTGAGGTGTCAGCTTCATGGTTCTAATGACTGCAGTTTTGAAGCCACACTTGTCATTACCCTATCTCCTGAGCTTACAGAAGTCACATTGTATGAGAGTTCCCACTCCATAGTCATTTGGGACACTTCTTTTCATAGCAGGTACACTCATATAGCTACATAAATTCATTTATATAATTATATCTTTATCATTTTCTTTATCTCTTCTCTGTCATTGGAGAACCATAGAGCATGACCCCCGATGCTTCATCGTTAGTGTATATAATCCTATTTTATCACTGATACATATATTTTTTTTATTTTGCTCCACATCACCTCCATCACAAAGCTTTGCTCTTTCATCATTTTTTCCCACTTACATGTATTCCCCTGTGTGATTGGCAGATTTTACTGACTACTGTGGAGTACTGGAAAGAGTACACAGGCCCATGGGACCTCAGGGGAATAGAATTGCTCCCTCTCATGCCTTATTACATACCAGCATGGCTTCCTCTTTCTCCTATTTAGCACAGTTATATGTCTTCCCTCAGGACTTATCTTCAGACTTACCCACTCAAGAAAATCCAACACAGTTTTATTAATCCATCTTAAAAACTAGTTAGAAGTTGTCTTTTGTTATAGTGTACGTGTGTGTGTGTGTATGCTACAGGCATGTGCATTTACATGCCTTGTGTGTGCATGTGTGCATGCTCATGGGGAGGGCAGAGCAGAATGGCAAGTGCCTTTCTTTATTATAGCTCATAGTATTGCTTTGAGACAGGGTCTCTCACTGAAGTAGAACTTTTTATATCTGCTTGTCTGGCTGGCAAGTAATTTTTTCTAGGTTTCCATGTTTCTTCTCCTTAATACTGTGGGTACAGGCAGGTACACCCATGCCAACTTTAAATGTGGGTGTTATAACTGCAGCTCATCTTCCCTCTCCCCTCATTTATGCATCTTCCTGTGTTCCCCTTTCTCCCTCTCTCCCCGTCTATAGCTTTTTATACTCCATAGGATTGATACAATGGAGACAAGACATCCTTTGGATAACATGTCTGGATTTTCATTGGTATCTGAGATACAGAGGAAAACCTTAAAAGAGTTACACATGAGACAGCACAGCCAGAAGGCCCAGATGAACTAAGGAAAGGGTAAATAGGGAAATAGCAAATGTGCATCTTGTCTAACACAATGCTGAGCCGTCTGTTCTATTTCTAACCCTCATTACTTGCACAAACCTCGGTTCTTTCCTTGTCAGACATTCCTTGCATTTGGCTGAACCCTGACATCCAGATCTGCACATTATAAGTTGATGAGTCCAGACATTTAGTGGAAATTAGTTTACTCATCACTCTGACTGGCTCTCTGTTTAATTCACAGGGCCAGTAAGCCCTGGAGCACTCAATCCATAGAAGTAATTTGGAACCTGTTAAAGGAAAGCTAGCCTTGAGTTGCATCAGTTGTCATGGTGATACTGTTGGCCACTGAAACACCTGTACTTGGCCATACTATCGGGGAAAATATTTCCAAAGCTTAAAGTGAAACTTCTTGTTCAACAATCTATAAAAAGAGAAAAGGTATCGGGAATTTAAAATATCCCATAGCTTAAAATCAACTTAACCTGTGATTAAAACTAAAATACCTAGCATATATGTACATAATGTATGCATGTATGTGTGTGAGTTGTGTGTGTGTGTGTGAGTTGTGTATGTATGTGAGTGAGTTGTGTATGTGTGTGTGTAGAACCATAAACCTAAGAAATAAGAGGATTGCGTTTTCTTTTGTTTTAAAACATAGGATTGTATAGAAACAAGATTATGCCTTTCTCACAGTTTTATTTGTTGCATACTTATTTATAGTTTCCAAGTATGAATATATTCCAGTTATTCCGTTGACCCTGCAACACCTCTACGATTAGATGGGAGAAAGTATTAGAACAAGTCGCAGGAGTCTGTGTATCCTTCGGCCTTCTAATAGAGTTTCTAATCCAGGAGGCTAGCTTACACTCAGATGAGAAATGCGACTTTTGGTGTTCAAGATTCAATAAACATGTCTGAGATCTTCCTTAATCAAGGTTGACAAGTCATGTAGAGATAGGCATCTTTCAAGGCTGCTTTCATTTTCTGTTGACTGAATGGTAACTCAGGGAATGGGGCATAATTTCCATTGCTCCTTGCACAGATCTAAGTTAATTTCTTGAAGACAGAATTCTCCTCGAAGGCACTGTTCTCAAGTTCATGTATTTAACCATAAAAACCGTTTTCTTGTTATCCCAAGGTCCTTCCTTAGTGATTACATCATTAGGCTCACCGAATAGCTTACCTATTTCTGAGAAACAAACTTCCCTCAAATACCAAGATGACTCAAATGCCAGCTGTTGGAACAATGAGGGCCCTGAATAGCCCTGTTTCTTTTTCATCAATTAATTTATTTAATCACTTTAGAGTCTTATCACAGCTGCCTCTCTTCTTTCCTCTCAGTCCCACCCTAATACCTCTTTCCTCTAACTCCCACCCTCCATTTCTCTGAGAAGAAGAAGCCCTTTCATGGGTAACAACCCACCCTGGCACATCAAGTTGGTGGCTCAGTATCTGTGAGCCACTATGGGCTCAGGTTACTTTACTTGTAGGTCTTCTTGTGGTGTCATTGACCCCTCCTGTCTTATAATCCTTCCTCCTACTCTTCTACAAGGCTCCCCAAGCTCTATTATTGGGCTATGGGATGGGTCTCTGCATCTGTTTCCATCAGCTGCTGAGTGAAGGTTCTCAGAATACAGTTATACTAGGTTTTGGTCGACAAGCCTAGCAGAGTATCATTAACAACAGTGTCAGGGGTTGTCTCTTTCCCATTCGGTGGACCTCAAGTTAGGCCAGTCATGGGTTTGCCTTTCCATCAATCCCTTCTCCATCTATATCCCTGCACTTCTAGTAGGCAGGATGAATTTACAGTGGAAGAGTGTTCCCCTCTCTCCACATCCTTGCCAGCATGTATTGTCACTTGAGTATTTTTTTTATCTTAGCCATTCTGACAGGCATAAGATGAAATCTCAGAGTTATTTTGATTTACATATATTTCCCTGATGACCAAGGACACTGAATATTTTTAAGTGTTTCTCAGTCATTAGAGATTCCTCTGTTGAGAATTCTTTGTTTAATTCTGTACTCCATTTTTAATTGGATTATTTGGTTTGTTGATGTTAAATTTCTTGTTTTTTTAATATACATTTTGAATATTAACCTATTGAATGTGGAGTTGACTGCTGTTTTGCCCTATTTACAGTGTCCTTTACCTTGCAGAAGTTTCTATGTTTCATGAGGTTCCATTTATTAATTGTTGATCTTAATGTCTGAGTTGTTGTTCTGCTCAGGAAGTTGTCTCATATACCAATGTGTTCAAGGCTATTTCCCACTTTCTTTTCTATTAGATTTAGTGTATCTGGTTTTACATTGATATCTTTGATCCACTTGGAATTGACTTTTGTGGAGGGTGAGAAAATGGATCTATTTCATTCATCTACATGCAGACACCCAGTTAGACCAGCATCAATTATTGAATTTGCTAAATTTTCAGGTACTATATTGTTTAGATACAGAGAGAGTGGGCAGCCTTGCCTTGTCCCTGATTTTAGAGGAACTGTTTTCCATTTCTCTCCATTTAATTTGATGTTGTCTGTTATCTTGCTGCATATTGCCTTTATTGTGTTTAGGTACATGGCTTGTAACCCTGAATCCTCCAAGATTTTTAACATGAATTGCATGGTGGATTTTGCCAAAGACATTTTGAGCATCTAATGAGATGATCATGGACTTTTTTCTTTTAGTTTGTTTATATAGTGGATTAAATTGACAGATTTCCATATGTTGAAGCATCCTTGCATTCCTGGCATGAAGCCTACTTAATCATGGTGGATGATATTTTTAGTGTGTCCTTGGATTAGGTTTGAGATTGTGTTCATAAGAGAAATTGGTCTGAAATTCTCTTTCTTTGTTGAGTCTTTGAATAGTTTATGTATGAGGGGGACTGTGTTCTCATAGAATAAGTTTGGTAATGTTCCTTCTGTTTCTGTTTTGTGGAATAGTTTGAGAAGTATTGGTATTAGTTCTTCTTTGAAAGTCTGGTAGAAATCTGCACTAAAACCATCTGTCCTAGGGCTGCTTCTTTGTAGTCTTATTTTTACTTTTATTTTTGGTTGGGAGCCTTTTGAGGACTGCTTATATTTCTTTGGGCATTATAGGTCCATTTAAATTTCTTACATGGCCTTTATTTAACATTTGTAACTAGCATCTAACAAGAAAATCATCCATTTCATTGAGATTTTCCAGTTTTGTGGAGTACAGCCTTTTGAATTAAGAACTACTGATTCTTTGGATTTCCTTAGTGTGTGCTGTTATGTTCCCCTCTTCATTTTTTATTTTATTAATTTGTACTCTCTGAATTTTAATTACTTTGGCTAAGGGTTTGTCTATCTTGTTGACTTTCTCAAAGAACCAGTTCTTGATTTTGTTGATTGTTTGTATTTATTGTTTCTAATTTATTGATTTCATCCCTGAGTTTGACGACTTCCTGCCATCTACTCCGATCGGCTGTTTTTGCTTCTCTTCTGTTCTAAAGTTTTCAGATGTGCTTTTAAATAATGTGATATTTCTTCAAGTTATTTATAAAGGTACCCCAGTGCTACGAACTATCCCCTTAGTACTGTTTTCATTGTGTTCTGCAAGTTGGGGTATGTCGCGCCTTCAGTTTTATTGAATTCTAGAAAGTCTTTAATTTCTTCCCTAACCCCCATAGAGAGCTGTTTAGTTTCCATGGGTTTGTAGGTTTTCTGTTTTTGTTGAAGACTAGCTTTTTTTCAATGTTAGTATGATAAAGTACAAGGAGTTAGTTAATTTTTGTTGTATCTGTTGAAGCTTTCCTTGTGGCTGACTATATGGTCAATTATGGAGAAGGTTCCATGAGGTGTTGAGAAGAAGGTATATTCTTTTGTGTTTTGGTGAAATGTTCTGAAGATATTTATTAGGTCCATTTGATTCATAACGTTGGATAGTTTCATTGTTTCTCTGTTAAATTCTGTCTCAATGACCTGTCCATTGTTGAGAGAGGGATGTTGAAGTCTGTTACTATTAATGTGTGGGATTCAATGTGTAATTTAAGCTTTATTAATATTTGTTTACAAATGTGGGTCCCTTGCATTTGGGTCATAGATGTTCAGGACTGAGATGCCGTTTTGTGATTTTTTTTTTCCTTTGATAAGTAATGAAGTTTCATTCCCCATCACTTTTATTAGTTTTGGTTTGAAAATCTATTTTATTATATATTAGAATGGTTACTCCAACTTTCTTCTTTAGTTTGGAAAACCTTTTATCAGCCCCTTTCTCTGAGGTAATGTCTATCTTTTTTGCTCAGGTGTGTTTTTTGTGTTCTACAGAATAATGGATCCTGTATTCTCATCCATTCTGTAAGTCTGCGTCTTTTTATTGGGAAATTGAGTCCATTGATGGAGAGAGATATTAGGATATTAGGAACAATGATTGTTAATTCTTGTTATTTAGATGGTAGTGGTGGTAGTGTGTGTGTGTGTGTGTGTGTGTGTGTGTGTGTGTGTGTGTGTGTGTTCCATTCTTTTATTTCTCATGTTTTCTTTGGGCTAGGGTTTTACTTCTAGTATCTTCTTAAGGCTGAATTTACGGATAAATTTTGCTTAAATTTTGTTGTCTTTTTTTCTCAATGCAATATCTTGTTACTTCCATATATGGTGATTAAAAGTTTTGCCAAGTGTAGTAGTCTGGGCTGACATATGTGGTCTCTTAGAGTCTGCAACATATCTGCTGAGGCCCTTCTGGATTTTAGATCTTTAGAGTCCTTTTTGACAAACCTGGTGTAATTCTTTTTTAATTTTTTAAATTTTTTATATTTTTTAATGTTTTTTTTTAATTAATTTATTCTTGTTACATCTCAATGGTTATCCCATCTCTTGTATCCTCCCATTCTTCCCTCCCTCCCATTTTCCCATTATTCCCTTCCCCTATGACTGTTCCTGAGGGGGACTTCCTCCCCCTGTATATGCTCATAGGGTATCAAGTCTCTTCTTGGTAACCTGCTATCCTTCCTCTGAGTGCCACCAGGTCTCCCCCTCCAGGGGACATGGTGTAATTCTGATAGGACTCCCTTTATATGTTACTTGGCCTTTATCCCTTGCTGCTTTGAATATTCTTTCTTTGTTCTGTACATTTAGTGTTTTGATTATTATCTGGCAGGAAGATTTTCCTTTCTGGTCTGATATATTTGGTGTTCTGTATGCTTCTTGCGTGTTTATAGGCATCTCTTTCTTTAGCTTAGGGAATTTTCTTCTATGATTATGCTGAAAATATTTTTTGGACCTTGGAGCTGATATTTTTTCTCCTTCGGTTTCTATTATTTATTGGATGCTTTATGTCAAGAACGTATTGGATTTAACTTTTTTTTTCCTTCTGATGTATCAATTTCTTCTATCATATCTTCCATACCCAAGTATGTTTTTCCATTTCTTGTATTCTGTTTGTGATGCTTGTTCCTGTTCTCTTCCCTATGTTGTCCATCTCCAGGATTCCCTCAATTTTTGTTTTCATTATTGCTTTCTATTTCATTTTCAGGTCTTGAACAGTTTTATTAATTTCCTTATCCTGTTTGGTGTATTTTCCTTTATTTTTAAATGGATTTATTAATTTCCTCTTTAAATACTCTATCATCTTTATAACATTGGATTTAAGGTCATCTTCTTGTGCTGGGATCTGGTGGTCCCATATTGTGATGGCTTATGTTGACTGTATTTTTATGGTGACCATTAGCCATCTGCTTGTCTCTGGTCTTTGCTCAATGTTTCTGATGCTGGCAAGATTCCTTTGCGAGGCAGAAAGAGCATTGGGCCTGATAGTAGGGCATAGGGAACAGCCTGATGCTCACTTCTTCTGGCTGTGCCCCAGGTGGATCTGAATGTTCCTGGGGTCCTTCAGGCCTTCTCAAGAAGAGAGGCAGAGCCAAGGGCCTGACAATGGAGCTCAGGGAACAGTGTACTCATCTCTGTTAGCTGTGCCCTAGGAAGACTAGGCAGGCAGGGAATTGTCAGGTTGCAGGTGTCTAACCTAGATGTTTCGGGCGCCCTGCAGGCCTCCTCAGGAAGATGAGCAATGGGGCTCAGAGGAGAACATGCAGCTCACATCTGCGGACTTTACCCTAGGTGGACCTGGCAGGCAGAGGACAGGTGGGATGAAGTGGGGATGTCTAACCTGGATGTTCCCGGGGCCCTGCAGGCTTCTTCAGGAAGGCAGGCAATGGGACACTGGGGGAGCCTGATGCTTACCTCTACTGGTTGTGCCCCAGGATTATCACTCTTTCTTGTCTGATACTTTTTGATTGCTTAAACTTCGTATCAGGACAATATTGGGGTAGTGGAGACTCTGGGCTTTAAAAGTGTTCCCAGGATGAGGTATACCATGGGTTCCTTTGGTCTAGCTCCAAGAGTTGGTCACAGAAGCTTTCTGTTAGCCAAAGAAGCTCATGATCTTCCCAGACCTAGATGATACGTCTACGTAAATGGGATGTCCCCAGATTTGTGGTGAACTCTTCTTTCCATGATTCTTTTCCGAAGTCTTATTTTTATTAAAGACTTGCGCTGTATTTTTCTGTGGTGTGTATTTACAATGAACACGATGCTTTTGAAGTAGAGTTATTCTCATGGCATGGCTTCTTTATTTCTATCAGATGGCCCTTCCTTTCATGGTGGAGATTTACTCACGTATGAAGATGTTCATGTAAACCACACACCCAGATCTTGCTTTCTAATACTGTAAGTGGTCTTTCCACTTCCCAGGTTTGGAGATTGGTGGTAAGAGATGCTTTTATTATGCTGTGGTACATTAACTTCCTTTGAGAAATGAAACCATCTATAGTTTTTGGTCCCCATTCTCATTGGCTCTGCTGCTCAAGATACGTAGTGTATTGACAAAGAGGTGAGTGCCTGAATGAGGCAGGAAGTAATGTTAAAGGAATGGACATCTGTTCCTTATAGCAGGGATGGGATTAATTTTCAACATTGCATGTCAGCCAAGGTCAACATAGCTGCTACTCATTCCTGAAATGGTGTAAGCTCGTATCATCTCTTAAAGGTAACATGCAATAATTCCGGTGTGAGGTTCTCCAGGTATAGACTCCCAAGAATTAGCAGATGGCTTTGTTTCTCTCCCGTGATAAGACGTTAAATGCCAGCTCATTGTGATAATGGAACTGTTAATTCCTAGGTGGCAACCCCTCAGGCAGATCTCTTTAAAGTTCTAATTTCTGAGAGAGTGCAAATCAGAAATCAAATTGTACATTTCATAAAATTTCAATGAAGCATCAAGCCACAGGCAGGACAGATGTTGCCCTTATGAAACAATCAGAGTAACACTTATTAAAAGTTCATTGACAGGGATAACACTTTATGTAGTACACTTGTTAGGAGTTTTTTCGAATTTCTAGTTGGTGAGCTCCTTAAGTAGTTTCTATGTCTGAAGTGGGATCTTGGTACTTTTAAAATCAAGTTTCTCAAGAGACTGAATTTACAATAACTCCTGCACCCAGTTTATCTAGCAAACACATGCGTGCACACACAGAAGATTATACACACACACACACACACACACACACACACACACACACACACACACACACACAATTTCCATGAAGACAGAGATGTAAAAAAGCAGAACTATTTGGAATGAGATACTCAGAGGTGTGTATTTGGGAACTTCTGTCTCCTGCCTTAATTTTATTTGACATTCTTCATTGTCATAATATTTACTTTTCTATACTCCAAAACTAGCCACCATAACTTTTTGTTTAAAACCTTTAATACTTTCTTGTTACATATGGACCAAAGCCAACTTACTGACCATGATTTCTAACTGCGATTCTTCCTACCATTTTTAATATGATATTGTGCTATAGACATAGTTTGTCATTTGCTAAGCAAGTCCTATATTCCTGTATTTTTGCTTTGCTTTAACTTCCTGAAATGATTCATTCCTAATCTGGACTAAGAGGTAGCCACACTTCAGGACTAAAATGTACCTCATTATTGCCTTTTCCTTACATGCTTGAAGAGAAAAACATGAAAAAAATCTACTTATAGGTCAACACATTCAGTCATTTTGAAAGCTGGAGGGGTGTAAATCTTGATGCAAATCTATCATTATCAAAAATTATAAGAGAACAAGATATTGGAAGTCATATGGCTTGAAAGAGTGACACAGAGAATTCTTAATGGATTAAAATAATTCTCTTATATTTGGAGGAAAATGTGGGTCTGTATGCATAGTCATGCCCTCACTACATTTTGAAATTTGTTAGAATATATCAGGAATTTCTATTTCCTGAATATCACTATATAAGTTGTGAGAAACTCAGAAAAAGTTTAAGTGGTATGGTGGACCAAAAAATATCTTCCCCCGCAAAAGGCTTCAGGGCTTGAGTTTGTGTGCATTTACTGCACACCATACCTGCCTCTGCCTTCTCACCTGCTCATCCATCAGTCCTACTTACTTCCCATGTATGTTAAGCCAAATATAAATATCAGCTAGTTTTGCTTTTTTTTCCTAATTGCATCACTGTATTGTAAATATTTATTATTTATATGTCTACTCTTTAAATGTACTTCTATGTATTCTTAACATATTTATTCTATGCTATTTAACACTATAAGGCTATGTGCAGTGAATGAGTAAGGTATAGAAGATTTAAATTATACTTGCATTTTGGGATAAGGTCTCCTGTATGCCAGACAGACCTTAAAGTTTCAAGTAGCCAAGAGTAGGTTTAAACTTCTGATTCCCCCTGCTTCTACCTGCTGAGTTCTGGGATTACAAGTACTACCCAGTTTTAATGCAATGCTGGGGACCAAACCCAGGGCTTCACACATTTTGCTTTTATTCTTTCCTTCTTAACACATATTCAAACCTTTCACCTGAAAGTGTAGTACTGTAAGCTCACATGTTTCTCTTTAGCCAATTAGGCATACTGTCTGAGCCACAACCTTAAATTGCATGTGGTTTGTTTCCTGTAAGAGTCATGGCTGCATGGGAGAATAGCAAAGTAGAAGGATCCAGAGGGTACTAGAAACCTACAAGTAGAACATTATGATAGGCAGATTTGGGCCCAGGGGTCCCGCTCAAACTAAGGCACCAGCCAAGGACAATACAGGCGGTAAACTTTAAACCCCTACCCAGATCTAGCCAATGGACAGAACATTCTCCACAGTTGAGTGGAGAGCAGGGTATGACTTTCACACGAACTCTGGTGCCTCATATTTGACCACGTCCCCTGGAGGGGGAGACCTGGTGGCACTCAGAGGAAGGACAGCAGGTTGCCAAGAAGAGACTTGATACCCTATGAGCATATACAGGGGGAGGTAATCCCCCTCAGGAACAGTCATAGGGGAGGGGAATAAGGGGGAAATGGGAGGGAGGGAAGAATGGGAGGATACAAGGGATGGGATAGCCATTGAGATATAACAAGAATAAATTAATAAAAATTTAAAAAAAAAAGTGTTGGCTGCATCATTCAGTATCATTTGAGCAAGCTTCTCTGTTTCTATGATTTCTGGCTAGAGTCTTGTTATCACATCACACCTCCAGAAAGCGAAACATTTTTTTTTTTCTAAATTACTGTTGTAAAAATTACAGAAATCCTCCCAGAAAAACTTGTCACCATTCACATGTGGTCAGCGTATATGATTGCTGAACAACCTATATTTTCACCTCTTTTTGTATATTAGCTGAAGACGGTTTTCTTAATATACTGTGTATTTGTAAATTATCATGTGCTGTTAGGTTGTACTCTGAGAGCGAGAAGCCCCTGTCCTGGGTCTGGCTGGTTCTGCCCCTAGGAGAGGGAAGATGAACCATGATTATAAAAGCACCATGTGCTGTAAAGCAGTTAGAAGATGAACCATTAGCAACAGACATCACTAATGTTTGTTCCTCAGCATAAAACTGGCTGCAGTGGGAACAGGAAGACAATCCATGGAAAGGAAGCTCAGCCCAAACTCCACCTGACTGCTCATCCTCCCAACATGCATGCATGCATGTTGCATGCATAATAAAGTTACCAACTCATTCAAAACCCAAAGCACAGATACCACAGGTCATTCCCTGAACTGTACCAAAACACTCGATATAACTTACCATCTATCCTTAGTGTACAAGTCAAAGGATGCTGTTCGACTTGCAGGCCCAAGGAATGCGTTTTAGAGTTTGGCCCTCAAACTTGCGGAGTTGTTCTGTGGAAAGACGGAGAATCAGAGCCTGGCGAGGCGGGGAGGAGAAGGTGTGGCTAGTCTAGAAATACTGATGTCAAATATGAAAGTGTCCCTTAGTGCGATACAATTGATCATCAGGATAATTAAAAATGGACTATTAAATATGGGGACCTGAGTTTGAATCTCCAGAACCCATTAAATGCTGAATGGTCATGGTGGCTCACCTATGAGGAGACTGCTGAGACAGTGTAAGGCTTTCTCTCTCAGCCTAAGCCTGGGAACATGACCCAGACAAGCTTAAGAAACTGACCCAGAAAGAATTGAAGGCCAGCTTCAGTTTCTGAGATCAAGGTGGCCCACTGAGATAAACAATTTCAACTAAGGTAAACAATTTTCAGAAAAGTGCCATCTGGAAACTCTCTGGAAACTCCCCAACACCCCTCCCTGACAAGAATAGCCCCCAAGACCAACGACCCCGGCAATAGCCAATAACATTTAGATAAGCACCCCTAGCGACCACCAGAGCCAATCCAAAATAGGGCATGCAGCCCCTCCTAACCTTTGTGGTTTCAGCCTTTAAAAATAGCTTGTAGCAGTGACTCGGGGTGCCTCCCTCCCTGCTGAGGCCCCCTGACGCGCGCGTCAGCAATAAACCTTGTGCTTTTACATCAACACTGTGGTCCTCGAGTGACGACCCCCTACCCGAGTGGACTCTAGGGTCCAACAACAGGAAATCTATAGAGCAAACGTGCTAGCTGGGCTAGTCATATTGGTGAATAAGATAGAAAATATTTGAGGAAGATTCAATACCCTCTGTTTTCTGTTTTTATTATTCAAAATTGTTATCAAGATACTCGCTAATAATACAGCGAAATATGAAAATACAATATAAAAACTTTTATTTAGTTTTTTTTTTCCAAACTGATACATAGTGGGCCATTCAAATTTGATTTTGTGTGTGTGTGTGTGTGTGTGTGTGTGTGTGTGTGTGTGTGTGTGAAACCGATGAATTCTGAGTGGAAAAATGATATTTATCAAGCTCGTTCCAACCTCTCCTAAGATACTGAGGGTTCTGTAGAGTCTGGTTCCTCTGTAGATTAATGCTCCCTGGTTTCCTAAGAGGACAGTGTTCTAATCTTATCATTTTTGAGCACTTTGCCCTCTTGAGTCAATCTGTCCTTTGACATTCTAGTTGAATGTCATGTTTTCTAGGGATCATTAGTATGTAGTTGGCCACCATCATCAGGTGCATGAGGAGAACCATCCAGGGAAGCATTTCAGGAAGCTCCCAAGTCAAATTCCCGTGGCTTTGAGGATGCTCTGCCAACTGTCCCTGTACCACATGGCTCTCATGCCTAATGAGGTCACTGCTTCCAAATAGGCTCTTAAGATCTCTCTTCAGGACATTATCCTGCCTGAACATATAGTATATCTTCCTCCATGATTAATATGACTTTCTATCTCCAGAACCAAAGTGAGCAATGAAAATGCTATTATTGAAGGTAAGGGAAAAAGTCACTGAAGCATGTAAGGTTGCAACTCAATCTATTTCAGAATAATCAAGGGGAAATCTCCTGATAATGTGGCAGTATCAGCTCCCAGTGGAGTCAAAAATGTAAGATGAGAGCAGCTTCACAGTGTGCTGATATCTTAGCCAGGAACACTGAACCACTGTTCTTAGCCTATTCATGGGAGGATTTCTCAGAGCTACGAACACAAGATATGATCTTGAGGCATGGTTATTACAAAGCAACCATTAACTTTAGGAAAGTGTTGCTAGTTAGTCAAATCAATACATTAGAGATTGCTTTAAAGAGGAAAAACTGACCGTTAGAACTTATGTAGAGTTTAGTTTGGGCTCTTTAAGTAAGAGCAAGGGGATTAAAATCTTTTGAATTTTTGCTCTGCATTCTCATTTTGGGAATTAGCTCCCTTCTCACTCACACAATACCCTTGGAAAGTATATATTCATTATTGCTTGTTTAATGTGTGATAAATCAGACAAAGAGAAGCAGAGTAACTAGTGTTTCCAGGAAGGATCTGTTGGGAATGAGATTGCAAATGACATTTCCCTCCAAAGCAAGACTTCTTTCCCTACACTTTGAGAACAGTCCTAATTCCATTCCAAAACAATTAAATGCCCAAACCTGAAAATACAAGTAACATAACGTAAAATAATATGGAAAGCATGGAGTGGACTTGACATGATGGCCCAGGATACATTATGCTGGCTAGCTCATATAGACTTAACACACCAACCTTGAAAACTTTGGTGACCTGCTAGGCGTGGTGGCATGCACCTTTAATTTCAGTACTTGTGAGGCAGAGGCAGGTGGATCTCTGTGAGTTGAAGCCCAGACGGGTTTACAAAGTGAGTCCAGGACAGACAGGGCTACACAAAGAAACTCTGTCTAGAAAACCGAAGAAGAAGAAGAAGAAGAAGAAAAGGAAAAAGAAGAAGAAGAAGAAGAAGAAGAAGAAGAAGAAGAAGAAGAAGAAGAGAAGAGAAAGAGAAGAAGAGAAGAAGAAGAAGAAGAAGAAGAAGAAGAGAAGAAGAAGAAGAGAAGAAGAAGAAGAAGAAGAGAAAAGAAAAAGAAGAAGAAGAAGAAGAAGAAGAAGAAGAAGAAGAAGAAGAAGAAGAAGAAGAAGAAGAAGAAGAAGAAACCTTTGGTGATCACAAATTTAGCTGTACTTTGTAGATGATAAAGAGGCATTTGGTTTCTGTGATTTGCTATAAAACAACATTTTTAAACTTTTTAAACTTATATTTTTACATATACATTTATATTATTACACATAAATAAAATAAACTACATACAGCAGGAAGAACCACAAAACAATCAAGAACTTTATAAATGTTGCATTCATAGTTATTTCGCTATTTGTCTTTGGCAAATTTGAAAATATATTTCCTATCTTGGTGAAAAAGACGATTTTTAAGTTTTGATTTTTGTTAAAAGAAAAGCTACTGTAATGTGCGAGCCTGTAAATTCATTTTCTTAAGTGTTAAAGTGTAGGAGAAATAAGAAATGAAGTGTGTGTGTGTGTGTGTGTGTGTGTGTGTGTGTGTGTGTGTGTGTGTGTGCTTGTGAGAGACAGAGAAGGGGGATCTCATTTGCTTACAGTGCTTATCTGACCTTCCTGGGAAAATGATCAATTAGGTTGTTATTTTCATAGCCTATATGGCCTAGATGTTATGTATTAGTGGACTAGATTATAGATTAGGGGTTGGACATGAAGAGAGATGCAAATTCCTGGTACAAATTATAAACATGCAGAATGGACAGGATATCATATCAAAGGGTTACTATGTGAGGGAGTAATACAGAGTATATTACTTAGCCATCCATTTCATCACTGTGACAAATATCAGAGGGAAAACATGAAAGAAGGAAAGATTTATTCTTGGCTCTCTGTTTCATGGGTTTTAGCCCATGGTAAATTGGCTCCTTTGCAGTGGGCCTGCAATTATTTAAACTACATTTATTACAGACTTGCACTTCTATTCACCTTTACAAGACCTGCCTTGTGTGGGCTTCCACATGCTTTTTAGGATGACCCATCATTTAAATACTTATTATTTCATTTATTTGTGAAGCCTCTGACAGCAGGAACAGGCATGTTTTATGCCTCCTGGATTTCACCAGTAACTGTAAACAGAATTATAGTGAGAATAACTCAATGTGGTGGTTGAGAAGACATGAGATGGTATCTAGCTACAACTGTTACCTTTTGTTTGACATCTAGCTATTAATACAGGTAAGTGTGCCTTGCCATTTTTATATATGAAGATGATTTATGCTTTTAACATAGTTGCTATAAAATGTAAACAAGAAAAGACCTAATGTTTATTGGCTTGTGTTGAAATCCTCATTAAATATTAGTATCCCTACCCTAAGCACGGATCTATTGATGGACTCAGTAAATATTTGTCTAATAAATGAATATCATTATCTTTAGACTATCATTTACCGTGAATTACTAATAGGATTTGCATTTGGGGTCAAAAGGACACCCTATCAAAACTTCCCTATTAGGTATTAAATAGCTGAATAGTGTCACAGATCACAAAATCATACTTAATGCTTGTTGGTATTATCAATCAGCACAGTTGAACACAAGCTCACATAATATAATTGAGCCAGATTAATTGTAATAAGTGAAATGTGAACATTAGCATTCGTGGAAATGGGAATAAAATTGTTCCCATCATAAGTTAAATTACTGCTGCTGTTCATAAATTTTAAAACAGATGACTCTGAATCTCCACCTGCACCTTTTAAAATGATCCTTCTGTCTTCCCATTATTCTTTTAATAGGCATTTAGGCAAAATTTCATCTAAGCCTGTGCTTAGAATAAAGCTAGAAGGTTGTTGAGGAATAGCTTTCTTATTGAACTCCTTGTACTAATAATACTAAACCCTAAGTAAGAAATCAGAGGAACTCAAAATTCCATCTTCCTCAAATATCATCAAACAGGACATTTTATATGACTTTAAGATTTTTTATATTCATGTATTTTATTTGGGGACTAATAGTATAATGAGACCATTTCCTACTTCCCTTTCTTTCCTCTGAAACTCCCCCACAAACCTCACCTTGCTCTCTTTCAAATTCTTGGCCTCTTTTTTCTTTTATTGTCATTTGCATATATGCAAATTTCCCAAACTGGACCATGCTCAGTGTGGATAATGTTCCTTATATGTAGGTTTTATGGGTGACCATTTGTATTGGATGTCTAGTTGGTGTGCCCTTCCCTGGGGAAGATCATTTCTGCCACTCTCAGTATTCTTCCATTGCCCGTAGTTCTTTGTAAAGGGTTGAGGCATCATGTTCTTTCCCTCATCCACTTTGGCATGACTATGGCTGTTGTCCTTGTTCAACTCATGTTTAGGCAGTCATTTTGGGAAGACATTATAGATTTAGCTTCTGGCATTCTTAGGAGACACAGTCTCAGCAGCGTTCCCAATTCTCTAGCTCTTAGGATCTGTCTGACCCTGCCCTGCTTCTGCAGTGTGCTTGAGCCTTAGGAATAGCAGTAGTTTTGCAGATATAACCACCGGGACTGGCTCCCACATTTCTACGTCTTAATTGGTTCTGGTTCTCTGTAATGCTCACTGTCTTTTGTTAACAGAAGTTTCCTTGATGAAATATTAGAATGACACCAACCTGTGGGTGCCAGGCCAAATGTTTAAGTGGAGTTGGATTTAATAATGGGTCTATATTTTCATGCTGGTCATTGCTGTGGTTCAGAAGTTTCAGAGCTGGGTAGGACTGTTGGTTGCTTCCCTACTTTGGAAGCGTGCACGGCATCTGATACCACGAAAGACAGTCTTTGGGCAGGGGGAATTCAGGTTGTGGCCAGCTCAGGGGTCTCCAGACCATGTTCTGAAGTACACGTTATATAAAGCATATTTTGAGACAAGATGTCTCTACGTTCTATGTAGCACATGCTGGCCTTAAAATTGTCATATAGGAGGCTTCAACTCCTATTCTTTTCGCTTCACTCTTTCCTGTGCTGCAAATATAGATATGCACCCACCATGCCCAGCTTTTTATATGACAATTTCCTCCTAAAGTATTAATTCACAGAAATTCTTGTTATTAAATTCTGTGACAACATTAATACACTATTAAAACTACAACTGCTAGCAGAATTTATTTAAGACCCCTCTATTAATAACTTCTACAGAAGTTCTTCTTTTGGAACTTTGGTATTATTTTTCCTGCTGTGGATTAAACTTATGGTCTCAAATACACTAGGCAAATCTTCTACCTCTACACTTCAACTTTTAATCAGTGAAATGTATTTATTTTTTCTTCTAAGATTCCTTCCTAAAGGTATCTTAGATTCTTCTTGTGGTAAGAACATTTGAAGATTAACTCTATGATAGATTTGTAAGTGAATGGATAGTCCAAGTATGTCAAATATTTTAGAATTTATCAACAAATGTAATAATAGCTATTAATTCAATTTCAGCGCCATTGTTTTATATTACTCCCTATATAATATGCAAAATATCTTAGACTATTGAACCCAGGAAAACAGCCAAAAAATGTAACACAGCAAATTTTAAGAATGTAGGGGCCTCTAATATTGGCAATGTTAAAAGGGACTTGTATCATGAAAGTTTAACCAGAATAGAGTGTAAATTAGCAGGTGACTGAAGAACAAAAAATTCACAAACAACCTGCAGCAAAGTTAAGAGATTTAGATATTATAAATAATGAGGCGTGAGACTTGTAGTGTAATAAGTAATGGATTACATGGCTAACTATTTGTATAAGATAAAATTAGATTTTTTAAAAATGTTTAAACCAAGTAAAATTAAAAAACAAACAAAAACATTAGAAGAAAGTAATAATAAGTGTGCAAAAGCGAAGGAGAGTGGTGAAGGAGAGATAAATCTGTTTTTGTTATGATCCCAAGTGTGGATCGGAACGGTCTTGTGAGAACAGGTGAGGTTAATCCACTAGAAGACAAACCACCTCTTGCAGGAGCTTGATTGTTGCCAGCTGAAACAGACTCTGGGAGGAGATTATATAAATGAGCCCAGAACTGGAGGCGGGGCCTTTGGAGACTTGAGATAGTTTTGGCTGTTCATCGCTCTCGAGATGCTCCTACAGAGAACCACTGGAGGGAAGGCTTCGGGGCTCTGGCTCCTGCTGAGGTTCCGGGTTCTAGTTACTCCAGGTTCCAGCAGAAGAAATCCTACTGATTACGCCAGGAGAATCGTCCCTCGGAACTGGTACCCTTACGGTTTCGTTATTCTTTGATCCTCTTATCCTATTGCTTTGCTTAGTCGGGTTATAAGTGATGTATGCTTGGGTAATAAGCTCGTAATAAATTATATTGATTAAGAAAGCTGAGCCTACAGAGTGGCATCGAGATAAGCCATTAAAGGGATGAACTTAGTATTTAACCACTTAAAACTTTCTAAAAATCAGTAGCGTTTGTATGGTACCTCATAGCTTCTCTACAGCAAGCCGTATTTGATTGAATAGTCTGCCCTCAGTTCCAGGGGCGGAGTTAATGAACCCCACCAAAAGACAATGAATTAAAATGCTAGGTAATTTCTTTTTACTAAATAACTGCTCTCAGAGTTACAGGGAAATTGGTTTGTGGTTTTTTTTTGGATTTTTCGAGACAGGGTTTCTCTGTGTAGCCTTGGCCATCCTGGACTCACTTTTGTAGACCAGGCTGGCCTCGAACTCACAGCGATCCGCCTGCCTCTGCCTCCCGAGTGCTGGGATTAAAGGCGAGCGCCACCACGCCCGGCTGGAAAATTGGTATTTTACACATTTTATTTGGCACATATGATTGATATCCTTAAGGAAACAATATGCGTGAGAACAAGTCATGAAATGTAAAGTTACATGCCTTTAACCTTCAGATTCCTCCTCTAGAAATGTGTATTTTAAGAAAAGGCAAAAAAAAAAAAATTGTAGGTGTATAATTATGGCAGCCTGTATGTGTCTGACTGACCGAGGTACTCTGCATATATGTTATGACTCAGTAGCTTGGTGTTCTCGTTGGGAACGCTAACAGCGTGAACAGAGTTGTCTCTGACTTTTTTTTTTTTTTTTTTTTTTTTGCTTGCTTGAGAGACTCTTTTTACTCTTCCTCTTCTAGCCTTGATGTGAGGGAGGGTGTTTACCTATTCTTATTGTAGCTTGTTAAGCCATGTTTGTTTGGTGTCCCTGGGAGGCCTGCTCTTTTCTGAGGAAAGGCAGAGGGAGGGTGCCTCTGGGGAAGAGGAGAGGTGAGAGAAAGACACTGGGGGAAGGAGAGGGAGGGGAAACTGCAGTAGAGATGTAATGAGAGAAATGAGAGAATAGTAAGATTTTTAAAAGCAAAAAAGGTATGGGTTAAACATTATTTATCTAAGAATCCAAAATCTAAAATGCTCCAAAATAGAAAACCTTTTGAATATCCATATTGAGGTCACAAACACCTGTAGCATGTTGATGGAAAAAAATGCAGGCACACTGAAATAGTATATAAAGTTATCCCTGGCCTGTATGTATAATGTATTTATGAGACATAGTCAATTTTGTGTGTTGCCTTCTATTCCCAAGACATACCATTATAAGTTAACAAATATACATAAAATTTAAATGTCTGAATTCAAAACTCTTCTGGTCCTAGATATTCCTAATAAGAGTATTAAGAACTTATTAAGTATTTAAAACTTAACTGATTTATTAATCTGAAGGATACTGCAGTCAAGTAATTTCAAAAGCTATTAAAAAGTTATTTGTATAGCAAATATGAATTAAAATGATCATCCAGTCTTGTACTGACTTAGGGATAAATATACCTTTTTATATATAACAAAAGATGGCATAAAACTGCGTATAACATGGCACCATGCCTTCTAAATAGGCAAGAAATCTCTAGAACACATTCATAGAACTTCTAGTGATCATATGTTATAATTGTTCAGGACACTATACTGAGTTGAAGTAATTATTAATACTCCCCCTTTTTTTCTAAAGAGATCCAATTTGGAAGAAAATTAATGCAGACATACCAAGTTGTGTATGATTCATTTTACCATCTCAATTTATATCTACATTAACTTAAGTCTTAAAATAAGTATATATTTTAGAGCCCAGGGAAGGGAAACACAACCATGTGGCTATTTCAACATGAAAGAAAAAAAAGTAGGCATTCCAAATGAGGCATAGTCTACAGTAGCTAGGGGTAGCTTTCAAAAAAAAAAAAAAATACAAACTCACAAATTAAAAAGGCTTATGGAAAGCAAACAATTTTGAATGTTTTTCTACCCACTATATTTTAGTGTTCCCTTGCCGTGAAATTTCCAAGAGGCAGAAGATAAATTACCATCCTTTGCTGGGCTTTAGAAATCTGACCTTGTAACGCAACAGCTGTGAAGAGATTCTGAATCAGAAAATGGGTTTGTTGTTTTAGAGGAAGTTATTGTTTCAGTGAAAGGAAGTGAAGAGCTCTGTGCTCTCAAAAGAAGATAGGATGATAAAAATTCTCTAACAGTTGCAGAGAGTGGTTAAATATTAATCAAGGAACGGATACTCCAAGCAGAGAAAGAGGCACGGAGGAGTCAGGGCACGGAGGTCCTTCACGATAGGGATTTGTTTCTTACTCATAAGACAAGGGAGACAGAGTCTCTCTGCTTTGTTAACAATATATGTGCCGTGTTGTAAATGTCTGTGTTCATCATGACTGACGTATTAGTAGAGATCTGGAATGAAAATTGCCCCTGGCTGATGAGAACAGTGGTAGGATGAGAGGTTCCAAAGTGCTTGTGAAGTTGAAGTTATTAGGATCTGTAGTGACTATGAAGGGGCCGAGCACGGGCAGAGCTTCTCCTTGCTGGTTGGAGTAGAAGTTTGAATCAGCAAAACTCAAGATTTCTGACCTTATGGAAAGAGCCATACTGAAGTTCAAATATGTCTGCAGAAATACCAGAGTTATATTTAATAGGAACTGGTATTCTATGGATTTTAAAATTTAAAATGTACCAGCACTTGCTCAGAAAGGAGCCCTAAATGCTGGCTGGTATTTCACTATGTCTAAGTCAGACTGTCTACCCCCCTCCCCAGTTAGTGATTTGCATACGTGCAAGGCACTCCCTAAGAAGGCAGCAAATTCCTGAAGAGTTCCGGTTTAAGTATATCTTTTAGTATTTTTATTCTTAGCGTGTGTTAATTTTACAAGACAATGGGTTTCACTGTGGTTCTTATACCTGCATCCAACATGCTCTGAGCTACTGCTAGAGGCTTATCATCCCATGATACAAAGGACTTCGCATGGCACTCAATTCTTTCTGAGGCACAGCCATACGTCCCTCCTCCCCACCACTCACATACCAAGGCACTGTACTAAAGGTTGAGAATGTGGAGAGATTTACAACTATACGAATATTTTAAACTGTTTAAGTCTTAGAATTTTCCACCATTGTAGTCATTTCTACAGTCTGACCTTGTTTCTTTCCATTTTTAACTCTCTCTCTCTCTCTTTGTGTGTGTGTGTATGTGTGTGTAGGTATACATATTACATATAGAACTCGATATATGTGTATCTATATTTATTCCTCTGTTCTGTATTTTCATCATACAGAATGTGGGGCATTGTTGCTTTTTTCACAGGCTTACTTTTGAGCCTTCTTGTGAACCCAAGCTTTAAAACCACCTTCAGTCGAATTAAATTCTTGGATATTGTGCCTTGTTTTCTCCATTACTTTCTGAGTGAGGTGGATATTTTATTTCACATTTGTAAATTGTATTTCTCAATTTCTGTTACCCATTCACAGACATTTTACATTTTGTAGAGCAGGCAGTTAAATAATTCATATTCTATTTTATTAAATAGCTCATTATAATAAAGAGCTACTGAAAGAAGAACGTTTTCCTTTCATCTCTAGTAGTTATCCAAGTTTGGAGTAAGCCTAAGCATTTTGATTATAATTTGAAATTGAAAGCAGTGTTTGTCTACCAGTGATGCTGAGCTACATTTTAGACAACAGGGAAAGTTTGGGTCAGTAATTAAGATGCTGAATTGCAGAAAATCCATGAGATTCCTAACAATCCTGTGCTTCACTTTTAAGGTACAGAGTGTCTGGACTTTGACACTCGAACTTAAAAACACATTTATTATCCTGTCTTATTTGTTTTTGTCTATTTGACACAAGCTAGAGTTATCTGAAAAGAGAAAAAAATCAATTGAAAAAAAATGCCTCCATCAGATTGCTTATAGGTAAGTCTGCAGGGCATTTTCTTGATTAGTGATGGACAAGGAGGCTCCATGCTTTTGTGGGTGGTGCCACCACTGTGGAGACAGTCTTAGGTAGTATAAGAAAGCAGGCCGAGCAAGCCCAGAGGAGCAAGACTGTAAGTAGCCTTCCACTGTGGTCTCTGCTTTGGTCCCTGCCTCCACATCCTTGCCTTGGCTTTCCCTGAGACAGACTAAAATCTGTAAGTCAAATAAACCCTTTCCTTCCCACATTGTTTTTGGTCATGATTCTTTTTCACAACAGTAAAAAGTAAAAGACAGACAGACATTGATACTAGGAATGGGATGAATATATTTTACAATACTCTTTGTCATTGTTTAAAATACATAAATCAGTTACACATATAGTAGTCCCTCACAAGTGGAACATGGGTGTTGCACTTTAATGATTTCCACTGATCTTGATGATAAAGGCTTTTGTCATGACAGCATGTTCTTTGACTTTGTTTCTTCAGTTATGTACTTTTCCAGCCTTTTATACGTGCCTCCTGTTGTATTCTCGCAGCTCTGGCCACACGTGAGGATTGTTAATAGTATTTGGTTAGGCAGTTGAGAGAAGAAACTCACGTCATACATGCCTTTCCACTTAACATCATGTTGGCGTGGCTTGCAAGTTTCCTTTGTGCCAACTCACTCACAATTCACAGGCTATGAGTTTTCATCTGTCGTGAATTCAGAGCAGTCTGACTTTAGCATGTGATATGCCCCTGCACCTCCTTTATCAGCTAGCCGGTCTTCTTGGCTTTTTTACTTACTGGGACGTGCCGTGCATCATAGGAACCAAAGGACATCGGTTCACTTGGCGTTGAAGGTTGGGTTTTTAAGCAGTAGACAGACCCTGACACACAGATTCGTCAATCAGATGCTTACGTAGAAATTCTCTACAGATTTAGCAGTGGGTTGGGGAAGCAGCAGTTTTGATGCTTTTCTGGTATGTTCAAACGATCCATGGATAGTGTTTTGAAGTGGGATGGCTCTCTAAAGTTGTTCTGAGTTAAAACAAGAGCATTGGGACTCTTTACATCGGCCCACGTTAATCATTGGCTATTGCGTTCCCCTGGATACAGACTGACCTTGGTTCAGGCATTTATCTAGTAGAGGAAATTCTCCAAAATGCATGGCAACTGAGAGTGATCTTGCAACTGCATTATAAACTTCTAGGAGTCAATTTCCTAATTCTGGAAGGTCCAGGTTGGGTATATCATAGCATTTCTCATATAATTTAAATGTCATTCCCTTTAAAACAAGGCTCCTGTAGATCAATGGAAAACGTATTTTTTTTTAAAGCAAACCTATGTTACACTTTTTGGTCTTACTTCAGATATGCAGTTGAGGGAGAGAGGGAGGGAAGGAGGGAGAGGGAGAAGGAAAGGGAGAGAGAGAGAGAGAGAGAGAGAGAGAGAGAGAGAGAGAGAGAGAGAGAGAGAGAGCGCACCTGGTTTTCTTTAAGATTCTTGATACCCTATGAGCATATACAGGGGGAGGAAATCCCCCTCAGGAACAGTCATAGGGGAGGGAAATAAGGAGAAAATGGGAGGGAGGGAGGAATGGGAGGATACAAGGGATGGGATAACCATTGAGATGTAACAAGAATAAATTAATAAAAAATTAAAAAAAAAGATTCCTAATATGTTTCCATAAATAATCAGATACCCATGTTTTCTCAACTCGTATTTGAAAACCTGTCAAATGAATACTTGTAAGTTTTGGACACTCATCAAAATCAGCTAATTATATATAAGTACAATAAAGGAAAGAGTGCATAGATCGAGCCATTGAATCTTAAGGATAAACTACTAAGAGATCCTAGATCAATGGATCTGAAAGTTTGACATCCTGTTATATATTTATGAATTTACATACATATAATCAAACAAGCAAATATCTGCATGCCTATATATGCATACATACATGCACATGTTTATGTTTCCTGTGCAATTCTTCTAGGACCTAGAGTCTAAGTTTATGATCTTGGATAATGCCTTAGTACAGATTTTTTTTCCTAATGGGAAGAAAAAAAAAAAAATGGACAGACGTGAGTTACTATCTGAAAATGAAGACACGAGGAAAGATGAAGGTGTGCAGGGCAAGGTCAGGGCAGGAGATCTACTTTGCTACCGTTTCCTGCTGCCCTTTACCTAGTTTCATGCACATTCAGCTCACAAATTTCAGTGATTCCCCAGGAACAGCTGAGCAGCTCTCCTCCTAGTCGTGGAGTTAATTGGTGTGTATAATTTGGGGCTATGGGAAGGGAGTTTTGTAGTCATTCAACCTTCCCTCCTTGTCTTGATGTCCTTGAAATGGGTATCTTCAAATGCAGGTGACAATAACCGTATTTCTCTTTTCAAAATGACACTAGCCACCAGCCGTTCTCAAGTAGTCCTGTGATTCTGCCCAACAAGTAGCACGTGGGGTTGTTTATTCATTTATTCTGCAAATATTTATCGGTTGCCTGCTGTGTGCTGAGCACTAGGCTGGGCATTGTGGATACAGCAGTGAACCACACAAGGCATTCTAGAAAACTGATGATAAGCAATACGGACAGTATGCACTCTTTGCATGAGATTAGAAGATAAGTGTTCAGCAATTAAGAAAGCAGGATAGAGGAAGAGAGTTCAGTAGTTTTGAGAGAGGGATGGAAGTAACTACTTTAAGAGGGTTCAGATGAGACCTGCAGAGAAGGTGACATTTGAACATGTCTTAACAGGGTTGGGGACAAAATGTTGTGCCTCGGGGACTATGTTTCATTTGGATCTGGGCTTCTTTGTGATGACCTTATTCTTTGCTGAGGGGTGTGGGGAAGTTTTCCTCTGTTCTACAGAATGCTTCACTGTGTCTCTGGTTTCTACCATTGAGGTACCAGTACTGTTGCATTCTCCCTGTTTTTACAACCCAAAATGATTTCAAATATTACCAAAGGGTCACTGGTGGTCAAAATTACCTTAACTGAGTCTATATTACTGGTCATGAACTATAAAAATGCTTTTTTACATTTCTGTATAAATACAAACCTGTATTATCCATTACATAGTCAATGTTCTTGCTGAACTGTAAAACACAGCGTTTGATTAATCCTAAAATCATCATAAGATTTGTGAGGATCAGAGTGCCTCTCTGTTCCACTCCAAAAACTGATTTGTCTGTCTTTGACTCAATATTCATTTAATTGATGTAAGTTTTGTCACCTTGGAGAAGAATTCTTTTCTTCCCTGTTCTTTGAAATTGACTTAACAATGTATGGCCTTTATCCCTTTCCATATGCATCTTCCGCTAGCTCGCCACAGTCTAAACAAAACAAAACGTAACAAAAGAAAAGCCATGATGGGGTTGTTCTAGGAATCCATTAAATTTATTGATTAATTTAGAAAGAATTGGTAACTTGTGAAATCAATTCTTCCTTATCCACAACTATTTCTCTAGGGTTTTTATTTTAAGCCTTTGGATGGATAGGATGGCCTCAGGCTCCACCTCCTGGGGGCTAAAATTGCAGGAATAGCCAGGAAACTCAGTCCTGTTTGCTTGGTTTTTACAGATTTATTTATTTTTATTTCATACAAATGAATGTTTGTTTGTCTGACTGTATTCACATGTATGTGCAGCCCACGCATCCATGCCAGCAAGGCTGATACAGTGTGTCGGATCACCTGGAACTGGAGTTACAGGGGTTGTGAGCTTCCATGTGGGTGCTGAGAACTGAACACTGGTCCTCTGCAGGAGCAGTAGGGTTTTTAATGCTCTGAGACGTCTCTCTGGCCCCCAAATAAGTTACTATATTTTCTTTGAAGCTATTCTTCAATGTGAAAAAAAAAACCCCTCTTGTTCATTACATCACATATTTTCTTACAGTTTCACATCAACCCTGAAAAGAGACAGTCGTAACATATAGACTGTGAGAACATGTTTTGTTTGACCAAATCTCTATTTTGGGGGAGTGGTATTGGGAACAGAATCTAGTACGTCACACGTGCTAGGCAGGCATTTTATTTCTCAGCCCTTCAGCCACTCATGCTTCTCTGGCTGCCTTTTAACTTTGGTTAGTGGTAATAATGGAGAGTTTTCAGGAATGTTTCTGTTTTTAAAGTGATTGCTTTTAATATTTCCAGTTAAGTCCGATAATTGCCATACTTTATAAAGCATAAAGACATTATTTTTCATATCTGATTCCTATGAATTTTATCATAAATTTAATCATTTTTGTCTTTTGAGCTGAGGGTACAATTTTGAATATGTAATCAAAGCTAGGGTAGACATTGCTCACCAAGTGCTCTAAAGTGCAGCACTAGCCATTGTTCGAGAAGAGTCTATTTTTTATCATATTCTATAGAAAGGAAAATAAATCTCCCTTTCCACAAGGTACCTTCTGCTCCATTTCTAGAGCCCTTGATTCTGGAAGAAGTTTCTGTAAAGGCAAATCCAATTTTAGAAGGATTGGGACTGTATTGAGATATTGGACTCTTTCTATAAGAATATATATATAATATTTGGTTTAATGAAGCTATGCTACTTGGGGTGACAATGCTCCTCACAAGAGCCATAGAATATCTAATGAAAATCCCAGTTCCACACCTCATTTCAAGTTTTTGGTTAGGGATGTCTAAGAGACCCCCAAGTAGTGTAGGTGACTGCTGTTGCCTTAGGTCGCCTCCCAAAACTCAAAGGACAGAACCCATTTCTGAAAACACCATGCACTTTGAAGCCAGGACTTGAAGAAGTTGCCTGGACCTGACTTAGAACCCTCTGATGATGTCTAAAGATGTTGTGCAAGCTGCCAAGAAAGAAAAAGTAATCAGTAGTTCTGCCCAGCTGTAAAGCTTGCAAACCACAATATGACCAACATGGCATGATATCCCAAAATATGCAAGAGTCACACTCAGATCTCGGGAGTAACCAACAGCCACCACATTGGGCTTATGCCTAATTCCATAGGAATGGATTTACATTGGTCACTGTAAAGCTATGAACCACCCATCTCTGTGGATATAAATGTGATTAGCTACTTCTAATTCCCTGCATCTTGATTTCCCTGCAATGACTGACTGTACCCTGGAATAGTGAGCCAGATAAACCTTTTGTTTCCTTTCCTTTCCTCTTTATTTGCTTCTTTCTTTCTTTCTTTCTTTCTTTCTTTCTTTCTTTCTTTCTTTCTTCTTTGTTTGTTTGGGACAGAGTTTCTCTGTGAAGCTCTGGTTGCCCTGGACTCACTTTTTAGACCAGGCATGTCTCGAACTCACAGAGACCCTCCTGCCTCTGTCTGCCCAAATGCTGGGAGTAAAGGCATGTACCTGGATAAACCTTTGTTCCTTATTGCCTCTGTCATTTTATCACATAAATAGAAATCAAAATTAGCATGAATACTAATAGATCCTGGAAAATAAAGCAAGGATTATATTAACTGCTTCATGGTATTGTACTACAAATGTTAAGTTTTTTCTTCTTTGGCCACATATTCTTTAATAAATCAGCTCTTCATGGTTATGTGTTTTAAAAAAATATTCCAAGTAAATCCTGAACTCCTTTATTCACAAGACACGAAAAGTTTAAACTCCCTACATTCACCCTCTCTGCTTTCTATTTCTGCTGAAGACTGTTCCCTATAAACCCCCAGAGTTATGATAAGGTCTGTTTTGTGAAAGACACATAGAGATATGAGCTATAATATCTCATTTATTTATGACAAAAGAAATTCTGTTTTGTATAGGCATAGCCAAGAAAAAATAATTCTGTTTACTACTGTGTACACAGCATTATTTGAAAGGAATTTCCAGATAGAGCTTCTGGCTCCACGGAATTCAAACTTGTTTTGCCTTCCAGTGTTCTATAGTGCTATCAGTGAGATCTGAGATAGAACCCCAGACTGTGCAACCAGTGCTGTTTCTGTATTTTCTCACCATGTCATAGGGATTCTTCACTGCAGGCAGTAAGATTACTTCTAGATGCTCTTCCTATGCTGGCAGCGGTTCTCTGACAATAGCATAGCAGTGCAAAGTGAATTCCAATCCAAATCTTGCTAAAGGCAATATAAATATAATCCCTAGATCAATTCCTTAATGAGAAAGTTCAAAAAGCGCTCATCATTATGTTGTTGTGAGTTTATAAAAAGGGAAGGCATGAATGAAAGCCAGCTGTGATTAAAGAGAATTAAAAATCATAGCACATGTATTTTACTTAAAATTTTTACAAATGCACATGACGTCCTGTCACTGCTAAGTATCTGTTCCCCCACTCCTACTCCCCTGGAGTAGCTAGCTCAGGGATACGGTAGAAGTCATGAAGCTTGACTTCAGTTAACTTAATGTTTAACCTGAATCGGGCCACATTTAAGTGTTTTAGGAAGAAAAACAAGCAAAATGTAACATATGGCATTAGTAAGCTTGTGTGACACATTTCAAAATGTGTTCCCCGTGCAAGCCTGCAAAGTGAGGATGCATACTCAACTTTCCACAGAACATTTACCTCCAGACTGCTAATTAAAATAAGACACCCATAAATCTTCCCTCTCATGGAGAACTTGCACAGTGAAACAAAGGCAAGGGAAATTAACTCTAAGAAAACGTCTGATAATTAAACTTTAATTTTCCTTTCCACCCTGGATATATGCTTTCTTTTCCTACAGTTAGTCAGCTTTCTCCTCTCCCCACACCCACAGAACTCCCACTAATATTTGCTGCTAATGAAGTACGCATGACTGAACGTTCTTGTCTGCGATGGCTCTCCACTTACTCACAGAAGGGAGATAAACATAGCTTTTGGAGCGCTTCGAGCTCCAAATCATTAATCACTCTTATTTTCATACAGAGATCTTTGTAAATTTTGAATAGATTTTTTTTTAACTTGCCCTCTTTGTTGGAAAACATTTCCACATACTGAAAAGCTGAAACATCTGCTCCAGGTCACTCTCCGCAGAATATGTTTGGATTTTTGAAAAGTGTTAAGGAACTGGGTGGGGGGGGGGGTATTGCACAGGTGGAGTGACCATCATAAGAAGGGATGGCATATGCAATTTGTCACCCTTCTCTCCTTTTCAGGAATATTTCCACTAAGATATCCACAGCACTCATAGCCTCTCCAGGATTTCTCAGTCTGATTTTAGGAAAGGTTCTGATAGATTTCTATGCATCGAGGAATTGATTTCTGATAGATGCATCCCTCTGGTGTTTGCTCCTCCCTGGCATTTCTGCTTGGATCCTCAAAGCTTAACACAATGCAAACAAAGAATAATTATCTGAGAAAGTGCTCAGAACAAGGAAATAAATGCTGGCTCCACGGAACCATGAGGCATTTATGATGAAATAGTTCTGATTTATTAAAGAAAAGATAAACAACGGAAAGACAACTTTAACAGGGAGTGGAGAGAAAATGAGAAAGATACAAGGTAATCAGTTTTTTGTCCTCCTAACCCCAAATTAAAAGAGATTTCAAGCTGCAACAGATGAATTGGCTCCAGTTGTTAACATTCCAGGGTATCCATGGTAAGGAAAGCTCTAGTGAACTTTGACATTAGGAAACTCAAGCAAGTAAAAGGAATTGGATTTGCTCATTTGGAACAAAGACTGAGTTGATGTGGACAAAAGACCACCTGTACTCTGCCTCTGCCCAATAGTATGAAATCATTCATGGCTCTTTCCACCAATGAGTGTATGAAAAACTCAGTGAAAGAGATACAGACTGGAAGGGGGCACAGTTAGCCTTAGGGAATTGGTTTTATTTTTAAGCAAGTGGTGGCCATTAGATAAAATTACAGTTTTTCATCAAGAGCATAAATCTAGCTAAGCCCTTGAAATAGTCATGGTGCCATTGCTGCTGAGCTTCATGCCATAAAGACTTCTAGGGTATTTAAAACCACCCTTCATGGAGGCAGGTTCAGATAAATTGCCATATTAAGCAAATACATGGGGATTAAGAGTGTGCCTCTTAACTTGCATTTTCCTATTTGCTAAAGAAGCTGAACACCTTTTTTTCCTTTTTTTATTATTAATTTATTCATATTACATCTCAGTTGTTAGCCCATCCCTTGTATCCTCCCATTCCTCCCTCCCTCCCGCTTCCCCCCATGTTCCCCTCCCCTATGTCTGTGACTGAGGGGGACCTCCTCCCCCTGTATATGCTCATAGGGTATTGAGTATCTTCTTGGTGACCTATTATCCTTCTTCTGAGTGCTACCAGGCGTCCCAATCCAAGAGACATGGTCAAATATGGGGCACCAGAGTTTGTGTGAAAGTCAGATCTCCTTCTCCACTTAATGGTGGAGAATGTCCTGTCCATCGGCTAGTCTAGTGGGGGTTCGAAGTTTAATGCCTATATTTTCCTTGACTCATGCCATAGTTTGAGGAGGACCCCAGGGCCCAGACCCGCCTGTAGTTTTCCAGGACCCTCTGGTCTATTTCCTCATTCTCCCAGGCTTCTCATACCTAAAGTGCCAATAGGATGTCCCCCCCTCTGACCCACTTTCCTGGTAGGTAAAGTTTTTCAGGGGGATGTACCCCTTGGACTAGTGTCTCGATATAAGTGAGTATATACCGTTTAACTCTTTTTGCTTCTGGGTGAACTACTCATTATGGTAATTTCTAGTTCAATCCATTTGTCCACAAATTTCGGGAATTCCTTGTTTTTAATAGCTGAGTGGTATTCCATAGTGTAAATGTACCACAGCTTCTTTATTCATTCTTCTACTGAGGGACATGTAGGCTGTTTCCATGTTCTGGCTATTATGAATAAGACAGCTATGAACATGGTTGAGCATATGTCTCTGTTGTGTGGTAGTGCATCTTCTGGGTATATTCCAAGGAATGGAATAACTGGGTCTTGAGGAAGCCCTATTCCCATTTTTCTGAGAAAGCGCCAGATAGATTTCCAAAGTGGTTGTACTATTTTGTATTCCCACCAGCAATGAAGGAGTGTTCTTCTTTCTCCACATCCTCGCCAGCATGTGGTGTCAGTTGAGTTATTGATCTTAGCCATTCTGATGGGTGTAAGATGGAATCTCAGTGTCGTTTTGATTTGCATTTCTCTGATGACTAACGAGGACAAGCATTTCTTTAAGTGTTTCTCGGCCATTTGATATTCCTCTGTTGAGAATTCTCTGTTTAGTTCTGAGCCCCATTTCTCTATTGGGTTATTTGGTTTGGTGGTGTTTAATTTCTTGAGTTCTTTATATATTTTGGATATTAGACCTTTGTCAGATGAAGGGTTGGTGAAGATCTTTTCCCAGTCTGTAGGCTGTCACTTTGTTCTCTTGACAGTGTCACCTGCCTTACAGAAACTTCTCAGCCTCATGAGGTCCCATTTATTAATTGTTGACGTTAAGGCCTGGGCTGTTGGTGAACACCTTTTTTTAAAAAAATTATTTTACATCCTTATTGCCTTTTCTCCTCGCTCTTCTCCTCCAAGCGCCTACCACCTACTCTCCACAGCCCCCCTCACCCACTCCCAGACCATTTCTCTTCAGAAAAGGACAGACCTCCCATGGATATTAAACAGAAGCTGAACATTTTAACTGATATCTCTCAGCCATTTTTATGTCCTCTCCAAAGAGTTGTCTGTTCAGATCCATAGTCCATTTTCTAATTGAGTTGTTTGTGTTTTAGGTTCTTTGTTTTTTGAATTCATTATATATGGTAGCTATTAATTCTCATCATATGTGTTGCTGGCAAAACTCTCTCCCATGCATAGGTCCCCTTTTCACTTCATTAACAGTTTTTTTTTCTTTTTGCTATAGAGAAGCTTTTAAGTTTTATGAAGATGCATTTTTTTTTAGTTGTTGACCTTAATTCATTCAAGAATGGGCTCCTATTCAGAAACTACTGCAGAGATCCATACCTAGTCAACATGCAGAGAGCATAGGGCTTCCAGCACTATGTACAGCATGACTCTTATGACTAAGGCTCAGGGAAAATTGTGGAAGAGTGGGTAGGAAGATGTATAAGGGCCAGAGAACCAGTGTGCCTACTGCTAGATGTCTTGTAGACATGACAGAGCAGCTCTATTCATAAAACATCAACATTATGATTTTCTGAGCAAAATCCGCATAATAACAACTCCAGTTGGCATGCCAATGTATATGGGGAAAATTTCATGAAGTTCCACGCCTAGATGAAGAAATACAGGTAATCAATGGGATCTGAGAGATAAACTCACCTAGAAGGAGCTCTCTGGGAGGGTGTCTAGTCTGAAGTGGTCCACCCTAAACATGTGCATACAATCTATAGTAAATGGACTCAGGAGATGACATATATATATATATATATATATATATATATATATATATATATATATATGTGTGTGTGTGTGTGTGTGTGATGTATATATTTGTATGAAAGATAATAATTAAGGAATAGGGGACATGATGAATAAATAAAATTTTACATTAAAATAGTATGTCTTGTTATGTTAAGATTTTTTGATAATGACATTCTTACTGTTATGAAGCAGTGATGGGAAACATATTTCATATATATGTTTGATATTTTTATGTCTTCTTATGAGATGAGTCTCTTGTCTCAGTTTGAATTTGCAGTGCTATATTTGTAATAGTACTACTAGCAATAACTCAGAAATGGATGCTTCTACTAATCAATGGATGGATTAAGAAAATATGGTGTGTGTGTGTGTGTGTGTGTGTGTGTGTGTGTGACATAATATAAATCATCCATACAATCCTGTTATTTTCAGCAACATTTATATAGAACTGGACCTCATTACATGAAATGAAATAAGCCATACAAAGAAAGTCCAGTGATTTATGACTTTACTGAGTGTAAACATGCTGAGTGCCTGGTGCTGACAGAGATATCACAGTTCTATTGAATATATGTCTGATGTAAGGTTAGACCTACAGTGTCCTTTAGTGTGTATTTTCAGGAGCTTATTGAGAAAGACAGCCATTGATACCCTGTAAAATCACAAGGTTTCACAATGATCAGTGTGAACCTTCTGGTTGGTTCTTTCCTGGTCATGTGGACAGCCTCCCTGAAAATGGGGTAGTGTCCATCAGAACTTGGAAAAGAGACAGAAACAGTCTCGGCAGCAGGAACTAAGTCACACTTTGACTGGGCAGCGGTCATGACATATCACCTCAGACATTTTACATTCATGAGCTAATGTGCATTCTATCCCCAGCTACAGTATTGGATGTATATGTATCCTACTTTTGTATGTAAATATTCTTTCCATTATTTCTGTGGTTTTTTCTTTTATCTGCCTAGAATATCCTTATGTTTCTGTGTACACATAGAGTCCCAGTTTATTTGTGATTTCCTATCTCCAACCTTCCCTCAACATTATCAGTGCAGGCTGAGTTTGTTGCTTCTCTCTTTTTGCAGGTTTCCAGTGCCACTAACGTTAACTGTTCTAAGCATGTAACTTCACTTTGGATTGTGAGATTCCATAGGGTAGAGATTTTTTTGTCTTATTTAAATTAATAACTTCAGAAGAACAACCAACATCCAGTAAACACTGATGATTTCTGTTGTGCAATTTAATGCAACAAAACATAAGGTGTCACTTGTAGAGACAAGGCTTTATTTTTTCCTTCACGTATAACTATAAGTAGTTACATTATAACTAGTTCACACTAGGTCACTATAAATAGCCCAGGGGACTATTTGATCATAGACATGTATTCATTTAATGTAAATATGGGAATCTGAGTATCAGGAGATCACATCCTATGTGATGACATTTGTGTTCAGTCTGCTAATGTAATCCAAGCATTTTGCTTTCTTATGATTTGGTCATGGAAAATTCTGCAGTATGCTGTTCACATACTCCATTAGATTCTTTTGCAAATATCATTTGTCTTACACAGGGCTTCAGTAGAGATTGGCTTGCCATCAATTTATGATGGAATTCTCCAGTAGTTACCTATGGAGAAGATGGTCTCTCAGCCAAGTTTCTCCCCAGGGAAAGGAGTGCACTGATTGGCCACTATGGATAGTGGGCAACCAACAGTCAGTATTTGTCCTTGTAGCTTGATAAAGTGGCTTTCTACTACCACTCAGTCCCATGCTAGGTTGCCTGGGACTAAATTGATGCAGGGAGCTGTTGAGGCTACACACCAAGATCAGGTCTGCAGGAGTCCTGACTGGTGGGAGCTTTCAGTCTGTGGTTGAAGCTCCATTCTTAGGCTGAGCCGCTGGAGACCCACACTGAGCATATCAATATTTCATCTGGGCATGCATATTATTTTCCTACAAATGCAATATTTTAGACATTTGAGCTTTAATTGTTTCTTTGTATACATTTTGTTTTGGGCACTTATTTCTGACATTAAAGTATAAGGCAACAGAAAAAATAAATTTTAACTTTAAAGGTACTTTATTTGCACAGCAGCTGTGGTTGCTGGCACAGTACTTTCCTGAGATCAAGCTAACCAACACTCCAGAGTGGGAGAGTGACTTGGTTCCCAAGGCTCCACAGCCAGCTGAGGAGCTACTGGCATCTGACTGCCACTGGGCAAGGAGAGTAGTTTGTCTTCAATAGCGTAGTCCATGGCAGGGTGTTTATGTTCCAGTGAATGGCACACTAAACCCATGCTCATACAACGATAACCAGTGGCTTATATAAGGAAGGGGAAGCAGAAAGAAGAAGTTCAGGCAGAGAAGCAGCAGGGCAAGGAGCAGAAGGAAGAGGAAAATGAAGTTGGGAGAACAATGTTGTAGTCTAGTTATGTCTGGAAAGAGA